>NC_134570.1:161551842-161860390 GCF_050947875.1 Dermacentor variabilis
TCTCCTCAGAATCCTGACCCACCAAAGCCGCGGAGCGTACATGCAAAATATACAATGCGCAGGCAAATTCGCAATACCGTCGCTTCTTATGGAAAGCTCATGCTCTTATTCACGATAAATAAAGCAGCGGGTAAATTTATGCGACTTCCCCAGCTTGCTACGTGGTACACTGGCTTTTCTCTTTAGGGGACGCATTTTGGTAAAGGAGAAGTGCAAAAATGGCGGTATACCATGCATGGAGTTGACATGGGAGAACATATTGTCGCAGCACTGCGCGGCTGCTGCTGAGGCAGAGAAAGACGAAGTAGAGTGTGCGCGCGTGATCTGCCGGTACTCTGCGCCAGCTGGGCCTGGCCTGTAGCTTCCCTCTCGGACCTCGTTTCACCGTTTCACCCTGTAAATAAACATCATTCGTAACATCTTTGGTGGAGGTGCGGGGTAAATCTTGGACTATCATGGACGACCTAGCTCTACCAACTGTCCGACGGAGTAGGCGCTTGGCCGGTTTACGACCACAAGCAGCGGACATGGCCGATTCCGGAGAAGGCAATGACGACCCCACCTGCGGCGGACCAGACAGCAATCACGCAGGTAAGGCTGGCTACTGGACACCGCTGCGAGAGCCACCCACCTTTTCGGGGAAGGCCAACGAAGACGTCGACGACTGGCTTAAACACTACAACAGAGTGAGTCGCCACAACCACTGGAACTCTACGAAGCAGCTCGATAACGTGGTTTTTTTTCTCGCTGGCACCGCACTCCTCTGGTTTGAAAACCACTAGAGCGTTCTAACAAGCTGGGATAACTTTGTAGAAGAATTCACCAAGTGCTTCGGGGACCCAATCTCTAAGAAAAAGAAGGCTGAGCAGACGCTTTCCCGACGAGCTCAATTACCTGGCGAAACGTGTACAACGTACATAGAGGCTGTTCTGAAATTATGCGGAATCGTCAGCGCTACCATGACAGACGAAGACAAAGTAGGACATCTGCTTAAAGGAATCGCTGAAGATGTTTATAATTTTCTTATAACGAAGGACGATCTTAGTACTCCGTCTGATCTGAAGAAACACTGCCGGGCGTTTGAAGCGCTGAAAATGAGAAGGATTGGACCAAAGTTTGGACGATTGGACAATGTTACTACTATTGCAAGTGTGTCCGTCCCAACCCACGACGACCTCTCCTCAGTGATTCGGCAAGTAGTTAAAGAAGAGCTTCAACGCCTTAAAGTTGTTGACGACGCTCATGTGTGCCATCAGTGTGCATTTGATCATCGTTCTCGTGTGCCACCGTCCACCTGGGCACCTCAGAGTTTCCGAGAACCTCGCAGGACCTATGCTGATCGTATGGAGAGCAGCAACTTGCAACCGCAACCGACAGGTCTGGGACGCCGACAAGATGCACCACAACGATTTGTTCCGCGGGCTATTCCCTCCTACAACCAGCCTGAGAGTGCGTTTCTACCCATGACACCCATGTCACCGGTGTCACCCGCGACAAGCCGCGACTCCCGCACTTGCTACAGCTGCGGTGTGGCTGGACACATTGCTAGGTATTGCCACCGCCGCCAGCAGCGTGCTCCACGGTTTAATTCCTACACGCCCCGCGTGCCCGCTGATGAGCCCTGGCCATATCCCACTTCCTTCCAGCGGCTGCAGCAGGGACGCGCAAACCGCAGTGACTCCCCCGTTTCCGATCGCAGCCTGACACCACCACCGACACGACAACGACGCTCTCCATCACCTCGTCGTCGCTCGTTATCACCGCCGCCGCTGGGAAACTAGCTGGTGCGATCGACGGGGGTGAGGCCGCAATATGTTCATCTTCATCAAGACCCCCTTGTGTAAAATTGTTTAAAAACAAAGTGTGCGTTTTAGTTGACAATGTGAGTGCTTTTGCTTTAGTTGACACTGGGGCGGCAGTTTCTGTTATGAGCCTGTCCTTCAAAATCGTCTTGGACAAAAAGTTATGTTTTCTTGGGATCGGAACGCTACCTTTCGTGGAGTTGGCGGGGAAATGTTACGCCCACTTGTGGTCTGTTCTGTTTCAGTTATGATAGGGGAGCAGACATTTAGAAGTGAATTTACTGTGCTTGCACGTACAACGCATCACATTATTTTAGGAATTGATTTCTTGCGTGAGTGGGGGGCAACTTTGGATTGTGGAAGTGGCGCGATTTCTCTTCGCCGCGACGCGCGAACTTCAATGACAGATAGCACCAGTGATGCCGCCGACGTTCTCACCGTGTCACAAGATGTGTGTTTGCCCCCTAAGACTGCAATGTTTGTACCTGTGACTACTTCTCGCCCTCGTACAGGTTCTTGTTGTGGTTTAGCCGAGCCCGATTATAACAATGCGCTCAAGAAAAATGCGATAGTCCCTCGCTCCCTCGTGGTTACCACTGATGGTTGTACTCGTTTGTGGACAGTGAACGTTTCAACCCAATCTATAACATTACCGCTAGGACTTAAACTGGCAAGTTTTGATGAACAAGCCATTGTCAGCGTCGGAACGGTCGAAATGTCAACTCCCGAAAAAAAATCCAACCCCGACTCCATCTATGATAATTCTGCTGACTTTAAGCGCATGATTGACAAGTCGCTGTCCTCTAGTGAGCAGTGTCTGCTGGAAGCTGTGCTCGCTCGCTACGCCACAGTGTTTGATTTTGCTCAAGGCCAACGAGCGTCCCATACACCACCGGCGTCTCGTATGCAACACCGCATCCATACAGGGCAAGCAACGCCAATTCGTCAGAAGCCCTACCGCGTTTCACCTTCAGAGAGAAAAGTCATCGCCGAGCAGGTCGAAGAAATGTTACAGAAAGGAGTGATCCAGGAATCATCTAGCCCTTGGGCTGCTCCTGTGATCCTAGTCAAGAAAAAAGACAACTCATGGAGATTCTGTGTGGACTATCGCCGCCTAAACACCGTCACAAAGAAAGACGTGTACCCCCTACCACGAATAGATGACGCCGTCGACTGCCTCCACTCCGCGTCGTATTTCTCTTCTGTTGATTTGCGGTCAGGATATTGGCAAATTCCCATGCACCCCTCAGACAAGGAGAAGACAGCCTTCGTGACACCTGACGGTCTCTTTGAATTTAACGTTATGCCCTTTGGCTTATGCAACGCTCCAGCGACATTCGAGCGATTTATGGATACCGTGCTCCGCGGACTCAAATGGGAAATTTGCATGTGCTATTTAGACGACGTCATTATCTACGGCCGGACATTTCACGAGCACAATCAGCGCCTGTCGATCGTTCTTGACTGTATGCAGCAAGCTGGCCTTATTTTAAACTCGAAGAAATATCATTTCGGTGAGCGTCAAGCCCTCGTACTAGGCTTTCTGGTCGACAAAGACGGCATACGACCAGACCCTGAAAAGATAGCAGCGGTTCGCGACTTCCAACAGCCACAAACGGTGAAAGATCTGCGAAGCTTTTTGGGCCTTTGTTCATATTTCCGACGCTTTATCAAGAATTTCGCACAGCTTGCCTCTCTCCTCACATCTCTCCTTCACAAAGACACCCCATACTTGTGGACTGCTGACTGCGAGTCGGCGTTTCAACAGCTGAAATTTTTGTTGACTTCTGGACCGGTACTGCGGCATTTTGATCCGGAGGCGTCAACTGAGCTGCACACTGACGCCAGCGGTGCGGGTGTTGGTGCTGTGCTTGTTCAACTCTGCGATGGCCGTGAGCATGTCATTGCCTACCCTAGTCGGACACTTACAAAAGCGGAGACAAACTACACCGTTACTGAACTCGAGTGCCTAGCAGTCGTCTTCGCCATTCAGAAGTTCCGTCCCAATCTACATGGCCGCGCATTCACGATAGTGACTGACCATCATTCACTCTCTTGGCTGGTTGGGCTGCGTGACCCGTCTGGCCGGTTGGCCCGCTGGCCTTTGCGCCTTCAAGAGTACAGCTTTTCCGTTAACTGCAAGAGCGGACGCTGTCACACGGATGCTGATTGCCTATCCCGTCTCCCTTCGCCGCACACTAAAGCTGAGGATGATGACTTCGACGACTACCTAGTTTCCATCTCTTCCGCCTTTACAGACCTGCGTACCTTCGAGAGCAAGCAACGTTGTGACCCTACCTTGAAATCCCTACGGGCAGCTGCACGTGAGCCAGCAGGAACAACACCGTTTACTTTTCGTAATGGTTTGCTGTACAAAAAAAATTACTCGGCTGATGGTCCCCCATTGCTTCTAGTTGTGCCCGAAAACCTGCGCTCGGCTGTCCTTCGTTGTATGCATGACGATATCACGTCCGGGCACCTTGGCTTTACACGCACACTACACCGACTTAGACAGAGATTTTTCTGGCCCAAGCTCTGGAAAACAACGAAACAGTATGTCGCCAGCTGTACTGTTTGCCAGCGCCACAAGCAAACGACGACGGCCCCAGCAGGCTATTTACAACCAGTTAAGCCACCGACGTTACCCTTTGAAAAAGTGGGCATCGACTTGCTTGGCCCGCTCCCAAAGACGTCAGCTGGCTACCGCTGGATTATAGTATGCGTAGATTATCTTACTCGCTACACGGAAACGGCGGCACTTCCATCTGCCACTGCAGCAGATGTCTCTTCATTTTTGTTTCATCACGTCATACTCCGTCACGGCGCTCCCCGTGTTGTCATCAGTGACCGCGGACGGCAATTCACCGCCGACGTCGTTGAAGAACTTTTGCGGCTTTGTGGTTCTGCACATCGTCATGCCACTCCTTACCACCCGCAAACCAATGGCCTCACGGAGCGGACGAATCGAACCCTTACCAACATGTTATCAATGTATGTCGCTGCTGACCACAAGAATTGGGACGCCGTCTTACCTTTTGTAACGTACGCGTACAATAGTGCCAAGCACGAAGTTAGTGGATATGCGCCGTTCTTTTTGCTGTACGCCCGCACACCCCAGAGCTTTCTGGACACTATTCTACCTTTATCGTGCCAACAGGATCCTTCCATCGCCCAAACTCTGTGTCGTGCTGAGGAAGCACGTCGACTGGCGCATCTTAGGACGTTGTCCTCACAAGGCAACAGCAAGATTCGCTATGATGCGCGGCACCTCCCCGTCAGTTTTACTCCCGGTGATTATGTTTGGTTGTGGACACCTGTTCGCAAAAAGGGATTGTACCGCAAGTTTCTCGCCACTTACACCGGACCATTCGTTATACTCAACCGCTTGAGCGATGTGAACTATGTCGTCGCCAAAGTGACGGCAAGCAATCAGCGTTCACGGGCGACGCAAGTTGTTCACGTGGCCAGACTCAAGCAGTGCCATCACAGGTCCCTTTAACTCGCTCGGCGAGCTTCGTCTGCCCCCGGGGAAAATGTCGCAGCACTGCGCGGCTGCGGCTGAGGCAGAGAAAGACGAAGTAGAGTGTGCGCGCGTGATCTGGCGGTACTCTGCGCCGGCTGGGCCTGGCCAGTAGCTTCCCTCTCGGACCTCGTTTCACCGTTTCACCCTGTAAATAAACATCATTCGTAACAATATTTCTGGTTCCTGCGCAGTGTACCTGTGATCAGTGCGTTAGTTTTCAAAACACGTTGTTCAATCTCAGCAAGTCGTAGAGCACTAAAAGCTGACAAGGCGAAAATTGGCTTATTACGGGCCAATGTCCTCCAAAGAAAGCCAACTAGTAACCCATATTGGCAAATCCATGCGAAAGTCGGTCCAATAATTCCCGCCTTGTTGAACGGCAGTGCCAATATTGTTTACTGAATGTGTAATGTGGGCCAACATTGGATCTCTATCAGAATGGCACAGCCAATATTGTTTACTGACTGTGTAATGTGGGCCAACGTTGGATCTCTATCAGAATGGCACAGACAATATTCGCGCCACGCTGTTAACCTTAGGCCATCATCGGGCCAGGAATCAGAATGGCACTGTCAATATTGGAACCACGCTGTTAATCTTAGGCCGTCATTGGGCCAAGAAATGCCAATATGTTTCCAATGTTGGTCCAACCTGACGTGCCGCCTGGGCTACGTTTCTGCGTCGATTATAGTCGTCTGAACAAAATCACGAAGAAGAACGTATACCCCCTCCCACGAATAGACGACGCATTGGATCGGCTCTGCAACGCTAAATAGTTCTCGACGATGGACCTCAAGTCTGGCTATTGGCAAATAGAAGTCGACGAAAGAGATCGCGAAAAAACGGCCTTCATTACCCTAGACGGCCTCTACGAGTTCAAGGTTATGCCATTCGGACTGTGCTCGGCGCCTGCAACGTTCCAGCGCGTGATGGACACGGTTTTAGCAGGATTGAAGTGGCAGACCTGTCTCGTTTACTTGAATGACGTCGTCATCTTTGCCGGAAACTTCGACGATCACCTCAGGCGGCTTGCTACAGTACTAGCGGACATCAAGTTATCAGGGCTTACTCTGAAGCCGGAAAAATGCCGCTTCGCTTACGATGAGCTTCTGTTCCTAGGCCACGTAATCAGCAAATCTGGTGTCCGTCCAGACCCGCAAAAGATAGCTGCCATCGCACAGTTCCCGCAACCCATCTAAAAGAAGGCAGTGCGTAGATTCCTTTGCATGTGTGCCTACTACAGGCGCTTTGTCAAGGACTTTCACGCATCGCTGAGCCGTTGACACGTCTAACTAAATGTGATGTTGAGTTCAAGTGGGAAACGCAGCAGGCCGACGCATTTGTAGAACTCAAACGACGCATGCAGTCACCGCCGGTACTTGCGCACTTCGAGGAGTACGCCGATACAGAAATCCATACTGACGCCAGTAGCCTAGGCCTCATTGCCGTTCTAGTCCAGAGGAGAAACGGAGTCGAACAGGTGATAGCTTACGCTAGCTGGTCGCTGTCAAAAGCGGAAGGCAACTATTCTACGACCGAAAAGGAATGCCTCGCCATCGTTTGGGCTACAGCTAAATTTCGCCCTTATCTTTACGGCAGGCCATTCAAAGTCGTGAGCGACCATCACGCGTTGTGTTGGCTAGCGAATATAAAGGATCCTTCAGGATGACTTGCGCGGTAGAGCCTTTTACGTACGCTGATGAATTCCTTATTTTGTTGTTTCCGTTGCTACGAGTGCTTTTCTTTATTACATTCATTTGTTTGCAGCATCGGGTAGATGCTTTTTAAGAGGGAGGTAATGACACGTATACTTATCTTTATGGGGCGACCCCGTTTCGCCGCCTAACAAATGTTATCGCACCGCGCGGGACGCGCCTGGATGTGTGCGAAGTTTATGGAAAGTTATCGATGCTTCTATGCGCTGCCTGTTGTCGCCGAACCTTATGTTATCTGATTTCATCGCCTGACGCGAATAATGTAAAACTTTGTGGAAGGAACACGGGTGCCAACGATTAGTCTGGAACGTTCGACGCTTGATGTATAAAAGCCGACGCGCTTGACCCGTTGATCAGATTTTCGACGATCGCTGACCGTGTTCGCCGCTATCGTTGTGCTATAAGTGTAGCCTGTTTTTGTGGGCACAGGTTCGCCCAATAAAGGTTAGTTTTGTCCTTCACAGTATTGCTACTGTGTTCTTCAACGTCACCACCACGTGACAATATGGATCTTTAACGAAAGTTGCACTCACTCCTGTGAAATCCACCCATCGTTCTGCTTTGCAAGGGGGAGAAGCTCTTTTCACAGATCACCCGCCTAGGGAGGAGCTTCTGCGCCGCTGCCTTCAGCAACGCCACACACCACGTGCGTGGCAGCGTTTCTTTTTTTTTTCGTTTATTTGGCTTGAGATCAGTGTTTCCCGGGCGCGTCTTCCCACACTGGCTCGTTCGCTTTGCTCCATGTGCGTTCTGTTTCTTTATTGACTCAGGGCAAATGACACTGGCGTGTCAAGAATGAGCGATACTGTTGATATCCAGGCACCCATCCTTGCACGACTTATGACATGAGGATGACATTTGGTCTGGCTGCTTAAAATCGCAAGACGAGCTGAAGCAGCGAGAACCATCCCTGGCTGCGGCCAACGTGCTATTCGCGCTTCGTTCGTTACGAAGGCAGGCGAGTGCCCTAATCGGTGAAGGCGATTCATACCGCTGTCAAAGGGCACTTTAGTTTGCGAATTGTATCGATCTAAATAAAAATAAATTCGGAACGAGCGCTACTACACGGTAATTCTTCAGTCGCCATTGATTTTGTCTGTCCTTAACCCAAATAGGATATATATGTTTGATTCTGATCAACCTCAATCGCTAATGAAAGCAGAGTAGTCTGAAGGCCGTGAACACTGGTGTTTAAAGGTTGAACGTTCGCACAACTTGCGCATGGCTGGCTATGCCGGCTTGTGCGGGCGGTGGAAACAATTTAGGCGTAGGTAGCGCTAATGACACCGCGCCGAGCGCTTTAAATTTGTTCATTTATGACCTTTAATTTTGGTGCTAAAATTAGAAATTGACATTCTTATCTAAATCAAATGAATGTGTGCTTCTCTCTTGACGGGTAAGTCAACGACATAATCATTTAACTTTTTCTAACGCCGCAGCTGGGTCAACATTGGAAAATGAATTACCGAAACAGAGATATGCCGACTCCGAAGGAACAAGAACCAGTCCTTGCATGGCACATTGAGCACACTTTACAACACGCAGAATAATTAAACATCGCACGCGTAATGCGAAGGTTGCGGGATCGTTCCCCACCGGCGGCAAGTTGTTTTTTCATCTACTTTCATTTCCATGAATTTATCGTTTCTTTATTTCATTTATTAAGCACAAGTAATTTACCCTATGTTGCCCTTGGTGTCTGTGTTTGTTGGCTTCTTATGATATGACTAATTTCGCAATTATTACATACAGCTAGTATTACGCTAGCACAAACTGGATCGTTCAGTTGTCTTTCGATATGCTTGCCTCCGTAAATGGATTTCGCTTTCTTTAAATCCGCTCGCCTCAATGCATGAGGGGTGAGGTAAGTGGAGCGTTACACTGCTTGCGTTAGGCTGACCTAAGTTTGTATAAGCAGCTGAGTACAGCTAATGCAGTCTCAAGTTCAACTGCAACGCAGCTCTCAGCTTGTGTCAAAGAACCACGGGCACAGATAAAGGGTTAGTGGGGGATACATTTTTCATGCAACTACAAATGTTTATTGCAAAGCTGGTTTGTCATTCCATCTCCTATACGGTATTGTCTTGCTATATTTTTCAGTCAGGATTCCTAGCTGCCTCCCTGCCCAGCCACACATCTGCAGTATGGCGAGCCATCCAAAGTCATCCTAGTTCGGCTAGCCACAACCTTCTCCGAGGATGTGCAGCTCAAGTTGACTGTGAGCTTTTCTTGTTTGAATTAAAAGCAGATTGTCCAAAGTCAACATAAGAGATTTCCACTGCTTGAAAAATTACACATTATGTTACTGCTCATGTCCTACGATTCGTTTTTTACCTTTGTTTCTACTACGGAGTTCATCAAACGAGCTTCTTTCGACAACAAATGTGGCTGCTGTGCGCAAGAGTATCGTAGAACTAGAGGGTGAGCTGCAAAGCCAGAAGCGAAGACTGTCTATTTGGCAGCAACAGAAGAATGCTGCAGTCCAACAAAAATACCTCCTGAAGAGATGGAGTCGCCACTTTTGGGATGATGATGAGGATGTGGGGAGTTTTATGGCGCAAGGGCCAGGTTTGGCCAAAGAGCGCCAAGCCAATGGTAATTAGATCAAGTGAAGCGATATATTACTAGCAATAAATATTACGGGGCTGTAAAGAGGCCTAAAAGATGTTCACTGTAAAGTGTGAAAGCGCTGCATGTAATAAAACTATGACAATGGCTATGAAGTGTGCCAAGGACGCGAAAGGTGCATTGTAATAGAGTTACTATGTACGATTGGTCATTTCTATAAAAATTCGAAAAGCACTACTGCCCTAACAGATTCCTTGAAGCGCAAGGACCTGAAGGCGTGTGCTATACAAGGACTACTATCACAGCAGTATTCTCTACAGAGAGGATGCGCTACGATACCATTCGGCTATTAACATGTGAAACCACATCATTCAAGAAACCAAAGACAGCTTTGGTGGTAAAAAGCGGTTCCTTACCAAGAAACATGCCGGGATGGAGAGAGAGACAATACTGGTATGCTAGAGGAAAATGTTCCCTTCTTTCTCTTTCCGCTTCCCGACGCTCCACGAGGACGTGGAGGACGGTGAGCCTTTCACCACATCTACCACAGGTAGGATGTTCGTTGCCAGTAAGCAGAAAATTGTGACTACCATATGTGTGTCCTATTCTTATTCTGCAGAACAGGACGTCATACCGTCTTGTTTTTGTAATGGGGGGCCAGAAACCTATCCTTGGCTTAATCAAGTGCAGCTTATTATTTGTTTCTTTGTCCCACATGCGCTCCCAGTAGCTTCGCAGTTTCGTGCGCAAGAAAGGCTTGAGGTCTGTGGCAGGAATAGCAGTGGTGGAATTGCCAGCTTGGGGGGGGGGGGGGGGGAGGTGTAATGATGTGGTCATTTGGTCGGCCAGCACATTGCCTTCGATGCATCTATAACCAGGGACCCAGCATATTCTCAGATGTCTACGAGACGAATAAATATTGCACACGAGAGAGTAAAGCTCAATGAAAATATTATTTTTGTGTTTTCTTAAGGACATTAGTGCTTTTACAACACTTAACGGGTCCCTGAATATTATCGCTTTCTCTAGTTTTAATTTCTGTACGTGTTTTAGCGCAGACAGTACTGCGTAGGCCTCTGCAGTAAACATGCTTGTAAGGGCGTTCAGTACACCTGCTTCAGAGAAAGCGGGTCCAACAGCCGCGTAAGACACACCAACATGCGATTTTGATGCATCGGTGTAGAATTCCGGACAACAGTACTTCAATTGGAGTTCATGGAAATGCATTCGTATTTCGAGCACTGGTGCGTATTTTGTAACTCTTACAAAAGATATATCACATTCTATCACCTGCCAATCCCAAGGCGGTAGCTGCTTCGCTGGAGGCATTAAGCGGTGTTCGAAAACTGGAACATCCATTTCCACGCTAAGCTCCATCACACGGAGTAAGAGAGGCTGTCTCATAGAGGGTCGATTACCGAAAAGTGCAGTACATGTCGAATCGTTAATAGTTTCACAACATGGATGTTAATGATTAGAGTGCTCTTCAAGGAAATATGTGAAGCTGGCGTAAGATCTCTACACATTGAGTGATCACTCATTCGATTCTGCATATAAGCTTTTAATGGGGCTAGTTCTGAATGCGCCTGTGGCCAGACAGATACCCAGATGGTGGACGGGATCCAGTATTCTTAGTGCACTCGGGGCGGCAGAGTTGTATACTTTGGCGCCATTGTCTAACCGTGATTGAATGAAGCTCTTATAAATATTTATTATACATTTCCTGTCGCTACCCCATGTTGTGTGTGATAGTATTTTGAGTAAGTTCATTGTTTTCAGACATTTAGCTTTGATATATTTTATGTGTGGGATAGAAGTAAGCTTAGAGTCAAGTATTATACCTAGAAATTTGTATTCTTTGTTGACAGGTATTTCTTGTCCGCACAGTTCCATGCACAGGTCTGGAACCAAGCCTCTCTTTCTTGTACAGAGAACACAAGAACTTTTGTGGCGGTTGATTTTAAACCCATTTTCGTCTGCCCACATAGATATCTTGTTCAATCCCTCCTGTACTTGTCTTTGGCACACTGCAAGGTTACAGGATTGAAAACATATATGTATGTCATCTACGTAGACGGAATAAAATATAGCTGGTGGTAATGAAGCGCGGAGTGTATTCATCTTAGCTATAGAGAGTGTGCAACTGAGCACACCTCCCTGGGGTACACCTGTTTCCTGTAGAAATGGACGTGAGAATACATGCCCGACATTCACTCGGAAGGTACGATTCGATAGATGACTTTCTATCAGGTTTAGCCTATTGCCACGGATGCCCATTACTGACAAGTAGCGCAAGATCCAGTATCGCCACGTTGTGTCGTACGCCTTCTCCACATCGAAGAATATCGATAAGAAAAACTGTTTGTGTACAAACGCGTCACGCATATTTCCCTCAATGCGCACGAGATGGTCGTTTGTGGACCGAGACGGTCGTTTGTGGTAGGGATCAAGTATTTTGTTCATTTCAAGCATATGTGTGAGTCAACGGTTAACCATTTTTTCAGACAGCTTACGAAGGCAACTCGTGAGAGCTATCGGGCGGTAGCTTGCCGCTGATGAAGGATCTTTACACTGCTTCAAAACGGGGACGACGATCGCTTCTTTCCATGCAGGTGGAAGATATCCAGCAGCCCAAATAGTGTTATAAAGTGCAAGTAGTGACAGTTGTGTGTAGGTGTGTACGTTCTTAATCATGTCGTACAATATTCTGTCAGGTCCTGGTGCAGAGCTGTTGCATACGATCAAGGCAGCTCTCAGCTCGGCAATGCAGAAAGGAGGGTTGTATGGTGCGTTTTGTGGGAATTTCCGCTCAAATGCCTTAAGTTCTTCCATTTGTCTGTACTTGATGAATGATTTTGAATAGTGTATTGAGCTTGACACATGCTCAAAGTGCTCCCCTAGGGTGTCTGCCTGTTCTTATAAGGTATTCCCTTGATCGTTCACCAGAGTCAACGGATTTATTTGGTGCCCTTTTACCTTCCTTACGCCATTCCAAACTTGCGCCTTCTGTCTCTACGAAGTTATACCTGAAAGGAACCTTGCCCAGCTTTCTCTCCTCGCCTGACGTCGTATCCGCCTTCCCTGCGATTTTATGTGTTTAAATTCAATTAGATTTTCTGTATTCGGCGATCTGCGCAATATTCCCCATGCCTTATTCTGCCTTTTTCGTGTATTTCTACAGTCATCATTCCACCAGGGAACACGTCTTTTCGATGAACCCCCATTCGTTCGCGGGATAAACTTTTCAGCAGCATCACAAATAAAGGCGTTAAAATATGGGACAGCATCGTCTATACTAAAATTGTTTATAAAATGTGGTTATAATGAGCTGATTCCTTAAAATGCTCCCAGTCAGCCGATGCTAATTTCCAAATGGGAAGACGGGGAGGGTTGTCATGCTGCGTTATTAAGTTTAAGGTTTTTGAGAAGTGGTCACTTCCAAATGTATTATTCATCCCATTCCATTCTAGATGAGGGAGAAGGGAAGCGGAGCCTATTGCTAGGTCAGTGGATGAATATGAATTGTGTTGAATGCTGTAATATGTTGGTTCCTTCTTATTAAACAGGCAGGCACTAGAGGTTAGAATAAAGTTTTCAATGAGTCGGCCTCTTGCGTCGCAACGCGCGTCTCCCCACGACGTGTTGTGACCGTTAACATCGCCCGCAAGTATGTGGGGTTCCGGGAGCTGTTTTATGAGGTTATAGGAATCGGCTTTTTGGAGGTGGTAGCTTCGGGATATATATATATATGGTGTAGACAGTTAGCAACTTATTGAAAAGAACCCATTTCATTGACACTGCCTCGGGGGGTGTCTGTAAGGCTACCTGGCGACAAGCTACAGACTTGTTTGCGAGGATTGCTACACCGCCGCCCGAGGTTTTAGCCTCATCACTGTCCTTGCGGAAGATGGTGTACTGGCGAAGAAAGTTTGTGTATGTACGTGTTTGATGCGTCTCCTGAACACACAGCAATTTTGGATTATGTTTGTGTAGGACTTCTCTAACGTCGTCAAGGTTATGCAGAAGTCCTCTAACATTCCATTGCAGTATTTGTGTATGCATTATGATATTTGTGTTTAGTGCTGTGTGTCAAGAGACGAGGGTTAGCTCACGGAACCTTTGCAGGCGCCGTGACGGGGGTTTTGTCTCTTTTAGAGCGATGGCGAGAGCCTCGCAGCTCCTTCGGCGCTGGTCGCGCCGTCATGCTGGTGGTTGTGTCCATCGCCTCGTGCGAGGCGCTGGACGCGCGCTCTTCCGAGCGCTTTGTTTGACGTGAAGGCCTCGGTACGTTGGACGAGACCTTTGACGCTACCTGCCCGGAGGTGGCTGCCCCCTTCTGCTGGGCTGGCGGAGCAGCGCTATCTGGAACCGCCGGGGGGGGGGGGAGGTGACGTCAGTGCCGGCTCACTGGGTGTGGGCCCGACTGCCACCGGAAGCAGTTGTCCCGCCGCCCCCTGACGCGTCACATCGCAAATGTGTTCCTTGGCAGGTAGGATACCTGCCTGCGTGCCTCCTTGAAAGTTCGGTTTTCTTTTACCTTTATCAGTCACAATTTCTTTCTCTATTTTCCAGGATGGGTACGACCGCGAGTATGCAGCGTGCTCCCCTTCACAGTTTACTCAATGGAGAGGGTTCTCACAAGATCCAGAGCTGTGCTCATGAGCACTGCATGTCGCGCAGGTTTGGCGGCCTCGGCAGCTCTGTAAACTGTGACCTAAACGCTGGCATTTTAAACAACACAGGGGATTAGGCACATGGGCGAACACAGAGCTTGACATACCCGGCCTCGATGGACTCGGGCAGAACATTTGTTCTACAAGTAAGTATCAGGTGTTTGTTCTGTATTTCCTTATTATCAGGCCTCATCTTAATTCGCTTAGCGTTGATGACGTTCTGCTCACTGAAGCCCTCCAAGAGCTCAGCCTCAGTCAAATCCAAGAGATCACTACGCCACGGATGGTATTCATGGTACGATGCGGAACTACTATTACTTTGGCGTCACCAAATAAAACTATATTGGGTAGCATTTCATATTGTTTCTGGTGGCGCAGCTCCAAGAGGAGATCGCCGCTTGCCATCCTGGATGCTGTGTAACTTGTAACAAAAACTTGGGTAACAGACTTGGGCACGAGGAATGGTGAGATTGTTCGCATGGGTTTGTCTGGTGTTTCGGAGTGGACTAGATGGAAGTGAGGGAATATTTCTTTTTGACGGGCAAGAAACTCGAAGACATTATCAGTGCGCCCCCTCTTGAGGGAGCGATCAGGTAATGTGGGGAAGGAAGAAGCCATAAGAGAGTGTAATTTCGGCAGTAACGCCAGCCACCCACCGTGGAGTCCTACAAGGGGACGCTGCAGGACCTGTGAAACACGGCCTGCAAACGCCAGCTGGACATTACCACTATAACCAAATATGAAATAACCTAGGTTGGCTACTCACACAAGGCTAACCCTTACTGCCTAGAAAAATTCGAAGTAAAGGGAACACAGGAAAGATGGAAAGTGAGAGAAAGACAAAGGCTGATGGGAGAGACAGAGACAGGAAAAGGCAGCTACCGATTTCCCCCGGTGGGTCAGTCCGGGGGTGCCGTCTACGTGAAGCCGAGGCCAAAGAGGTGTGCTGCCTCCGCCGAGGGGCCCTAAAGGTCCAAACACCCGGCATCGGCTCAACCCCCAGGATCCCCTTTTCCCCGGACACGGCTAAGCCACGCACGGCTACACGGGGCAGGATCCAACCCTCGTGTGCTCGGGCACGTGGTGTCGCAACACACCAAACGCCTGTTGACGCAGACGCCTCTGCGGAAAACTTTTAGGACGTGGCCAGCTGCAGTGCATGGGAAGGGCTACGATGCTTGGTACACCATGGTCAACTGCTACTATCGAGAAGCGGTTGAAGATCAGGCTCACATGTGGACCTAGCGGTTACAACGTCGTTCGCGAGATTGGGACACCACTGCCATCTAAACGCTTCCGAGACAACGTAGCAGGAAGAAAGGCCAGCGCGGTGGAGCTCCTACACCGCGCGACAGAACTCTCTAGCGGCAGCTGCTTCGTTCACGCGACCCAGTATGGCAAGAGCAACAATTTCACGGTAGTGTCGATCAACCACATGGGTTGGACCGGTAACGGCGCTTCGGTACGAAGCACATCGTCGCGTGCGGCCGAGCAAGTGGCCATTGCCTCGGCCCTCCTGGATGAAAAACATGCCAATATCTTCAGCGACTCCAGGGCAGCCATCCGCGCCTTCAGCGTTGGCGCCGTGTGTAAGGAAGCCTGTCGCATCCTCGACGGCGAAAGCATCAGCATCCACACTCTCACGTGGTTCCCCATTCACATGGGATGCATCATGGGATGCCCCACAAACTTCAGCGAGCTGGCCCACTCAAAGGCGCGAGGTTTCGCTTTACGTCACCATGGAGAACTCAAACGCCGGCCCGCAGTGGTGGAGAACAGAGATCTACCGACCACATATAATGAAATTGCGCAGGACTTTTATCTCGGCAGGAGAGACTTCAACACAAGAAGTTAAATAGAGCACAGGCATTGAGCCTCAGATTATTGCAAACAGGCTCGTATCCCAGCCCGGCTTTATTCCACACGCTTTAGCCCGACACCTATGCCACTATTTCTTGCAGGCGCTGCGATGACTTAGCTAACCTAGACCACATGTTCTGGCGTTGCGCCTCGTTACGAGGCACAGAGAAATCAATGAGGATAAGTGGCTTTCCGCTATCTAGAGGCCAGATGCCGGAGCTGAACTATGGGCTGTCCAGAGGGCCCACGATGCGGCGGTCGGACATGGCCTGACTATTCCAACGTGGTAGCAGCCCGCAACGCGCTGAGTCGAGTACCTCAGGACCTTCATTAAAGTTTTGCATCCATCCATCCATTTCGCCCGCTTTCCTCCTTCGCGATCGTTAATTGGGCTATCAACGCCGAGGCGCAGACGATAATGCAAAGGGTGCGTGCTGTCTACAAACAAGCAGCGGGGCGCGTTCATCGTCGGGCGCCGACTGAGCTCTCTCAGACACACGTCACACAGTGTTGCCTATTTAGCTATTTTATAGCAAAATCTAGCTACTTTTGGGTTCAACAAGCCACCAAAAACTTCGGTTAGCTAGGAGTACTCGTTCTAGCTCTTTTTTCAAAATCTCGCTTTTTCGCTAAGTCTAGCTTTATACTAGCGAAATTTCTGAATCACTATTCTTGTGCGAAAAAATATTTGCTACATGTATGTTACCGGTGATGCAACTGGCACAGGGCATATAGCGCCATTTAAAAGACTTTTAAATAAGGCACAAACGAGACCAAGATATGTCACGTTTCGAGAGAAAGAACGAAACTGTTGGAAAGAGAGAGGAAGAGACAATACAAGGAAGACCGCGAGCGTGTGTGCCTCGGCGCCGCACTGAGGAAAAGAGCACATAAACAAATGAGAGGCAATGCAGCGGCGCGCATACTGACGGATGTCGCTTATCGCGCGGTGGTCCCATGAGCATCCAATCCAATGCTCGTCGTACAATATCGTACATGTGCGTATTCATGTCTCAGCTTTGCTGTTACTCACACGGCTCGTGGACACAAGAAGAGCCTCAGACACTTAACATTTCTGCGCGGCGACCATGAGGCGCCCCGCACCCCCACACCTGTCTCTCTGATTGGTTGAAAGAGTGACCACCAGTCTTGCGGATATGTCTGACGATTCCAACTACAAGCAGCAGCATCTGCTTTAATCCGGTATCCATCCATTGCGATCATTTGAAACCCATAAAAGGCGCCGTTATGGGTAGCGAAAGTGCGGCGTGCTGAGGCCACTTTCACGCGCGGGAGCTGGCGTTTGTACTCATTTGACGTACCTTGCAAATCAGAGCTGCTCCAGGTGCGTCGGTCTCACGGCCGGTCGTGTGCAGACAGTAGGACCGTGACAAAAATTAATGCCAAAGTTTGAATGAATCAGTGGGTACTCTGTTACAACAGAAATCGAGGTTAGGTTGGGGCATTTCGCGTTCATTTACTCGCCCTAATGCCCCTTGTTATTCCCTCTGCGGTGCACTGCCCATTTTCGATGATGCTACCGTTTTTAATTCCATTTGAACTGAGATTTTTTCGCCGGTGTCAAAGAAATCAGTGTCTATATAAGAAGCTACAGCCATGGGAATGAACACTGACTGTCTCACGCCGCGGAATGTACGAGAACATGTGAGAAAAATCCACTGGTGACACCCGGAGAGAGCGTAGACCAACTCGTGCAAAATTCTCCCTTTCCTGAAGAATTACATGCGTCGCCATCACGATTAAGAAGCTCTACGTGTTTTTCGGAGAGTCTCTTGCCTCCAGACCAATGGGGATATGCGCGCCGGCGAGAGAGTGCGGGGGCGATAGTACCGCCGAGGATAGATGTTTGTGTGCCTGCATGCCTCGGTGCGAACGAACCAAGAAACACACCATGTCCTATAAGTTCGAAGCGGCAATCGCTGCTTACCAACCCGTGCCTTAGTTCTGTTTTCGAAAAGCGCTACCGTGCGACCTGCGGGGTCTCGACGCAATTGATGGCCAGCCAGTGGCTCTCCTTGTTCCATTCTTCGAGATTTCGTTGGAGAAGCGCTACCGTGCGACATTCGGCGTTTCGACGCTACTGACGCCGAGTCAGCGCGGAGGATCGACCGTGCTCCACTCATCAGGACGGCCACATCTTCATCCTGAGGTCATCGGACTGTCTCTGTGGCCGCGTTAATTTCAGATACTGCTTTGCATGTGTTACAATGCTTTGTCGAACATTCAACTTTTATGCGTGTGGTTGGTAATTCCTCTTTTAATTAACCTTATTTTGAAAAGTAATTTGAGAGCGCCCCGTACATGTAGTTTTAGGATTACTAGAGACACGCAGAACATGGCAGACAAGATCAAATTGCACAAACAGTGGTTCAAATACTGCAGGCTTAAAGATGATAAGTACAAGTAGTGGCTCATGGCGATATCCGAGGACCATTACAAGGCTTTCTGCAAATTTCGCTTATTTCCTATCGAGGGGAAGAAAGTCAGCACCGATAAGCACGCCATGTGTCCGAAACACCTGGCATGTGTGCCACCGAAAGGACCTGTAATTGACGTCAAATCACGTGTAACGCCAAATCCTGTGCAGCAAGCCGAAGTCATCTTTGCTCTTTTTGATGCTGAACATTGCGCAATGAATACTGCCGACTGCTTGGGAGATGCTTGCAAGACGATTTTTCAAGATAGCCAGGTCTAAGATCAAGGCTCACCGCACAACGTGTACTAATTTGATAAAGAGCAAAACGAGAACAAGGTGAAAGCGTGGGCCAACGTTTCGACAGGTGGACTTGTCTTTTTCCAAGGCCTTGAAGAACACAAATCCACTTGTCGAAACATTGGCTCCCGCTTTTTTGGCTTCTCGTTTGTCTCGAATTTCCACCTCCGCCCTTCCGCCTATTTTCCGTAATCTCATAAATCATTTATTTGGACCGCATTTTAAGAAAGCGCTAAAGGAAGGTATTGACGAGCGAAAGTATAGCATTTTAGTCGGTGAGTCGACCGATATGAATATCGTCAAGGTCCTAGGCATCGTAATCACATATTCTTCCATGTAAAACGGTGAGCTCGTTTCGACATTCCTTACCATACATGAAGTCGAACAGTGCTATGCACAAGACATCGCCTCAGCGCTTTCATAAAGATAGCGGACTAAAGGTTTGAATCCCAAAAACCTTGTTGCCATTGGAGTAGACAATGCAAGCGTCAGTATGGGCGTGCATTGTGGCGTCTGCACTCGACTAAGAAAAGAAATTTCTCTTCTTGTTTTGGTGAGAGGTGTCTGCCATTCTCTTCAGCTTGCAGTTTCCCATGCGTATACCTTGGCGCGAGATATAGCACTTCTGGAGAGTGAGGCATACCGATGGTTTCCTCACTCCTAAACAAGGAAGCTGGAATACCAAAGCTTATACCGCGAAAAAAACGGCAGAGACACTCTGATTACTATACCGCTGGCCTGTGACACAAGGTGGTTGTCAATATACAGGGCAGTAAATAGGATACTTCTCCAATGGATTAAACACATGGGAGTTCTTGAAAAAGCACAGAGAGACAAAAATTGTTCCACAACAACGATACTTTAGCAAATGTACGGTGACCACCAAGACATATGTTACGTACCGGTGCTGAGCTGGGTTTTAGCGGAACTTCAGCGCGTCAGCCAGTCCAATCAAGTGGAAAAAGCTAGACTCGATGAAATTTTTCGAAGATCTGATGAACCTTTTAAAGTTGACAGCTGCAAAAGCATCTTTGCCAACTACCCGATACAACGTGTTAACGGTGAATATCAACGAGCATCTCGACCCAAATCGGTACTTTGGTCAACGTTTTGTAACAGCACTACGAGACCTACGATTGCCACGCCACGATGAGGAGGAAGAGGGAAAGAGCATTTGGAAAGAAGAGCCTTCGCTCTCGACGTTTCATTGTGGAGCTCTTTCAACCAGCTGCGCCAGCGGCTTCTAGAAAACATTCAGTCCTCCTATCTTCAGTCTCCTCTCTCTAGAGCATGCACTGAAATTAATAGATGAGCCAATTACGTAATTGGCGTCACAGCTTCATTCCGTGAAAGTCGTGTCCGCTTGCGAACCGCAGTGGACGAATAAACTCGATCGTTTCTGGTCAGAAGTCGGTCCCTACAGGGACGCGCAGGTTGAAAACACCTTCGCTGAACTGGTCACGCTCGTCATGACAGTGCTGCTGTTGCCTCTCCTAAACGCTGCAGTAAAACATGTTTTAGCGACATGAGCATTGCGAAGCGGAAGCGTCGTAATACTCGCACACGGACACACTAACTGCACTACAAAGCCTGCGGGACTGTCTTCGGAGGCACGAAAAAAAATTTCATGATTATAGCTTGCCACGTGACATGGTAGCAAAAATCAGCACGATGGCATTGTACACAACGGCAGAGAATTATTATGCGAGCTGTAGATATTATCCAATAATTGTGTGTACAGCAGGACTGATTGTCTGTGCGTACTGCCATAGCTTTCTGCATACTTGTACAGCCTGTGATGCTGCGTATTTAAGCGTTTCGAAGCCAGGTCATTCCTATGTTTGTTGAAAGTGATAATAGCGCGCATCGTAAGCTTGCTGTTTATCTTGCTGTATATATTGTAATAACCTGGTATAATTGTCTTGATCTTCTGAAGTTCGCAAACAGATTTTTATTACTCGGCCTGGCCATTAGTTAGGGGTTACTCTTCCGTAATATGGTGCTTTTTTGTTCGCCAATGTGGTTGGTTGTAAGCTTAGAAGTACGCTAAAATCTCTATTGTACGTTATCTGTATCAAATGCTATTCTAGATTGCTCCGTTCGTTGCAAGTGTTCGATTTCATTGATGATGATGATATTTGATGTTTTATGGCGCAAGGGCCAGTATGGCCAAAGAGCGCCATGTCTGTGGTAATGAGTTCGCAGTGTAACTATCCGTTCTATGAAGATGGTGTGACGTGGCTGTAGAGGGGCCTTAAAAATGGTCGCGCTAAAGTGCGTAAAATCTGTATAATAAGATTATGGCGATGACTTATGATGTGTACTATGAACATTAGGACGCATTTAAAAAGAATGATATGATGACTAAAAATGTATCAGGTTATATAAGATATGCTAGAGCACTACTGCCTCCTTAGAGCCCTTGAGACACAAGGGCCTGCAGGCATGTGCTATTCTAAACAATTATCGCAGCGGCATCCTGTGGAGCGAGGATGCTCTACGAAATTAATGGGCTTATAACGTGCAGAACGACATCATTTAAGAAGTTGAGGACTGCCTTGGTGTTAAAAAACGGTTCGTTACCGAGAAATATAGCCCGGGGTAGAGCGATGTAATAACGGTATGCAAGTGGAAAATGTTTCTTTCAGATTCGGCTTTCCGACACTCCAAGAGGACGTTGAGAAACGTAAGCCTCTCACCACATCGACCACAGGTTGGCGGTTCATTTCCAATAAACAAAAAATTTTAGGTACCAAATGTGTGCCCTATTCTGAGGCGACAGAATAAGACATCTGTTCGCTGAGATTTTGTTCAAGAGGGCCAAAATCCTAACTGTGGCTTTATAACGTGCAGTTTATTATTTGTTTCTGCGTTCCACATACGCTGCCAGTGTCGTCGCAGTTCCCTTCTTCACAAAAGCCTCAGATCTCTGGCAGGGACAGCAGCCGTAGTAAAAGTGGTTAGTGATGCGTGTGATGTGGTCATTTTGTCAGCTAACACATTACCCTCGATGACCCTATGGTCAGGCACCCAGCATATTACTACGTGTCTATGTGATAGATAAATATTTTATAAGAGCGAATAAAGTTCAATGAAAACAGGATTTGTATGCTTTTGTAAAGAGTTAAGCGCTTTTACAAGGCTTAATGAGTCTGTAAATACTATTGCTCTGTCAAGTTTTAATTTATTTATATGTTTTACTGCAGACAGTACGGCATAGGTTTCTGCAGTGAAGATACTCGTTAAGGGTATCTTCACTGCAGAAACATCATACTGTAATACATCAAATTTAGAAAAAGAGGGACCAACAGCAGCATAAGATACACCAGAATGTGATTTTCATGCATCTGTGTAGAATTCGGAACAGAAGAACAGCAGTTCACGGAAATGCATAGCGCTTTCGACGTCAGGAGCACGCTTTGTGACCTCCACAAAGGATACATCACAGTCTATCACCTGCCACTCCCAGGGCGGTACTAGCTTAGCTGGAGGCATTAAGTGATGTTCAAGAACTGGAACATCCATTTCCATGGTAACTTCTCTTGCACGCAGTGAGAAAGGAAGTCTCATAGAGCGTCTATAATGAAAAAGTGTTTCACACGTCAAGTCGTTAACGGTTGTGAAACACGGATGTTCCTTATTAGAGCGAACGTTGAGAAAATACGTTAAGCTGATGTTTTTTCTCTGAAGATGGAGTGGCCACTCATCCGACTCTACATATAGACTTTCAACGGGGCTTGTCCTAAATGCGCCAGTGGCCAGACGGATACCCAGATGGTGAACGGGGTCTAACACTTTAAGCGCGCTCGGTGCGGTGGTATACTACGGCACCATAATCTAACCGTGATCTAACTAGGCTCCTGTCAATATTCAATAAACACTGTCTGTCGCTACGCCACGTTATGTGGGATATGATTTTAAGTAAGTTCATTGTTCTAAGACATTTTTCTTTAAGAAGATTTTATGTGACGAATAAAAGTAAGCCTGGAATCAAGTATAACACCAAGAAATTTGTGACCTTTGTTTACAGGAATTTGTTGTCCGCCCAGTTCTACGCAAGGATCTGGGACCAGGCCTCTCTTTCTTGTGAAGAGAACACAAGAACTTTTGTGGGGGTTGACTTTAATTCCATTTTGGTCAGCCCTTTTGGACACCTTGTTTAAGCCCTGCTGAACCTGTCTTTCACATACTGTGAGGTTGCAGGATTTGAAGCCTATTTGTATATCGTCTACGAATACGAAATAAAAAATGGCAGCTGGTAGTGAAGCACGTAGTGTGTTCATCTTAACGATAAAGAGAGTGCAGCTGAGCACGCCTCCCTGGGGTACACCAGTTTCCTGCGTGAAAGGACGTGATAGTGCATTGCCGACTTTTACACGGAAGGTACGATTGGACAAATAGCTTTCAATTATGTTCAACATATTTCCACAGATTCCCGTTCCCGACAAGTCTCGCAAGATCCCGTGACGTCATGTTGTATCATATGCCTTCTCCATAGCAAGGAATATTGAGAGGAAATACTGTTTGTGTACAAAGGTATCGCGAATGTATCCTTCAATGCGCACAATATAATCGGTTGTTGACCGCCCTTGTCTGAAGCCACACTGATGGGGATCGAGTATATTGTTTAGTTCAAGGAAGTGTATGAGCCTGTGATTAATCATTTTTTCAAAGAGCTTACACCGACAATTTGTAAGAGCTATCGGACGATAACTTGCTGCCAAGGAGGGGTCTCTTCCCTGCTTCAGGACAGGAACCACAATCGCCTCTTTCCATGTAGATGGGAGGTATCCCGCAGCCCACAGAGTGTTGAAAAGTGCAAGTAGTGCAACTTGTGTGTCAGTATGTAAGTTTCTGATCATGTCATACATGACTCTGTCAGGTCCCGGTGCAGTGCTTTTGCATGTGTTCAAGACAGCTCTCAACTTGGCAATATTGAAAGGCCAGTTATAGGGTTCGTTTTGTCTGGATTTTCTAATTAGTGGCTTACATACTTCTGTTCGTTTATATTTGAGAAAGGACAGAGAATAATGGGTTGAGCTCGACACGCTCTCAAAGTGCTTCCCAAGTGAGTCTGCCTGATCTTGCAGGGAATCGCCTTGTGTGTTTACCAAAGGGAGTGAATGGCGCTTGTCGCCCTCTTATCCTAATAACCCTGTTCCAAACTTTGGCCTCATCTGTGTACGAGTTGATGCCCGATAAAAACTTCTGCCAGCTTTCTCTTCTGGCCTGTTGGCGGGTTCGCCTGCCTTCGGACATTACTTTATTAAAGTTGATAAGATTCTCTGCAGTGGGAGAAGCGCGTAGCAACCCCCATGCTTTGTTCTGCTTCTTACGGGCGATCCTACATTCGTCGTTCCACCACGGGACACATCGTCTGCATGCCAAGCAACTTACTTCTGATATGAATTTAGATGCGGCATCTCTAATGAAGGCTGTAAAATTCTGCACAGCAGCATCAATTCCTAAAGAAGACATTTCATTCCATGAGATACCAGTGAGATTTCGAAATTTCTCCCAGTCGGCTGTATCAACCTTCCACCTAGGAGTCTGTGGTGAGTATTCGTTTTCTTTTGATGTTCTTAGCAGTATGAGGAAGTGGTCGCTCCCGTAAGGATTGCTGGTAACTTCCCATTCGAGTTCAGGCAGTATAGACGGCGAAACTGCTGAGGTCAATTGAAGAAAATGTTCTGTTTGCAAGAGAATAATATGTGGGTTCCTTGTTATTCAGAAGACAAGCACCAGAAGAGAAAAGGAACTGTTCAACAAGACGACCTCGCGCATCTATTCGAGAGACGCTCCACAGGCAGTTGTGCGCATTGAAATCCCCAAGAACAACATAAAGTTCTGGCAATTCATCTATAAAGGAGTGAAATTCATGTTTGCTTAGTGTGTAGTGTAGGGGTATATAAAGCGAGCAAATAGTGATAAGTTTGTTTAGCAGAACAACACGAACCGCCACTGCTTCGAGGGCCCTTCGTAGCTGTGAACGTTGACACGCTATGCTCTTTTGAATTACAATTGCAACACCGCCATCATCATCATCAAGGTTCCTAAGAAGGCCTCTGACGTTCCAATGAATTATTTGCGAATCCATATTTGAAGTAAAACGGTGCTGTGTATACAGAAATAGAAGTGATGCATGAGGTTACAGAGCCCTTTCGAGGCCCTGTAACCGGGGTTTTGCCTTTTCTGAAGCGCTTGAGGGAGCCTCGCCGCTCCTTAGACGCTTGTTGCGCCGTGGGGATAGGTGTTGTGTGAATTGCCTCTTGTGAGGCGCCGGACACGCGCTCTTGCGAGCGAGAAGTTTTTCGAGAGACTCTCACCTCGGATGGCAAGACCCCTGCGCCCACCAGCCCGGAGGTCGATGGGGCTCCCTGTGGGATTTGGCTGCGCCAGCTGTTGCCAGCGCTGGAAGGTGCCCGGGGGGTTGAGGTAGTCTCGGCTGCGCCTATTTTCGTGGCCGATATCGATCCTGCGGGATCGCTGCGAGTAGCGCAGTTTACGGCAGATAACTCTTTTGGGGCGGCAACCCAAGGGTAGCCTGGCCTGTTTGCTGGTTGGATGGAGTAGGTTTACCTACTTCCACCCTGGGGGCAGGAGCCAAAGGTACTTGCTCGCTGTACGCGGGCTGGGCACTTGGCAATGGCCGCTGCGACGCTGCCCCCCGACGCCCCGCATCAGCATAAGGTGTGCTGTGGAAAGGTGAGTAACTCTTACGGGCTTCCTTAAGCGAAATGTTTTCCTTGACTTTGAGGGTGATTATTTCTTTTTCTTTCTTCCAGTTTGGACAGTAGCGTGAGTAAGCTGGGTGGTCACCACTGCAGTTCACACGTTGAGGTGTGCCACTGCAGTCGTCAGGGGTGGCCCTGGACTCCACACTTTGCACAAGTTATTTGACCACGGCAGCTCTGCGAGCCATGGCTGAACCTTTGGCATTGGAAACAACGTCTAGGGTTTGGAATATATGGTCGGACTGTTCGCCTAATGTATCCTGTTTCAATGGTTTCCGGAAGGACGCTAGATGCAAATGTTAAGACAAGGTGTTTGGTCGGAATTTCTTTGTTGTCGCGTCTAAGGATAATTGGCTTTACATCAGTCAAATTTTGATCTTTCCACCCTTCGAGGAGTTCAGCTTCTTTCAAGTCCTGAAGGTGTGCCTCTGACACGACTCCGTGTGAGCTATTCATTGATCGGTGTGGTGTAATAGAAACTGGTAGGTTACCAAACGTGACCAGACTCCCTAGCTTCTCGTACAGATTTTTTTAGGGATCTCAAGAAGGTCTCCGCTTGCCATTTTTGTCACCTTATAACCTGACCCTAAGGCTTCGGTGAAATATTTGGAAACTATGAATGGTGAGATGAGGATGGCCTGTTTTGCAGCGTTCTCGCTGGGTACAACATGGTATTTCGGGTAGGTCTCTTTTGTGCGGGTCAAACATGTGCTGTAATCTTCGGTGCGTCCCCTCTTCTGAGGGTGACGATCAAGTAGGCGGGGAAATGCGGGTGTTCCCAGGGTATTTCGGTTCGTTTTCGACAGCAATGGCGGCCACCGACCACGGAGCCCAACATGGGGACGCTGCAGAACCTAACGCGTAAGGCTGCAGGCGCTAACCGTACATTGCCACTATAACCTAATATATTATACCCAAGGGAGGGCCCCTACACAAGGTTAACCCTAGCCGCCCTAGGAAATTAGGAAGTCACGGAAGAGAAGAGAAGATAGGAAAGTAAAAGGCAACTGCAGATTTGCCCCGGATGGGTCAGTCCGGCGGCGCCGTCTACGTGAAGCAGAGGCCAAAGAGGTGTGTTGCCTCCGCCGGGGGGCCTTAACGGTCCGAACACCCGGCATCGGCTCAACCCCCAGGATCCCCCTTTCCCCGGACACGGCTAAGCCGCGCATGGCTACACGCGGGAGGGTCCAACCCTCGTGTGCTCGGGTACGTGGTGTCGCAACACACCAAACGCCTGCTGACGCAGACGCCCCTGCGGGGGATTTAGTTGACGTGTGCTCAATCAACTGGTGCATGTTGCAATTTATGTGCACGGAAAAGTTTTGCACTCCGTACGAGCTGCGAGGCCTTCATCTACGTCACAGATATGTTTGCCTAGCGCGGAAGACTGTAATGTGCTTTGTTCCTCTATTGCATTGTAATTTGTTTATCAAAACGTGACGCACTGAAATATGTGTTTTTCATGTTTTTTCTTTAGCAAATTTCTTTTTATATTTTGCTAAAAGAGATGTCCTTAACGAACGTACTCTGGTGAAACATTTTGCCGGGCGCTTGTGGTATTCCCTTGTGTGCATGTGTATAGCTTTATCCAGTATTTTGTTAATAAGATCGACATCCAAAAAGCTTTTAGCTGTCTTTGTCGTAAATTTGGGGTTTCAAGCCTGAAGATGACATTAGTTTACTAACGTGTGCGTTTTGTTTAAGGCATCCTTTAGCAGTGTAACTTTTGTATCTGATGAATAACCAGACCACTGCCCATTCTCCATGTCACTGTATGGTAGTGTGGCTTGCTAGATTGTAACAAAATACAATATAGAAATGCTAAGCGTATTGCTGCAGAATAAGCCCCAAAATTATGTATTTTGTTGAAGAAGCTGTCAGTATCGACGTGGCAATTTCTTGTACCTTTTAATTTTCTACAGTAGTACATTCTGCTATGAATCTCAGTTTCGATTAGATAGGCCTTTGGGTACGCCCATAAAGTGTATGTAGTTCATTTTTTACATATTTGCGGAGCAGTGATGTATTCGCAGCTCGTCTTTTGCGAGCGCGCAAACCTTCACGCTATGCGTATACTCTCCTGCCCTAAATTATTGGGATCAAAACAGGAGCACATTTACTATTCGTCCATACATGTTCTGTGTAGTTTCCTGCAAGAAAACATGACCTGAGAGCTGCGTTTAATCTTTTCAGATAATAGAGCTGCGAATAAACGCGTTATATACACAGAATATGCTAAGAAAACTCTTGAAAATACATTCTAATTTCATAACTTCATGAATAAATATTTAGCCTCAGGCGTGGCACCCAAGGGCCTACAGGTGAAACAAAAGCCAGCATTGGGTATAGCATCGTAGAGCATCGCAGCTTAAGCGTCAGGAGCAAATGTTGGGTCAAATAAAGCTCACAAAAATAGAAATGTTGGAACTTGTAAAATACGACGGAAAGAAAAATTTCAAGATACAAGAGCAGCAAATAAAGATACTCAAGCGTGACTATGTCCCAACGGCCACCAGCAATGACTATGCAAGTCATAATCTTGAATCCGAGACGACCGACTCTCCTGAAGCAAAGAGCGAAAAGAGCACATGGGACAATGCCTCAAATGTCATAAGCATGGCGAGTAGCCCATTGTCCAGTGAACAAATAAATCTCCTTTCGGGAAGTCTAACTTGTCCGCAGTCCCCAATGATGAATGAGTTACAATTGTTCCAAGAATTGGATGACTTCGCGAGTGATTGTACTACAGTAGAGAGGAGCCGTGATCAGCAACCTGGAGTCTCAATTGAATCGAATGCTTGCTCTTTAATGGCGAAAGGGCCAGGTATGGTTAAAAAGCGCCATGCCCACGGTGATAAGTTCGTAGTGTAGTTATGAGTTATATGAAGCTGATGTGAAGAGGGTGTAAAGGGGCCTTAAACATGGTCGCTCTAAAGCGCGTAAATCTATGTGTAATAACATTAGGCCGGTGAGAAATGACGTGTACTATGAGGATTAAGATGCATTGCGATGAAGGAGACGATATAGAAAAATTGTCTGATGATAAATTGGCTAGAGCACCACTGCCTCGTTAGAGCCCTTGAGACACAAGGGCCTGCAGGCACGTGCTAGAATATAGTGCTTTATCACAGCGGCACCCGCTGAAGAGAGGAACCACTACGAATGTATGGAATTAATAACATGTAGAACAACATAATCGAAGAGACCGAGGACTCCATTGATGGCAAAAAGCGGTTCTTTACCACTAAACATTGCCGCGTGAAGTGGAATACATTAGCGGTACGGCAGAGAAAATGTTTCTTTCTCTCAGCTTCGGCTTCACAACACTCCAGTAAGACGTACGGGACGGTCGGTTTCTCTCTGAATCCAACACATCTTGGAGATTCATTTCCTGTAAGTAGAAAATTATGGGTCCCAAATGTGTGTCCTATTCTGAGATGACAGAATAGGACATCTGTTGGCCGTGATATTGTTACGGAGGGCCGAAAACCTAACCGTGGTTTTATAACGCGCAGTTTATTATTTATTTCTGCGTACCACATGCGTTGCAGTACTTTCGCAGTTTCTTTCGTAAAAAAGGTTTCAGGTCTGTGACAGTGGCAGCAGCTGTAGGAATATTAGCTAGTGATGTGAACGATGCGGCCATTTTGTCAGCTAGTTCATTACCCTCAATGCCTGTATGGACAGGTACCCAGTATATTACATGTCTATGTGACAAATAAATGTTGCATAAGAGTGAGTAAACCTAAATGAAAGCAGCATTAGTAGGCTTTTGTAAAGAAATGAACGATTTTACAAGACTTAACGAGTCTGTGACTATTATTGCTCTCTCAAGTTTTAATTTCTTTATATGTTTTACTGCAGAAAGTACTGCATAGGCTTCGGCAGTGAAGATATTTGCTAGCGGGTTCAATACGACATAGTTAGAAAAAGAGGGACCAACAGCTGCATGAGATACGCCAGAATGTGATTTTGAGAGCTCTGTGTAGAGCTCAGAGCAGCTGTACTCCGATCGAAGTTCACAGAAATGCATAACCATTTCGGGGTCAGGATCGTGCTTTGTCACTTCTACAAAGAATACATCGCATTCTCTTACCTGCCACTCTCAGGGCGGTAGTAGCTTAGCTGGAGGCATTAGGCGATGTTCGAGAATTGCGACATCCATTTCTTCGCTAATGTCTCTTACACGCAGTGACAAAGGTAGTCTCATAGAGGGTCTATTACGAAAAAGTGTTCCACACGTCAAATCATTACCTATTGTGAAAGACGGATGTTACTTATAAGAGCGCACTTCGCGGAAATAGGTGAAGCTTATGTATCTTCCTGAAAATGGATTGACCATACATCTGACTCTACATATTGGATTTCGACAGGTCTTCTTCTAAATGCGCCACTGGCCAGACGGATACGCAGATGGTGGGCAGGGTCTAGCATCTACAGCGCGCTCGTGGCAGCAGTTTCACATACCACAGCACCGTAGTCTAATCCTCATCAAATGAAGCTCCTCTAAAGATTCAATAAACACTTTCTGTCGCTACCCCATGTTGTTTGTGATAGGATTTTAGGTTATATGTTTTTAGACATTCGTCTTCAAGATATTTTATGTGCGGAAAGAAAGTAAACTTTCAGTCAAGTATAACACCTAGGAATTTGTGTGCTTTGTTCACAGGTATTTGTTGCCCATATATTTCGGCAACGGGATCTGCAGCAGGCCCTTTCTTCCTGGTGAAGTGAACGCAACAACTTTTGTTGGGGCTGCATTTGAACCCGTTTTCGACTGCCCTATTAGAAACTTTGTTCAAGCAATGTTACGCTTGTCTCTCGCAGACTGCTATGTTGCAGGAATTGAAACCTACTTCTATGTCGTCTATGTAGACGGAAAAAAATAGATGCTGGCGATGCTTTACAAAGCGTGTTCGCTTTAATAACAAAGAGCGTGCAACTCAGTACGCCTCCACGGGGTACCCCAGTTTCCTGTGTAAATGCACGCGACTGTGCATTACCTATTTTCACCCGGAATGCACGGTCTTCTAGGTAGCTCTCTATAATGTTTAACACAGTGCCGCGGATGTCCAGCGAACATAGGTCGCGGAGGATTCAGTAGCACCAAGTTGTATCGTATGCCTTTTCCATGTCTACAAACACGGATAAGAAGGATTGTTTATGCACGAAGGCTTCGCATATGTTCGCGTCGATGCGAACTACATGGTCGCTTCTAGATCGTCCTACTCTAACACCGCACTCATATGGATCAAGAAATTTATTTAATTCATGGAACTGTATTAGTTGACGGTTTATCATTTCTTCAAAAAGCTTGCATATACAACTTGTGAGGGCAATTGGGTGGTAACTTGTTACTAATGTGGGGTCTTTGCCATGTTACGGAATCGGAATGACAAGGGCTTCTTTCCATGCGGTAGGGAGGCACCCCGCCTCCAATATAGCATTAAAAAGTGCTAGCAGAGGAATTTGAGTATCACTGGGGAGGCGTTTAATCCTGTCGTACATGACGCTATCAGGTCCAGGTGCAGAGCTCTAACATGGAGTCAGGGAGGCTCTCAACTTAGGCTCGACAAGCGGCTGTCTTTGTCCGCACAGACATTCCGCAAACGCAGATTGGCACTTCTCAATAGTCGAAAGCGAAATGCAGTGCTGGTGTCCGTATACATGCGCCCTGAAGTTAGCTCCCGTACACGCGCTTCATTCACGTGCATTCGCGCTTTGCGGAGACGCTACCCAAACGACGACTTCCTGATAGGTGGCGATTTCAACGCCAAGCATCCGCAGTGGGGCTATGACTATCACACGCTCCGGGGAACAGCCCTCGCAGATGCCACGGAGTGAGCTGACTTAGTGCTCGCAAATGACACCGACAACCCCACCCGCGCCGCCCTGCATAGTGGGCAACGTAACACGACCCCGGACCTGGCGTTATCCACACCAGCCTACGTGAAAGACTGGCGATGCGATCCGGACGCCTGGGGCAGCGACCACTATCCACTGTGGATTACTTTGAACGAGGGACGAAAGCGTGCGGCCGGGCGCACTGTGTGCACGATCAGATCGGATGCCTACAGAAGAGCATTTGCGGAGCAACCCAAGACTTCATCCGTACGGGACCGGGCGTCACGCGCCCTGCGCAAGGCCAATATTGAGACTGAGGTGAGAGCTGATGCTCCGGCGCCGCACATACACATGCTAAACCTTTGGGATGCGCGCAAGCGTGCACAGTTGACGTACGAAGCCAATGGCCGACGACATCGCGACCGTGTGCGACTTCGACGTCGCACTGCCATCGCTAGAAGATACGCCAAGCGCCTGTTCCGGAAACGTTGGAGCCAGCACTGCTCATCATTCAACGAAAGAACTGGCCTGCACAAGCTGTGGCACACGTTGAAGGCTATGACAGGTCAGCGTAAAACACGCAGCGCTATTTCAAACGTCTTGCTCAAAACTAGGCAGTCAGTCAGCCAACTCCAAGATGATGCCGCGAACACGTTTTTTCCCCAACCGTTGACGCCCCCGAACGTCGACATTTACCGTAAAACGCCGCCAGTGACCGATGAGAGCATCCAGGCCCCATTCTCACTCTTCGAGCTGGAAGAGGCACTTTCTTCCATCAACGCGCGCAGCGCGCCAGGTTATGACGGGATGACGTGGGCGGCTCTGAGGAATCTGGAAGAATACGCAAAAAAGCAACTTCTCGAGGAGATTAACGAAGTGTGGATCAACGGTGAAATCCCGGCAGGATGGAAGCATTCGATAGTCACACCCATACCGAAACCAAACAGCCAGATGTACTGTCGAACATGCGCCCTGTATCTCTCACACTTACTACGTGTAAGGTGGCGGAGCGAATGGCCTTGACACGCATATCTCACTTTCTAGAAACAGGGGGTCACGTTCATCTAGCACAGACAGGGTTTAGACCAAACCTTGGCACTTATGACAGCCTCCTACTTGTGAGGCAGGGTGTACTGCGCCGAAAGCCAGTCGTTCGCTCAAAGCGACACCCGAGCGTCCTGGTGGCGGTGGACCTCCGTAGAGTTTTTGACACTGTGACGCATGAGGCAATCATTGAGGCAGCTGAGAGGCACGGAATCACGGGCCGCCCCCTCAACTTTGTGCGTTCCTTCCTTCAAGATCGCACTTTTTCCATACGGGTAGACGGAGAGGTCGGGAAGGTTTACCCAAACATAGTGGGAGTCCCACAAGGTTCCATAATATCACCCCTCCTCTTTAATTTCACTATGATAGGCCTGGCTGAGCGACTGGGCTTCACTTCATTTCCGAACTGGGCTTCACAATTTACGCAGATGACATCACGTTATGGACTGCATCACGACCAATTGATGAGCAGCAGGAGACCCTGCAGGCGGCACTTGACGTTATTGACCACTACCTGCCACAAACTGGCATGTGGCCATCTCCAGAGAAGACAACCTATGTGGTGATCCGAGGTTCAACGCAAGACGAAGCAGCCCTCACGCTCACTCTCGCAGGCAAAACGCTGCAGCGAGCGGAAAAATCAGTGCGCGTTCTCGGGATACCTAATGACCGCACAGGCACAGCGGATGCGTGGCTCGCAGACCTTCGTCGGACATGGCACAACACTCTGCACCTCATAAAACGAATCCGTTTCCGCATGGGCGGTGCTGGTACCGACGTATACCGAAAGCTTGTTAGTGCTTTCCTGACATCCCGAGCGATACACGGAGCGCGCTGTTATGACCTGCTTGCTCGGCACAGGACACAGCTAGAGGTACTCCACAGATCATCTCTCCGTGTTATCACAGGGCTACTGAAACACACACGTGTCGAGGAACTATATGGCTATTCGAAGTTGCCTACCCTCCGTGCAACCATCGAAGCATCGAAGGCAGGACACGAGGAACGCCTGAGGCACACCAGACAAGGCGGGACTCTACTGGCCTACATGGGAAAGGACATATCAACGTTGCCACAACTGCCATCCGACATCTCACCGCGGGATGACATTGCTGTCGTCAACACTACGCCAACGCCCCGAAACATGGGCGTCCAACATGCGCACCGCCGGGCAGCATTCGCTGCGCGTCATGTGCAGACATTGGCAGACGCACCGCCAAGCCATGAACAAGTGTACACTGACGCAGCTTTCGACCGACGCACCAGCGAAAGAGCAGTCGCCTACCACGTAGTGGGTTCTTGTGAGACACATTCTAGCTTTACAACTGCTGATGCTGACGACCCAATGGAGCTTGAACTCCGCGCAATAGTCTGGGCATTAGATAGAGTTTCAAGCACCATGCAAGCAAAACACATCGATATATTCACCGACTCTCAGTATGCGCTGCATGCCTGCAATTCGCGCCACACAGCATCATCGGAAGTACTCCTCCTCAAGCAGGCCTTCAGGCGTGCGGAGGCCCACGGGGTCACTGTAACACTTCATTGGATCCCTGGTCACCAGGGCATCGAGGGAAATGAGAGAGCCCATGAGACGGCGCGCGCCCTTCTTTCCAACCGCGTCGTCTCCCTGGATCCTTCAGAAACCCTCACAACCAGCACAAGCAACACCAATGGAGCCCCGTATGACCCAGACAGCTCTGAGAGCAGAAGCCAACCGACGCAAGACGGAACTCCGTGCGAGTGTGCCCTCAGAGTCAGACCCACTTCCAGAGGGTCTTCCCAGGTCGGGGCAGGTGCTGCTCAATAGGCTCCGTTCCGGCTTCGTCCTCACACCGGATGTGCTTGGAGCGGTGGCGGCAGTATCGGCCACGCCGGGAAAGACGCCCTCCATCTCCGTCTCCCAAGTCCCTTCCATCGCAGGAACCCGGCAATCCCACAGCCTCCGCAGACCAAGAAGCGCTCCAGGCGCAACACAGGTGCCCTGACTGCGACATGGCCACGCGGCCATCCGCAGCCCATCTGTTTTGGGAGTGCCAGCGACACGCTCAGCAGCGGGACCACCACCTGAAGGCGGTGCGAGTGTCGTCCTACGAGGAGTGGATTAGACCGGCAACTGGCTCGATGGATACCGACAGGCTCGTTCTGGACTCGCTCTTGGCTTTCGCCAAGGACGCGCAGCTTCTAGGACAGCTCTGAACACGCCTGCCCCCTCCTCTTCCTATTCCCCGTTATATGCCTTCGCGCCATCCCTTAATAAATACATTTTGTCATCATCATCGTTCACTAGGGGCAACGGTTGAATTTCTTGCCTCCTTATACTTTTCAGCCTGCCCCATACTTTAGCTTCTTGAGTATACGACTTTACACCTGAGAGAAACCTCTGCCAGCTCGTCCTATTTGCCTGTCGTCGCGTCCTTGTTCCCTGTGATATAAGCTGTTTAAGTTCTATTAAATTTTCCGCTGTACCACTTTCATGCAGTTTGCCCCAAGCTTCCACCAGGGGACCCGTCTTTTGAATGAAGTGCTTCTTGTTTGAGGAAGGAACTTGTCAGAGGCGTCAATGATAAAAGCGGCCAAGTATGAAACAGCAGGATCTATACTAAGATTATCTATAAAATCCCGTTATATTCGGGTGGATTCCCAAAAGCATTCACAGTCAGCTGAGGCCAGTTTCCAACGAGGGAAGTGTGGAGGGAAGTGATGCTTGTTTACGAAGTTCAGCGTTACTGGGAAGTGATCATTTGCGAATGGATATTTAATTACACGCCCTTTTAAATCAGGGAAGCTAGGAGCTGAGCCGGTCGCCAGGTCTATTGACGATTATGAGTTCATCATCTTCATCATCAGCCTAGTTACGCCCACAGCAGGGCAAAGGCCTCTCCCATACTTCTCCAACTACCCCGGTCATGTACTAATTGTGGCCATGTTGTCCCTGCAAACGTCTTAATGTCATCCGCCCACCTAACTTTCTGCCGCCCCCTGCTACGCATCCCTTCCCTTGGAATCCAGTCCGTAACCCTTAGTGACCATCGGTTATCTTCCCTCCTCATTACATGTCCGGCCCATGCCCATTTCTTTTCCTTGATTTCAACTAAGATGTCGTTCACCCGCGTTTGTTGCCTCACCCAATCTGCTCGTTTCTTATCCCTTAACGTCACACCCATCATTCTTCTTTCCATAGCTCGTTGCGTCGTCCTCAATTTCAGCAGAACCCTTTTCGTAAGCCTCCAGGTTTCTGCCCAATATGTGAGTACTGGTAACACACAGCTGTTATACACTTTCCTTTTGAGGGATAGTGGCAACCTGCTGTTCATGATTTGAGAATGCCTGCCAAACGCACCCCAGCCCATTCTTATTCTTCTGGTTATTTCAGTCTCATGATCCGGATCCGTGGTCACTACCTGCCCTAAGTAGATGTATTCCCTTACCACTTCCAGTGCTTCGCTACCTATCGTAAACTGCTGTTCTCTTCCGAGACTGTTAAACAATACTTTAGTTTTCTGCAGATTAATTTTCAGACCCACCCTTCTGCTTTGCCTCTCCAGGTCAGTGAGCATGCATTGCAATTGGCCTCCTGAGTTACTAAGCAAGGCAATATCATCAGCGAATCGCAAGTTGCTAAGGTATTCTCCATCAACTTTTATCCCCAATTCTTCCCACTCCAGGCCTCTGAATACCTCCTGTAAACATGCTGTGAATAGCATTGGAGATATCGTATCTCCCTGTCTGACACCTTTCTTTATAGGGATTTTGTTGCTTTCTTTGTGGAGGACTACGGTGGCTGTGGAGCCGCTATAGATACCTTCCAGTATCTTTACATATGGCTCATCTACACCCTGATTCCGTAATGCCTCCATGACTGCTGAGGTTTCGACTGAATCAAACGCTTTCTCGTAATCAATGAAAGCTATATATAAGGGTTGGTTATATTCTGCACATTTCTCTATCACTTGATTGATAGTGTGAATATGGTCTATTGTTGAGTAGCCTTTACGGAATCCTGCCTGGTCCTTTGGTTGACAGAAGTCTAAGGTGTTCCTAATTCTACATGCGATTAGCTTAGTAAATACTTTATAGGCAACGGATAGTAAGCTGATCGGTCTATAATTTTTCAAGTCTTTGGCGTCCCCTTTCTTATGGATTAGGATTATGTTAGCGTTCTTCCAAGATTCCGGTACGCTCGAGGTTATGAGGCATTGCGTATACAGGGTGGCCAGTTTCTCTAGAACAATCTGACCACCATCCTTCAACAAATCTGCTGTTACCTGATCCTCCCAAGCTGCCTTCCCCCTTTGCATTGCTCCTAAGGCTTTCTTCTTCTGGCGTTACCTGTGGGATTTCGAATTCCTCTAGGCTATTCTCTCTTCCACTATCGTCGTGGGTGCCACTGGTACAGTATAAATCTCTATAGAACTCCTCAGCCACTTGAACTATCTCATCCATATTAGTAACGATATTGCCGGCTTTGTCTCTTAACGCACACATCTGATTCTTGCCTATTCCTAGTTTCTTTTTCACTGTTTTTAGGCTTCCTTCACTTTTTTTAGGCTTCCTCCGTTTCTGAGAGCCTGTTCAATTCTATCCATATTATAGCTCCTGATGTCCGCTGTCTTACGCTTGTTGATTAACTTAGAAAGTTTTGCCAGTTCTATTCTAGCTGTAGGGTTAGAGGCTTTCATACATTGGCGTTTCTTGATCAGATCTTTCGTCTCCTGCGATAGCTTACTGGTTTCCTGTCTAACGGCGTTACCACCGACTTCTATTGCGCACTCCTTAATGATGCCCATGAGATAGTCGTTCATTGCTTCAACACTAAGGTCCTCTTCCTGAGTTAAAGCCGAATACCTGTTCTGTAGCTTGATCCGGAATTCCTCTAGTTTCCCTCTTACCGCTAACTCATTGATTGGCTTCTTGTGTACCAGTTTCTTCCGTTCCCTCCTCAAGTCTAGGCTAATTCGAGTTCTTACCATCCTATGGTCACTGCAGCGTACCTTGCCGAGCACGTCTACATCTTGTATGATGCCAGGGTTCGCACAGAGTATGAAGTCGATTTCATTTCTAGTCTCACCATTCGGGCTCCTCCACGTCCACTTTCGACTAACCCGCTTGCGGAAAAAGGTGTTCATTATCCGCATATTATTCTGTTGTGCAAACTCTACTAATAATTCTCCTCTGCTATTCCTAGAGCCTATGCCATATTCCCCCACTGACTTGTCTCCAGCCTGCTTCTTGCCTACCCTGGCATTGAAGTCGCCCATCAGTATAGTGTATTTTGTTTTGATTTTACCCATCGCCGATTCCACGTCTTCATAAAAGCTTTCGACTTCCTGGTCATCATGACTGCATGTAGGGGCATAGACTTGTACCACCTTCAATTTGTACCTCTTATTAAGTTTCACAACAAGACCTGCCACCCTCTCGTTAATGCTATAGAATTCCTGTATGTTACCAGCTATTTCCTTATTAATCAGGAATCCGACTCCTAGTTCTCGTCTCTCCGCTAAGCCCCCGTAACACAGTACATGACCACTTTTTAGCACTGTATATGCTTCTTTTGTCCTCCTAACCTCACTGAGCCCTATTATATCCCATTTACTACCCTCTAATTCCTCCAATAACACTGCTAGACCCGCCTCACTAGATAGCGTTCTAACGTTAAACGTTGCCAGGTTCAGATTCCAATGGCGGCCTGTTATGTGGATTATAATACGTTGGTTCTTTCTTATTAAAGAGGCACGCGCCCAAGGTTAAAAGGTGATTTTCAATGAGTCGACCTCTCGTGTCGTATCCTGAGTCTCCCCACAACGTGTTATGAGCGTTAAACTCTCCCACGAGTATAAGGTTAGGAAAGCTGATCAATAAGATTATAAAAGACTGTCTTTTCGAGATGATGGCTCGGGGGTATATAAATGATACATACACTGACCAACTTATTAAAAACTTGGAGGACGCTTAAGCTTCGCCTTCAAGAGTGGAACGCGATAGCGTTATCGCACCCCGTTAGCACCGCCCGCTCATTCGCTCGGCATGCTCTTGAGTCACACACAGCGTTCGGCGCGGCAACGAAACGTGCGCCTGAGCAAGCGGAACGTACCAAAGAACTCGGTGTTTCGGAGGGAGAAAAGATCTACGCGAGCCAAACGTCGTGATCGGCACGGAGAGCTGATCCGCGACGCGCCATGAAGGCGGACGCGATCATGGGGCTGACGCCTCGATGGTATCGTCCTCTATCTTGCTTGGGAGCACCACGCAGACGCATGACTCCTCGGAAGCAGCTCGGCACACATCGCAGGGGATGCTTTGTCATCAGACGCGCTACGGCGCAGCGATCACGTCAGAGGCATCCCGCATCGGTCGCTGCGCCTAGGAATCGCGCTGAGAGCTGAAAAAGGAGCCGCGCCGCCTAAACTGGAGGGTTCGAGTGATGCACGCTGGAAGTTAGAAGGAGAGAGAGCGAGAAAACTTATCAAACGCAAGGGTATTGGGGAATCCTTGCACCGGTCTCCACGCGGCCCGAAAAGAAGAAGCGGGCGAGTGGCGCGCCACGTGTCGGGGCAGCGCCGCACATTACGAGGAGGGCGTCTTCTGTGTTTGCCGCAAGATGGCTCTGCGTGTGCGCACAGCGCAGATGAAATGTAGCGGGAACGTACTTCGCTACTCGTGTAACTGCGACTTCTGTAATTTACATGGTCATAATTACCTATATACACCGCAGTATAAGTTTCTACAGACCGTTGCAAAGGCAACACCGCATTCACTAGAGGCGCTTTTATCCCGCTTTAATTCATCGAACTTTGCCCATCTTTGCCTGCTCACTGCGTGTGGGTCGGCAGCCGCCTGAAGCCGTTGTGTCGCTGCCCCCTCACGCGTCACATCGGCAAAGGTGTTCTTTGGCAGGTATCAATCCCGCTTGCGTGCCTCCTTGAATGATATATTCTCTGATTGTTACTTTCTTCCAAGACGGACATGACCGCGAGTATGCAGCGTGTGCTACCCATCCCAGTCACACAGCGGAGAAAGCTTTCACATGATTCAGAGAGGTACTCGTTAGCGCTGCATTTCGCACAAGTCTGACACCCTCGGCACTTCTGTGAACTGTGTTCGAATCGCTGGCACTTGAACCGTCAAAAAGGATTCGGGATGTACAGTCTCACTCTGATTTTCACAAACCCTGTCTCGATAGTGTCGGGTAGATTGACTGAGCCAAATATAAATATTAGGCGCTTGGTATCCATTTCTTGTCCGTCACGCCTTATCGGAATTATTTTGACATTGATCACGTTCTAATCATTCCAACCGTATAGAAGTTCGCCTTCAGACAATTCTAACAGATCAGCATCGGAGGCAATGCCGTGGGTAGTATTCATTGTGCGGTGGGGCGTCACTGTTAGTGGAACACCCCCAAAAGGTACAAGTTTGGACAGTTTTTCATGTTGTTTCCATCAGGTCACCATTAGCAATTTTGATGCTTTGTATCCCGGACCGGAAACTTCCGTCAAAGATTTCAAGACTACGAAGTGTGATATCATTCTTACCGTCTTCTCAGGCTTATCAGAGGGGATTACATGAAATCGGGGAAAGTTCTGTGTACGATTGCCATAAAACTTTGACATCTAGCTGCGCCCTCGTTTCTGAGGGCGATCAGGAAGTGGGGGAGAAAGAAGTTCCCACGAAAACACATAAATATTTGGCAGCAGCGCCGACCGCCCACCACGGAACCCAACGGGGAGAACCCAACGTTATGCAAGTCTGCATAACGCCAGAGGTACGCTGTCGCTTTAACCAAATATGGTGTACCCTAGGCAGCATTTCCAACAAGTTTAAGCGTTGCCGCCAAGGATAATAATAATAATATATGGGGTTTTACGTGCCAAAACCACTTTCTGATTATGAGGCACGCCGTAGTGGAGGACTCCGGAAATTTAGACCACCTGGGGTTCTTTAACGTGCACCTAAATCTAAGTACACGGGTGTTTTCGCATTTCGCCCCGATCGAAATGCGGCCGCCGTGGCCGGGATTCGATCCCGCGACCTCGTGCTCAGCAGCCTAACACCATAGCCACTGAGCAACCACTGCGGGTAGCCGCCAAGGAGAAAGGAAGTAAATGGAAAAGAGAAGACACCAAAGGCCAGAAAGTGGGAGACAGACACGAAGACTGGAGGTGCCATCTATGTAAAGCAGAGGCCAGAGAGGTTTGTTGCCTCTGCCGGGGCCCTTTAAGGTCCAAACGCCCAGCATCGGATCAGCCACCAGGATCCCCCTTTCCGCAGACACGGCTTAGCCGCGCACGGCTACACGCGGGAGGGTCCAACCCTCATGTCTTCTGGTGCGTGATGTCGCAGCACACCAAGCACCTGCTTGCGCAGACGCCCCTGTGGTGTCTGGGCTCTCCGATAAATCATGGACACTTGGTGAGGTACGCGACAAATACTTGGCCATATACATTTGCATGGTTCAAAAAGAAATTATAAAATAATGCCAGAGGCACCGTCCTGGCCACAGAAACCACTCAAGTAAGAAATAGGAGGCGCTGCGAACTCTGAGTGAGAATACGACAATTGTCATTAAGGCAGCGGACAAAGGTGGCGCCGTGGTGCTACTTGACTGGAGTCTCTACATAGCCGAAAGTTTCCGTCAGTTGGCCAACTCCAACTTTCACACAGAACTCCCAAGTAAACCTACAAAGTAATTTGAAAGAGACATAAAGAACGCCCTGACCAATCTGTTTATGGCAGAGAAGATAACCGATGCGACGTTCAAAGCCTTGATAGCGCGAAACTCCGGCCCCGGCCGTTTACACTTACTACCCCAAATTCCCAAAACAAACAATTGCGGCCGCCCTCTCGTATCCAACAATGGAACAGCGACCGAGAAAATATCCCCTTTTATTGACATTCTCATCAAGGACATTCCATGTTCATTCTCCTCGTACATCAAAGAAACAAATCACTTCCTTCGGGAGGTTTCAAACCTGGCAGTACCGGCGAGGAGTTACACCTTGGCCGAAACATACGCACGCGCTCTTTCTCTATCTTTATCCCTTGCACGCACACACACACGCAGTACGTACGCACAGAAATCCATGCGCACACAAACAAACACCGGTTTGATCGCACGCATGCATGCTGAAGCGCGAACACACACGTTCGTACTCTTACACATTGACACGCGTCCACGCATGCGCCTCAATTACGCAAGAGCACGGGCATATGCAATAATGCGCGTGTACGCGCACACGCGCATTCACGCATGCACACACGCATACCGTGGTTCGCGCACATGGAAATTCAAAATACCGAGGCACTCGCGCGCGCGCACATACACACAAAACATACACACTCATATACACAACCATACACATGCACGCTTCAGACGAGCGCACGCATTATATATATAGATAGATATATCTGTCCTAGCTGCCTCTCAAACACCGGCGCGTGCAGACTGATTATATACACTCCCCCTACCATTGCTCTTCCAACGGCATCTGTAATGAATCGCTGCACGATATAAATTTAGCGCTTCTTCAAATCAATGTGCCCTCTGCCGGGAGGGTGCGAAAATATTTCCTCCGGTCCTGTGTCTTCACCACCCATCCCTGACTAAAACACTGCTTGAACGTACCAGTGATGCTAGAAGTAACTATCCTCTCGAAATAGTACGTTGAAGATTTTGATCGTCGGCCGATATTTTGAAGTATAAATTTTCTTATAATTTTCCCCATTCAGTTACACATGCTCATTGCGCAAAGTTGTCAAGAGAAATTTGCAGAATTTCTCGACATTGCTCGTGACTACGACATTTGGAGCACTGACTTTTTAACGGGTTAATTGTGCAATATATTCCTCGTTCCTGCTTCTTTTCGGTTGCACATTTCTTTTGATAATTTTCAATAATTATTCAGTTTACGCGCCGTTCCGTCACGCCATTCGAGGGACATACGGGTATGTGCCACAACAGCGGAACATATTCATCACAATAATTCTGTTCAGGCCATGCATCATTCAAGCGACGAGCAAGCCCGTGGCATGTGGTGTGTTTCGCGTCCAAGCATTGGCGTGGCACCACCACCGAAACACACATTTCAAGTTTCAAAGAACTAAAATATTAAGACGTCGCCTGCCGTTTCTAAATTTAGATAATAAGTGAATAATATTGAAAACATCATTTAAATTTAGTAAGTGAACATTTTTGTTTGTTATCAGTGGAGTTACCATTACAGTCCAGGCGGCGCTAGCGTCGCCTGCGAGAACCGGCCCCATTGGTTCTTTGCGAATGTCACGAGCTTGTTTCGAACTATACCAGAAGAAGAAGAAGCAGGGGAACGGCATTTCGGATTGCACATCTTGGGCTCTGCGATTTGCGACCACAGCAAGCAAATAAGAGATGCTTCCGAGCTCTCAGGATCAAGCCGATAAGAGCAAGAGGCGACCTCGTCCTCGAAGAAACTCCGCGAGCTCCAATGGACGCGAATCTTCTCGGAGCACCATTTCCTCTGGCAAGCTTGAAGGGACCCGCCAGTGTCCGAGCTATCCCAATCAAAGAGCTCCCGCGGACGCCCCCTTGTATTCAGCTCTACTGAGAGGCGCGGCCAGCGCCACCGGATCGGTCGCTCAAATTCCCAAAAACGGACCTCCTAAAAGTAAGCGAAGACTGTCGTTTTATGACGCCGTCCAGCCCTCTACACCCAACATCACAGCACCTCAGGAGCAACAGGACGGTAGCACCGAACATGGCACGCGCAAACGGGGCATCGCTTCTACGACGGAAGCACCTTTTTCGGCAGGACCAGCAACCACCGATGGGCGTCCAACAAAAGCTCGAGCAGTCGCCGAAGCCGAAGGACAGCCTCCTCCAACAGAACGCCACACCTCGCAGCCGACACAGGCACTAGAGTCTGTTGCCGGCGCTCGGTCGATCACAGCCGCTGCGACATCTTCCACATCGAACAAAGAAGCAGCCGAGACAACCCTGACGGCCGAAGTCCGCAGTGCAAAGCTACCGCCTGGTATGGTTAAGGCGAGGACACGCTCCGGCTCTACCGTCACTCTGGCGGTGCCCATCGACGCGGCCTCGAGAAGCGGACACTCAGGAAAGTCGTCGACGCAAGACTCGGGGTCCCAGCGCGAAGCTTCGTTTTCGTCCTTCATTAGAGGTCTCAAGGCGTTGAGCAGAGATCGCATTGCAGAGCAGCGGGCCACGCGACGAGGGAGCAAGTCTTCGATCTGGGACTCGGAACACGTGAGCGAGCTGTTTCTTATGTGAGCCCACGCCGTAGTGCACAGGTTCAGCTGTCAGTGTGCGAGCTCTGGTAATCGAGAAGGTGTAGGATATAGTCGTTGCAATGTGCGACATATCATGGGAGTCACTGAGTTGCGAATCCTGAGCTGTATTTTTCAAAGCGAAGCTTTTTTTGCCTCTTCTCACAACTTTCCGGGAGCTGCTGCTGTGATCGTTTTGTCGCGCGTACCGCTGGGTTTCTTGCAGCTCTACCAGATGGCACTAGCCTCCGCGCATGCCTAGGGAGCCTACATGAAAGCACTGGTTTAGGGTGGTGACAGCCTTTGTAAAGGTACTTACCGCCACCAGCTAGATTAGGGGATTAAGCTTACCGACAACTTAACATATGTGGGAAGCAAAATCGCGATAAAGAAGCCCAACGGAGGACGTTTGCTGCAACCTTTGGGGACGTGAATTAATTAACTTTTACAGCGAAGCTGTTAAGGGCTACTTTTCCCACTACCGGGTCCGCATGTAGAAAAAAAAAACACGACGATAGGGCAATGCTGGGCGGCCCGCGGCGGAGGTGACGCAGACGTTAAGGATCAGCGATGTATGTCGGTATTACTTCAGAACCCTACAGCACCCGATGCCTTGCCTCGCCGTCACGTTCATTTTTTTTCTTCGTAAAGCGAAGATTTCTTTCCCTCTTCTCACGATTTTCCGGGCGTTGCTGTGATGGTCGTGCCGTGAGTGCCGCTGGGTTTCTCGCAACACTACCAGATGGCGCGCCTCCGCGAATCCCGACTGGCACGGCTGTGACCGCGTTGAACAGTTTGTGCGTATGGCAGATGCTACGCTTGCTTTCCTATCCGACAGAAATGCAGGTGCTGACCAGTGGAGGTCGCGTGCTGTGCTCTGATAGTGTAAACATTACAATCGACCACAACCTGAAAACAGCCCTCGGAGCTGGCGTATTAAGCGTCTCGACAGCATGCTCGCCAGGAATGCAGAAGGAGCAGGTAAACATGCGCCAGCAAAATGGCTGCAAAGCATGCACTCAGCTTCGAGGATGCCCAGGCCCGAAAGAATGGTCGCGCGTATAAGGAGCGTCTTCGCTACGCAGCGAAACGTGGTACAGACACCGAATCTATGCATACAATGCATACATGCAATTATAATTATTGAATTACGTGCAGCTATATAATACCATTTAACACTTCTGCCACGATGCGATGTGCCATGTGAAGCAATGCTATTGACCAGTCCTCTCATGCATTATATACAATGACGCGCAACAACGTATCAAGCACACATGTCTCCCTGTGTATTCTGTGGAATACGCAGACAAACAGCAGCGGCCCACGCACGGTAACGTGCAACATTAACTCACCATTCTGGTATTGGTCTAAAAGCTGAAGAACTTACGCACTCGCCGGCAACATATCCGCTAATTATCGACAATCAGAGCAATGCCCTGTAATGCCCTCGGGTCCTGAGGGTAATGAAATACATAAATAAATAAATAAAAAATAAACAAAAGCGCATACAAATCTTTGCTTATATCGATTAACACAGTGCACGGTATCCGTCGACGTTTTTTCTTTGAGGCACGTATGTACGGAAGGAGCACAGAAAATGTTTTCGAGTATGGAAATCGCGAGACAACCTCATTTTATTAGTACTTCGCTCCACACTGTGTAACTTCAGCGGCCGGTGTTATAATTGCGAGGGCTAGTATACCGACTTCTCTTTCCAGTTGGAGTGCAGCGGGGCTCGCAGTAACGAAATGTCGTTCATTTTCTCAATCCGGTGCCTCACAAATACCCCCGATCGAGGATGCTTGTGTGAAAAGCACCACAGCGCGTGCGCCGCACTACCTGGAAGTGCTCGAAGTTGGGAGTGCATAATCAAGCACGTCGTGCCAAACCATAACGGCTGAAACCGCAGCGATGGTGCTACTGCACCTCATTCTCGACCACAGTCTCCATTATGTCACGGCGAGTAGAACAGCTTCGCCTGGTTTGTTGACGCGACAGCTGAGTCACGCAAACACTGGCTGTAAGCATACGACAAGCAGAGGTTGAGCGCTATGGCTACGTTCGCTGGCTCGTTCCAGAAATCGCTGGCAAGATTACCGCTGCCGCATGCAAACACTGAAATTCTGGCCTATAGATCCTTGCACGACAAGCCTCTTCACCATAGCGGCACGCAATTCTGTCACAGGGGAGCCGAATGGCGAGCTAAAAATTCCAAGTAGTGTCAACGCATAAACCCGGTTTTCCTGGGTAACCCCGCCAGCGTATTTTACAATATAACACATGCTTTGCTTCCTCAGCAAAAGCACGCAAATCTACATAATGAAAATTCAGAACAACCACTGGCCTGCGTCATTATCAATGTTTCTAGGATTTGCTTCATGCCCGAACGGCAGGTGTCGGAATATTCACGTAAAAAAAGCAAAAAATAATTTGAAAAGCGCATGTGCCTTCTTTCTGGTAACATACACGCGCCCTCACTTTTTCTCAGCACGTGATTTTGGTATTAGGATTGAGTGAGATATTTCTTTCGTGCTTCATTTTACAGGGGCAGCGCAGTTCACGGATAGTGGTCAGAGTAGCAGGGATACCTATCACAAAGCGGCAAATCCTCCTCATGGCCATCTTAATTTTCATAGTGACAACCGTGACAGCCGGCGTCGTCATTCTGTTGAGACGAGAGCAAGAAACTGCTCCGACAAAGCCGTACTGCATGACCAATGATTGCCTCGATCACGCCTGGCGCCTTTCCTATAAACTAAACAGCAGCCTCAATCCCTGCCAAAACTTCGGGGCTTACGTCTGTTCCGCTTGGTCCCCACCAAAGGGGTACCTTGAGCACTCTAACTCAGCCATGGATGACGTACGGAAATCTTGGTTCCCACTGTTCGAAAAAATCCTTAGAGAAGGCGCGAAGCTAATTCGGGTTGGCCACAAGCCGCTAGTCATGTACACCACATGCATGGGCGACAGTAAACAGTACGGGTCGAACGTGGATGTCTTCTGGAAGTTCCTAAAGGAATGTAGACTGTCGTGGCCGGATGAGCCAGAGACAAGTGACACCAGCGCCCTCGATGTACTGATAACGCTCGCGTTCAAGTGGCAAGTATCACTCTTCTTTCAAGTAAGACTACTGCGCTTGGGACGCGCACCGAATTGGCGTTTGACTTTAGATCCAGGCCCACTCGTACCGCTGATGTACCAGCACCATCTCACGATCAAAAATACCGGCGGATACGCCAAGTACTGGGCTGCGTTCTTCTACATCCTCAAGGGAAGCTCTGACAAGGACGCGACGATAAACCAGACACTCATAGAGAGAGCCATGGTGCTGGAAGAGGACGTCTTTAGAAGGCTCCTATTCGCCATGCGTGCAATTGGAGTCCAACAACTACTGGTGCCAATCGCCAAGATTAGATCCTACACTCCGCCTCTGGACTCGAAGCAGTGGCTAAGGGCATTAAAGCAATTAGAGCTTCAGCCTGACATGGAATCCAGCGACCAGGTTCTCATAACCGACAAAAACTTCTTCCAGACCATGGCGGCCGTGATGGCCTCGTACACGGACACACAGCTGCTGTCCCTGATTGCGTGGTCTTGCGTGCAGCTCCTGGCACCGGCAGTGGATTTGCAGCTGCTGAAGTACCGGTACGACCAAGGCGTCATACGTTACCGGCCATACTTCTGCGAACGTTTTGTCGAGACCGCCTACCGACTCCTGGTGGTTGCTCTCACCTCTGTGTCGCGTTTCTCAAGACAGGAACGCGCCGTCATCTCTGCGAACTTCGACCACCTGGTTGCAACCGCCAGCGCTTTGGTCAACGCCACAGACTGGCTGGATGCCGAGAACCGACAACTTGCCGCCGTGAAGCTGGCTTCGACACGCCTGCAGCTGTGGCCCCCAGAGCATTTCCTGGAGAACGAGTCACTCGACCGCATGTACGCGGCTTTTCCGAGCGCCGAATTATCGTTTGCAGAATATTGGATCCAATCGAGTCGGTCTGCCGCTGATACGTACCATGCGAGTGCCAATATCGACGTCTTGAGCTACGCGGTCAACTACGAACTGCCGTACCTCTTGTACGATGCCGCAAGTGGCGCAGTGAAGGTAGCTGTGGGTGCCATTACTCCACCCCTGTTCTACTCTGACGGGACCAAAGCTATGTTCTACGGAGGACTCGGATTCTCCATGGCGGTGAACCTCGTCGCATCCATGGACAAACAGGGACTGCGGTGGCATCCAAACGGCACTTTCGGCGACTCCTTTTTGTCCCAGTAAGCTTCTTCAGCCTAGTTTTGCGAATGTGATAATTTTCACTTCTACATGGCAGGTTATTCCAGAACAACACAGATAGACTACTTTCCTAATATCATAGACATAACCAACCCATTATTTTTGCTACTTCGCCAAGTCACAGCTCATGGTGATGCGCTATCGTTGGCCATGACACGGTTGTTTGAACTAAGCTAGTCTTTGTAGGCAATTGTGCGAAGAAATTTCTAGAATCAGTCTGTAATAATAGACGGATGTTCCCGTATATTGATAATCGAGCTAGCTAGTTTCTGAACTGATTTATGACTTAAGAACTTTGATATCGCGATATGCTCTTAAGTACGGCCGACTGCATTTCGAAATAGCTGGGAAATGTTTACAGAGTGAAGCCACCCAAACACTATACGAACTTCACATTGTAGAAGTTATCTAAAAGCGCATTGCTCTGTCCACAATATTCAGAACTGGATGTTTTCTACCAGAATTTTTTCCGATTTTTCCGCTTTTCCGAAAGTGCTGACTTAATAATTCCAACGACAATTTAAAATGTCCTGTCTTACTTAGTGCGCTATTAACGCGGCACCTCCGTTTTGTTATAACTATCAAAGATTACACTAAGCTTCTTTACAGCGCCGCTTCTCGAGCCTTCGAAGACCGGGACGGCTGCCTGGCGACTGCAGAGGAGGCTCCCGTCGTCGACTCCCCCACCTATCAGACCCGACCCGGCTCCAGGACCAGCGTCTTTCCCGAGATTCCCGCGCTCGAAGTGGCCTACGCAGCGTACAGGCGTTCCGTCAGCGAAAGCGACGACGGCAGTCCGCAGGGTATTTCCCCGAATCTCTCGGGCGATCAGGTGTTCTTCATGACTTTGTGCTACATGACGTGCAGCCTTCCCGGAGCCGTGGGTCCGCACACGGTGGACTGCAACAAGGCTGTGAGCAATTCGGAGGCATTTGCGCGGGCTTTTCAATGCCCGTACGGATCAAAAATGAATCCCAAGAAGAAGTGCACATTCTTCACCCGATAAGTGGGGGCTGGAAAGGACCCAAATCATACGCGATGTTTACCACGCCAGACAATATAGCTGTCACCTGGACCTTGCAATTCCTTGAAATGTGCTTGCCGTCTTCTTCAAAGCGATGGCGCTCTTTGCGTCAGGGCGTCACCAGTGCGACTGGCACTTCGTCTACGTGCCTTGTTCTGGCGTACGACGCACTGAAATACTGACGCGTTTTGTTTGGACGTTTCATGGCGGGCGCGCAATACAAGACGCCTCTTTCGTACGTTTTTAGCGCTTTTTTGTTTTTGCTTTCTTCTTATTGCCCGTTCTTCCGCTCTCTGACTTCTTTTGTATTTGAAAATTTTACCTTTAGTTAGCAACAGTGTGCCCATCTGGGTGTCTCAGACGTCGTAAAACATTGACGACATCTGCCGCGTTTGCGGGCTGTTTACACTTTGTTTAATTTTCGTTTGCGAAGCCGTATTCATGAACGTGTTTTCGAAGACAATGTCCAATGTATATCTTGGCTGTGCTTAAAGGGAATTTTTTTTTATTTCATCAAGATTTTCTTTGTAATTCGCGGATGCCTAGCGTGTGTTTTCTATGCCCGTCTGCGCTGCACCATTGAATATTCTGCAGTCGGCTGAAGGGCACCTGGTGCACACTTACGGGAGGCCTGAAACAACCTAATATTCGACAGGTTTGAACTGCTTCCCGAGCCAAATAATTCGTGTCATTTCTCCAGTAACTGCCACACACAGAGTTCAGCGAATAAAGCCTTGTTTCCGGCGAATTGTCTGGCAGCTCGACTGCGGTTCTCGCAGCGCTCGTTAGCGGTTCTCGAGACGAATGAAAGCAAACTGCACAGAAAGCGTAGCGTTCTGTTGTCGTGCCAACTTGTCCAATGTATTAAACGTTCGATTGTTAGCACGTTGCACATTGATGTACAATTCGCGCCCGAGTGATGAATAAATTTCAAAGCTGAGGATTATTTCTTACATTCATGCCTGTTACTGACCGCGTTGATGGTCAGCAAGGTGGAAATTGAGTGAAACCACGTGAAAAGCGCACCATTTACGTCACGTTATAATTATTAATGGGATTGGCTTTCTTTGCCTACTTTGGTCGCGTTAGCCTATCTATCTATCTATCTATCTATCTATCTATCTATCTATCTATCTATCTATCTATCTATCTATCTATCTATCTATCAGTATCTATCTATCTATCTATCTATCTATCTATCTATCTATCTATCTATCTATCTATCTATCTATCTTTCTATCTATCTATCTATCTAGCCTCTTTCGTCGACGCAGTGCCCTATGTTGCCTACCTGCTTGAACCGCTAGGTAAATGCTGGTGGTTAATGCCATCGTGGTCGGTCCATCGTCTTCATTCAATCTTCGTGGCCTTACTCTTCTCATACCGTCGTCGTCACACCTTCTACGCCGAGTTATCACGTTTAACATTGAAGTGGATTTCATGCCCGAGTGAAGACCGAATTTCAAAGCTGAGGATAATTTGATACCTTCATGCCATTTACTGATGGTGTTGACGGTAAATAAGGTGGAAAGGGAGTAAAACCAATGGAAAAGCACAACGTTTGGCGCACCTTATTATATTTATTATTGCGATTAGCTTTCGTTGCCTACTTCAGTCGTTTTCAGCCTATCTATATATCTATCTATCTCCGTCGTGATCGGTCTATCGTCGTCATTCCACATTCGTGATCTGACTCTCGTGATGCCGCCGTCGTCACAACTTCTATGTCTAAGTATGTGCACGTGGCTGTGATGCCGTCGAGGTCGTTACATTGCGGTCAGTCCTGCTTTGTCAGCCGGCCCCTGTCATGTCGTCGTTTTCACGCCATCGTCGTCATACAGTCGGCGAATATTCGCTGTCACAGTGCCGCCGTGATGCCCTAAAGGTCGTTGAATTGTCGTCATTGCAGTTTAGTCATCTAACTCCCATCATGCAGGTGTCATAATGTCGTCACGTCATCGTCATCACGTAGTCGTCGTCATGCCATTGTCCTACCGTCGTCGTCACGCGGTCGCTTTGCCATCGTAATCGCTTCAGTATAGTCCTCCCATTGTCATCATTCTGTCCTCGTCATAATGCCTCCATCGTTCCACTGAAGTCGATCTTTCTTTGTAATTCTATTGTAATCATACTGTCGTGAATCAATCGCGATTACGCCGCCATTGCCACGTAGTCATCTTCATACAGTCACTCAGGCATCCCTCGTAAGGCAGTCGCTATCCCGTGTCCGTTATCAGATCGTCGTCACGTCATCATTGTGGCGTCTACGTCGTTATACAGGTTTCATACAGTTTGTTTTCGCGCCGTCATCAGCATAGGCCAGTCGTCATCTTATTGTGTCCACATTTTTCTCATGTCATCGTCGCCAGTGCGCCGTTGTTATAAAGTCGTGATCGCTTCACCATGGTAATTCTAACTTTGACATCCCAGTTTCGTAATGTCGTCGTTATTAGCCATCGCCGTCACACAGTCATCGTCACGCAGCCTTTTACCATCGTCATCGCTTCAATAACTTCATTTTACTGTGGACATGCCGTACACTCTTAGCGAAGTCCTGGCTAGGCGGCTCCACAGGCGGCCCCCTGGAGACAGCGGCCCATTTTCAAGCGGCTCATGTTTCAGGCGGCCCAATTCTAAGCGGCCTTAAGAACAGGTGTGACCAAAGGTATGCAGGATTTTAAGTCAAATTTTTCCTGGCTATTTGTGGACCATGAGGCGTGACTGCTGTGACGGCGGCCTGTGCGTATGCCTCCCGCACGCCAGCGCGAAAGAAAAAAAGTGATATCCGCAATTATCTTCGCAAATTTGGCAATCACGAGGCACATTCACTGTACAGTCAACAAAGCAATCACGTAGTTACGAAAAGTTCATAGTACTCTACACACATCCCGTGGATTCGAACCCGCGTACACTTATAGAATTAAAAGCACACTTCGTAACCATTACACCACATCGCCACGGCGCCCACTGGGGGTTCTTTTAGGGGTTATATATCTACGAAACGTATTTGAGGAATCGGCGGCGGTGGCTGGCGTTTCTCTGCAGCGCTGTGCTATTGATTATTGGAATATGTTTGCGTTTGCATAATTTCCATTCTTTGCTACGACTGACGAAGGAAGACAACGTAGACGACAAAGTGAGTACTATTCTTCACGGCTTGTAGTCACCGCAAGAAAATAAGAAATGTGGCGTTCAGCTCATGATCGAGTGCTTCTCCAGTCCATGCATTATATGTTCTCCGAAAATACGCGAATAGAAAGTATCGCGCCAACCATTCACCTATGTGAATTTAATTCGCGCGTTTACTGGTGAGCATTTCTGTTTATTTTTTCCGCCAGTTCCATTCTTATATGGTCAACTGCGACGCCAATACCAGGCTCTTCGACGTGCCTCACACTGCCATGTAGGTGTTCTTTTCAAGTGCATTAGTTTAGAGTTTGGTTCACGCCGTTGTAAGCGGTTGTCCCGCATTAGCAGCGGATCGTTAGCGTTTTGGAGCGAACGCATTCCAGCATTTGGAAACTGCGTCTACTAATAGCCGCGTCACATTCATCGGCAGGCATGTTTAAATTACTAATGTCTACACTTGTTACGCGTGCACAGCTCGTATCCTGTGGCAGTGCTCGTTCTAAAAGCGTCGAAGGCCATCTACGCTCATGCGCGTGTTCAATATATACGCGCAGGATGGACTTGCCGGCTAGTCGGTTGAGCAATTTAGGAGAAACAGCGCTACACAAGGATGACGGAAAAATATGGACCACACCACGTAGCGCTGGTGTGGTTGGTGCTTTTTCGTCGTCCTCGTGTTTGCGCTGTTTCTTCTTCCACGATACATGCACACCACAGGTGCACGAAAGTTTCGGAGCATGGGGGGTTAACTTTGTTTTCCCCGTTTCCTCTCAGTGTCAGTGGAACAGTGCTTTGCCCCGCGGTCGAATTGTGCACGCTTACCCCCGTATTCAGAAATGCATCTTAACTTGAAGCCCATGCTTGATCTAAATGACGCAGGTTGTGAACGCACCAAAAGAAGCGCAATGAGCGTCTTGGGGGGAGTTCGCACCAAGAGTCATTTATATCAAGTCAAGCATGAGTTTCAAATTAAGATGCATTTCTGAATACAGGGTTTAGTCATCTGCTTCCCACAGAAAACGTCGAAGAAACGCCCATTAAAACCAGGCACATTTGTAAACTTCACTAAGCAATAGGAAGCTCCATATAAAAAAGAGTGGTATTAAAGGCTTTCAGCGTTTTTTTTTTTACTCCAAAATGTTTGCGCTGTCGTGGCATCAATGTACAGAGATAGTGCAGCGTTAGTTAAAAGGCATCAATTTCTGAATTCCTTGCCAAAATAAGCTTTTGAAATTATTTAGGTGCTAGAATCCAGGGTTTGTAGCGATACTTGAAAACCCTTTATTTCTAAAATGCCATTTTCAAGGCATTGAAAACCCTTGAATTTGTAGAAGTACTGGAAAGTCCTTAAGTTTGTACACTTGGCTAGACTTAGCAGACATTGGAAAGCGCTTTTTTCCTTCTGTGGCTCTCTCACATGTCACAGAGAATTGTCTGTGGAGGTGATAGAAGGAAAGAGGCATCCTTAAAGTTGAAATTACAAAGGAGCCACGGATACCAGTTTTAGGCACATGGAACCGGTAACAAGTGTACTTGAAGCAGAAGCAGGAAGCTCAATAGTTCAGGCATTCGAAGAGAAGTCGTGAGGACTAAATCGAGAGCTACAGACACAATAAAAAGGAACAAGAAATGACTATTGCTTATTTGATGGTGAAAAGCTGAGGCAAAAATGACATCACATACACTGTGAAATCAGTGTTCCAAAAAGTGCAAATGTTGCAGGTCCAAGCAGTTAACTATTCTATTGCAGAGAAACTTCGAGCGCTTTCTTGAAATGCCTCCTTGCGTGTGCATTAAGACACTGTGTGCGTTTAGTGAAGGGCGGTGAAAGGCAAATGAACATTCTTTCAAATGTTTGAAATCGGTGAAATACGATTTGATTTGTTTGGTTTTCTTTTGTTTGCATTAACGATGTCGTTGTTGAACAAGTTATTGCTTGTCCAGGCTACTAAACACATCGCATGAGGTCCTTGAAGTTACTATTTCGGGGCCTCGAAAGTCCTTGAAAACCCTTGAATTTATTGCTTCAATATTGCTACGAACCCTGTAGAACAACTGTCATGGAGTAAAAACTGGCTGAACAGGGACTTATACGCAGAGTACAAGAAAACTAGAAATGCAGTAGTAGGCATGGAGGGCCCTGAAAAAAATGTGCCACATTTGCTCGCCTGCCTTATGTTTCTGCACTGACTGTCGCATTTTTAATAGAAGTGCAGTTTCTGTTCCACTCCAATAAACGCAACATTACCGACTCCAGTGTTGGTCAGTCCTTCAGCCAGTGCAGAACTCTTTCTGTACATCCCAGTCAGCTCTGTCATTTTTCCAGCATTGTAGTACGAGATTTGTTAAACTGGTTTAACAGAATATGAGCAGTATACTCTTAAATTAGCTGTTTATTTGTATGCACATGTTTAGGTCCTCAGTTTGGTTGCTTGACAAATTGCCATACCTCAATATATACAAGAAACAATTTTATTACAGTTTAATAAAATCCAAACAGTAATAATCACAACAAAATAATGACAAACATTTCTTTTGGTACGTATACAGCCCATGTCTTGGCACTGTATAAATTCAACTAGACATCCCAAATACTGTGTCCTGAACATTATTATTCACATGTGTAAAACCATCACAGCAATTATTGATCAAATCTCACAGTGATTAGTGACATACACTTTGTAACTGCTTGACATGAGCATAAGATATACAAATGGTCCCTGCGTACCTACACATCACTAGTGCCACCCGAGTACTATTACTCACAGGTGTAAAACCAACAAAGCAGTTCTTTAGAAAATATCACAGCGCTTAGTGACGTACATGCTGTAACTCCTTTGTAAAAGCTTAATACAAACACGTGAGCACACAGAAAGCTAGCAGTGGGCCTACATGGAAATACCGCCGCCTCAGTACTAATTCACAAGTGTAAAATCAACTAAGCAGTTCTTTAAAGAGTATCACAATGCTTAGTGACATACATTTTATAACTAGCATATGTAAGCTTTATACTAACATGACAACATACACAAAGCTAGCGGTGCACCTACATAGAAGTGCGGCAATCTGAACACTATTATTTGCAAGCGTAAGCACAACAGAACAGTTCGTTATAGTGACGCACATTTTGTAACTGCCTTATACAAGCTTAGTGCAATCATAAGAATGCGAAAAAAAAAAAAATTTTAAACTTGCTCTATGCATACAAAAACACATCAACCCAAATGATAAACACCGCTTTGAAGACACATGTGACTGTGGCAAAGCGCAGTGCTCTGCTGGTTGAAACTGCCATCCACAAAAGTATTGAGCAATACTTAAAGCACACGCAATAAAGTGCTGAAAGACTGCGTCTAACGTACCTATTTTAATTCAAATTTCTTGAATATAGGGCTCTCTTCCAGATAAGGCATCTGATCCAACTGACCTGATTTTACGCCTGCTACATACATACAATGCACTCAGATATAACTGTTAATAATAAATATAAATAGCATTTAAAAACTTGATGGTATGATGAAGATGCATGACTAGAAAAGTTCTGTCCCCCTCGTACTTGTTAAAAAGGTGTAAGTACGACACGTGTTCTTTTTTTTCACTTTTTGCATTGATGAACATCCGGGAACCTCGAACCCACACAAAAAAGCTACTGCTTTGTTAATAGTGTTATGAATAATTTTTTTGAAAGTTTTTTTACAGACAAGTTGCGGTCTCGTTTCTGGAAGTTGAGCTGCATCATGCAAAATAACATGGAAAGTTGTCACATGGGAGTATGACACTATGTCCTAATGTTTGTTTCAGTTGACTCACTTGCCCTACAAGTCACTGCTTACTGTGGCAAGTGATGCAACCGCAGTGTCTGTGTGATTTTCATCACACTTCTGTCCTATGCCATCGTTACCAGAGATGGCAGCACATAGATACCCAAATTTCGAGTGTTGCTTTCTCAGACGGTTGCTCTTGGTTTGCTCAGTATCAGTTGGCACTTCAGCTGCATCAAACTTCTTTTTTACCTCTTCAGCAACAACATCATCAACAACATCAACAACAATCTTATGACACCGGTGTTGTCTTTCTAGTTGCCTACAAAGACCAGTTAATCTAGCAACAACACTTACAGTCTCTACCATATTCTAATGGGGGAGAGGTGTGTCCCACCATGTGTTTCACATTGTTGTCGCTGTGTGAGCTGGCTTAGGAGGCAACAACTGTAATATGTTAGCATATTTTAAAATGACGCTTCTACTGTGTTATAACACCTAACTTAGTCTTGCACTTGCTGCACAAGAACATTGGGTCACATTCGCGGTGAAAAGCTTTTGTATGTTGACAAATGAGTTGTATGCACTACAAAAAAGTCAGTGATAACACACATGCTGCCCTACCAGGCGTGGTGCGTTTCCTTCTGACATTGCTGCTGCTGCTGAAGCGCTGCTGCTTGCCTCGTACACTGTTGCAGCTGCAGTAGACATGGCAGTCTCTGTATCTATTGCTGCTGTGTCATCTGTCATGGTAACTTCAGGTGGTATCGGGCTCACTTCTCCAAGAGAGATGTCGTTTGCCCCTTGAGGGTTCTCGTCATCAGGGCTTACTTTCGTAGGCATTGTCTCCTGCATCGAAGAACCAATAAGAACAGCCTGAATTAATAAACTTAGCTCTAAAAAGTACGGACATCAAAACTTAACCACAAGCTTTGCACATCAGTGACAAGGCTTAATGAATAATACTTGCAAGAGGAGTTACACAATTATGTGTGCACAGTAAAGCCTCATTAGAAGAGATACTCAAGAGGCACGGGAAACATGTCTCTCGAAACCAAAAATTTTAAAACACTGAGGAGCCAGACTAGATCACGTTATTATGCATCATCACTAAAGTATGTTCAGATATATCTGAAGGAATAATTGCTCAGGGTGCCTTAAAGGGCGCCTAAACCACTTCTCGACATTTTGTGAACATTTCAATAAGCACGCGTACCGAAATCAGAATGCCGTCACAATCGACTATGCCAAACGCCACAGTGCGTAGCAATGCGGGAGTGCCACAATATGAAGAAAACGACCCCGTGTACCTCTCCGGACTAATCCTGCACCCCTCAGTTTGTCCTGATATCACCAGGCTGTCTCTGATGATGTTACCCGTTTCTGGTGCTGTGGATTGGTTGAACGAGGGTGTACGACTGGCGGCAAGGTCTGCAAGAAATTACACGCACTCCCTCTTCCTCGTCGCGTTGCTCGCGATGCCATTGTGGGCAACCAATGGGGTCAAAGAACAGAAACGCCGACAGAAGGGGCTCTTCTTCAGAAGGGGCTATGAGGCTCTTCAACACAGCGAGTCACCATACGGTTCCATTGTATTGGCGAGGTCATTAACGGCACCCCTCGCAGGACGATGGGCCGGCACGGCAGCAACAGAGCTCATTGGTGATAGCCTGTCACGTAACATTTGGAGGTGTACTCGACGAAGAAAACACGATACTATCCAGATGGCGCGTGCCAGATGAAAGATTGAACTGAGCGGGGACGACTTTTCGATAATCAAACACACGTAACTCCACTTTTACTTCACCGTTTCGAAAATACATCGTGGCTACGTGTTCGTTGCCTTATCGTGTACAACTACAACACCGCAACTAAATTTCGACCACGGTGGTTTAGGGGCCCTATAAAGAAGACATTCACAGCTTTTTGGTGACTGTACATTGTGTTAGCTTCCTTCCCAACATCTGGAAGTTAAACACTTCACTTTGCAAGCTTCCTTGTTGCTCGCAGTACCTTTGAGGTGCTCTTAGACGCTCGTCAGCTTCAACTGCCGACACCTTCTGCCCTGTACTGTCCTCGCTGCCCTCCTTTTCTACTGCAAGCTTAAGGAGACATGCGCAATTGCCTTGTGTGAGGATTGCGTGATCTTTACTCTTTCGAAGCACAGAAGGTGCACGAAGTGAATGTCTCTGGGTTGTGTGCCTTCGAAATAGTGAAGAATACTTAAAAAGTCACCCTTAGTAACAAAGGTGTCTCTTGTATACAGTATTGTTAACCTGGCAAACATAGAAAAACGAATCAAACTATTTTCAAATGTCTATTACAACCAAGTGTCTCTTGCAACGAGATTCTGCTGTACTGAATATTTTTCATCTATGTATCATCCGCATGTACATATAGTCACAAAGACATGTTGCCTGGAATGGCGAATCGGGAAACAGCTCGTACTCTGACTTTTTGTCCCTAACATAAGCGGCTGATAACAATATGATAAAAAAGCAAGCAAAGAGAGTAGCTTGAAACATAATGCTTCAGCTCTAAACAGTTTTTTGGGCCAACATCACTCCCTAATATGACATAAGGAAACAACTTGATTGCAGTAATGGCTGCATGTGATCTGGGTTGATTGGAACAAACAATACGTAAGGTTGTCTTGTATGTAATGTTATCAGTGCTTTATAGGGGTCCTGCTGGTGATCCTGGCTGCACGATGCTTCTTATGCTTTGTGGCATGATTGCTTTTTTTTCCACTGCACTAATTTTTCTGACTTTCTCCCCTTTCCCTTCCTCTTGTGTAAAATAGCACACCTGAAGTATCAAATCTGTTGAAATAACGTACATATCCAATCTGTAACATGTGTGCTCCTCTGGGGTCGGAGTTGTATTTGTATGCTGTACAAGCCAATTTAAGATGAAAGAGGGAACGTCCCTGCCTTTAGCTTATTCGTATGTGTTTGTATAATATATATATATATATATATATATATATATATATATACGTGTGTGTGTGTGTGTGTGTGTGTGTGTGTGTGTGTGTGTGTGTGTGTGTGTACGTGTGTCATGTTTTGAAATTCAGGAGTGCCTGCATACCCTTCTCCCCGGCTCCAGTGACGAAAAGGAGAGCCTTTCTATGTACTATATTAAAATATTGGAAGGTTTTCGATGTACCCACTACATCACTTCTTATGTGGATCTGTCACAATACAGAGTAGCACTGGTCCATAATACTAGCCCATCCTAACATAACTGTAAATTAGCACATACCGACATGCTGTGAAACAGCTGTTGCAAAGTGGCTGGTGCTGGCAATTTCCGCAGCACTGCAGTGGTACAGCTGAGTGCCACCTCCATAGTGAGAAATGCACATGCATGTTAGCAACTCAGTAGTTGCTGACGCTTTCATAAGCTGTACACTGCACAATAAAGTAATCTTGACAACTTTGTTGGAAGAAATGCACATAATTAGAAGACCATTTAAACACTAACATGATTAATTGCCCCCACTCTCACTCAATAAGGGATAATACTACTGAAACATCAGCGGAGAACTCTGAATAACACAGCCTCTAAAGGACAAGGTTCCTTTGAGGAATACAGCTATAAGAGCAGTTAGTTTTCTTCATGATTTTATGCGCTAGCTTTGCTTTAAATTTTATGAAGTACTATAAAAGATGAAGTGCAGCATTTCTAGCAGCAGAAGTCGTCGTCAGCCTCATGGTACAACTGATTTTTGCACTGTTTGTGTCAGTAAGCCAACACATGCAAAGAAAACCAAATTCACACATGCATATACAGTGTCAAGTGCACTTCTCCTTCAGAAAACACAGCTACAAGTTCGAATGCTGCTGAAAGGAAAGGTTATGTAGAGTGCGGCACTGCATGGAACTACCGTATGTGCATGATATGCTGATTGGAGAGGTAGTCACATGCAATTTCTAGTCTCTTTTAGAAGCATTACTAAAGGGTGAATTAAAATCCATTCATACTTTACGAATTTCACACATCCACAGTTTGGTTATATAGCTTGTCAGAAAAAGACACGTTTACCTGGAATAACAACCTCTTTCCTGCTGCAAGACCTTCCTTCGAAATAATAAAATAACCTTACAGCGTCATAATATATCGTGTTTCTCGCAACTACTAGATGGCACTGGCAAACAACAGTGTTGATACCTGACTCATTGTATGACAATACTGCCTAATGCTTCACGAACACGAGCACATGTCCCTTGTAGAGAATGGCAACCATATATACCTCTGTGAGACACAATCGCGCCTTTTTGGTCAAAATTCACGTTAGAACGACATCACCACCTCATTAAAAACAATAACAAAGAAACCCTCAGTGCAAGCCAGCAGCCGACTGGGTAATGTGAAATTGCAACTGATGTCCACTTGCTGGTGGCCTGTGTTTGAGCCACTTCTGGCTGTTGACTGGGTGCTGAGAAATACACGTCCTGGGTTGTCCCTACAACAGATACAGGATTATGTCAACTGTTGAAAATGTATATACGCCGGCATTTCGTAATTAAGTCGCAAAACAAGCGAGTAAACTAGTAAAGAAATGTGATGTAAGCAGAGTACACATTATAAGACAGGCTGCCAACTGGTAATGCATTACGCGAAAAACCTAATGCATAGGAAAGAATATATGTATACACACGAAGCTGACACGCAATTTAATTCGCTGTAGGTTTTCCCGCGCAATATACTATAGTCAAATTAATATGCGTCTCGTGGTTAGAGCGTAATTAGTGTAAATTACGTACTAAATTATGTACCCTGCAAAACTTTTCTTCCAAGACGCACCTGTGCGCGCTTCAGATGAGTAGCGTTCTTTAGCGATACTGCGTGGCACTGCACCTGTACGCGCGTCAGTAAACCTCCCGACATAGAAATAGAAAAAAAAAGAAGTGCCACTCGCCAATTCGTGCATGTTTTACTGCGCTGTGTCCACAGTATGAGCGCCAACTGGCCTGGAATGGTGCAGCAGGTTCATTGTTCGCGGAACGGCAAAATCCGTCGCACTCGCATTGCGTGCCATTGCATTGGCCTCGCAACGCACCTTTCATGTCCACTGGTGAAAACATATCGGCCTGCTGCGCACGCGAAGGGCGCCGCCAACACAGTTACAAAACTTTCCAACCGGTATGCACAAACAGTCCGCAGAACGGGAGCTTCGACAAGGCGCGTCCGCACGGCTCCTCCGATGTCAATCCGAGACTTCTCCTTTCGCGCATGCGTGGTGAGTTCGTTTATGTATGGCGCTTCGGCCATTTCGGTTTCGGCGCATTTGGTCGCGTATCGCGCACAAACATCGGTGTGCGGGGCCGTATACGGACATGGGCCGCGTATCAGCGAGTGCATATAGGCAGTACTAGTTGGTTTGGAGGCCGCGTGAAGAGTGTCACGTATATCTCCCTTTGTCGGCCTGCCCGTAGCCGTTGTATTAAGTAGTACGTCGAAGGGTGACGTTTCTAGCCAGGCTGTTATCCAGGACCGGGCTTAGAGTGTAGTTGTCAAATCACCTTCGTCTATCTATCAACGTCATTTCTTCCTTGTCATTCTACAGCAATCATGTTTTGCCCCGAATAAACTATACCGGGAGTACTTCTTTTTTCTTTTTGTGTCTATTGTCTCTATCGAAGCGAAAGAACCGGGCCGAGAGCTGTGTCGGAGACGTGGAAACACGAAGACGAGCGGCGCTGGCGACTGGAGCCTTTGCGTGCGAATGACCGCGATGGCACCTCGCGCATGTGCTCTCGGCCTGCCGAAGCAGTCCTAACTGACAGTCACTATGAGTGCGCGACGTGCAGGGAATTCTTACGCCCGCACAGCAAATTTGAGGGATCAGGAAACTGGTGGCGACGAGCGTGTGTACGTGTGGCGATCGGTCCACGCTCGATTCTGTCCATCAGTAACGTTACTTCCGATTGGTTTAGTTTTGATTGATTTGTTCACTGCGTCTTTTCGAGGCCATGTCTGGGCGATTAAATTCTGGCGCCTATTGGTTCACGTCGGCTTGCCTGATTGTTCTGAGTAGTCCATTAATGAAGAGGCCTGTTTCTCCCAGCGGTCCGCGGTCCTTTGGATGCTACACAAAGCAATTTAAGGAGAAGGTCCCAGTCTTTTCAGGGTGAGCAAGGAGACAGCAGCCATCGGTGCCACCTCACCATAGGAAACCAGGCCAGTCATGCAGGCCGCCGACCAGGGTATGACCTCGTTTTGTATGTAAATACAAATTTCGGAAAAAGGTAAAAGGACGCCATGGAGCTTTGGGTTATTCGATGGTGTTTTGCACAGGAGGGCGAAACGCTTTCCGGAAGGTTGTACGGAACTCGTTGTCCGGGAGGGTGTGAATTCCGAGCTTTTAAAGCAGTGTCATTTTGACACTGCGGCGGGCAACCACGACGTCAAGCGCACATGGGGGATAGTTCGCCGCCGTTGCCTTTGGCCAAAGATGTTATCGCATGATAAAAAGCGCTTACTCTCCTGCTCTGACTGCCACAATCGAGAGCTTTAACTGGAAAGCGACTCAGTGTCGCCCGCTTTGTGGCATTCTAGATTCAGCTTATACTTCATGTAAATAAAGGCCTAGGCGCGCAGCAGGGAATCAACGACGTCAGGAAAGTAACCCACCAACTCCAACCTGATGATCCCAATCTAGTGGACCAAACCGAAAAAAATGTGACACTTTGATGCACGACGAGTCTCTTGACGAATATCAAAAAAAAAAAGAAAGAAAGAGCGTAACAGTCGTGGTGATGTGCGCAAGTGCGGTTCGCGTGCTGACGGGAGGCTTGCCACGTGTGATCGTGTCTGTGAGTTTGAGACGCGTGATTCAGTGCGCCAAGCCGAAAGCTCGGACGAGACCAAATTTGCTTCGACTCGAGGACATTTCCCAACGAGTATTTTCTCAGTATCGTCGCTGCTTACGACAGAGACACTGATCTCTATTAAAGCGCAAGAGAATTAAGTTTACTGTTTAATTTCCATGTAGTTCGTGATTGCTCTGAATTCTTTTTTTTTCAGATTTGTTTAAACATGCATTTTACTTTTATATTTTTAGATCATTTAACATTCTTTCTTTAACCCTACTTTATTTTTCTTACATGAAGCCCTCACATACCCATGTTTTGAGTGCTCTCTTTGTTCTAACAGTCGAAGTCGTTTGTAAACACGAGTGGGACTCTTCTTCATGGGCAGAGGTGGGGAGGAGGTTCACGAAGAAAGCATGCTGTGGCTCTCTCTTTTGTTTTTGTGACTGTTTGGTCTTGGATGCGGATGAGCCGGGCAAAGAGGGCTGTCCGAGACGTGCAAAGACAAAAACGAGCGCCCGGGCCGACTGCAGTCATTGCGTGGCAATGACGCCGACAGCACCTCGGGAATGTAGTCTCGCCCGGCCGACGCAGTGTTAACTGAGAGTCACTTTGCGTGCTCACAGTACAAGCAATTCTTCCGCATGCAGCAGACCTTGAGCAGATCCCAAAAACGGCTGCGGACTAGTGTGTGTACGTCTCGTGGTCGGTTCACGCTGGGCTCTGCCCATCAGTCACGAATAATTTCGTTTGCGCATTTTCCTCTGCGTATTTTCGAGGCCATGTCTGGTCGCTTAAACTCTGGCCCTTAGTGGATCATGTTTTCATGCCTGATTGGTATCAGCAGGCGATTCATGGATAGGCTTGTGTCTTCCAACGCTTGCCTTGGACACTGCAAAAACCGATTTCAGCGGAGGTCTCAGCATTTACGGGGTGAGCAAGAAGACAGCGGAGCGCGGCGCCACTTTACTACGGGAGACCAGGCCGGGAAGGCAGGCCGTGGAAGATCAGTATGACATTGTTTGTCTGAAATATTCATGCAGTATAGCAATAAATTATTAACGAGTTAATAATCCTAGTTTTTCAAGTACCACATTGCGTCGTCGTCATGCCTGCCGATCTGCACTTGCCTCTGCAGCAGCTCACCCCCCTTTCGTCATGGTTTGCCTGCTGAGCTGATGCGTCCGAATGTTAGCAGCTGCCTCACTTCGCTACACTGCCGTCAGTCAATCATGATTATGCCGCCGTTGTGATGACATCCTTTTTATTGCGTCATCGTCGGACAGACGCTCCTGCATCTGTTGTCATACCGTTATCGTCACGCTGTCGTCGTTCTACAAGCTTCATGATTTAAGAATCGACAGCTCACTGTTGTCATGCCATGGTCTTTATACCGCGTTTGTCATTCCGACCACGTCAGTCCTTCGTCGTTATTTCATCATCTTCACTGCGACGGCGTGATAGAGTCGTCGTCATGCCACCATGCTAATGGCCGACCTAGGCGCGCGAGCGCAATGCCGGAATATGTCGAGTATAGCTGAACCAACGAAACTGTGAGCATGACCTTGACACATATTAAGTAAAAGTGACCAGACGAATACATTGTCGCTACTTTGCTCGAATGCTAGTCGCATAAGCATCGACAGCAATCGTAAGATGAGTTCTGTCGTAGTTTGTCATTCTTTGTCCTCTTCCTGCTTACTACGTGATAAAGAAGGGAGCATGAAAAGGTCAATTAAGGAGGGTGAGTTCAGGTTGAGCAGAGGGACATGTTTTCCAATGGTTCTTAAAAAGAGTCGACTAATATGTTTCTTGTAGCGGTTCCTCTCTAACTTTGTGCGTTGCTCTAAACTAGTTGAACGCCGAGCTGCAGGTATCCTATTTATAAACTTCTGCACGGGCTCTGTACAAGCAGTGTGCATTTGTAGGCGAGAACGTTGTCTCATTTTCCAGTGCAGCACCTCAAACAGCGCTATGTAGAAATATAACGTTAACTAGTAGCACAACGGCTTTCTTTGGAAAACACTGCGACGGTCTCTCGTATCCGTCGTGCCTGCCCTTACTCTTAAGCACGCTTTGCGGCTCGTCTTGCACACACACACACACGCGCACACACACACACGCACACACACACACACACACACACACACACACACACACACACACACACACACACACACACACACACACACACACACACACACACACACACACACACACACACACACACACACACACACACACACACACACACACACACGCTTGCTTAGTTTGCGGCCAGGCTAGTCGCTTCCGTCCACTGGGGCAATTGGTGCGATCATTTATATTATGCACGTCATCTTTCTCACTTGTACATAACCATCACAATACCTTCGTATCACCATTGCCGGCATGCTAGCTCCTGCTTTTGGAAGAAAAGCATCCAAAACCGTTGATTTTCAATATATATATAAGCTGAATAACAATAAACGCGCACTCATTTAACTTTGTGCGCGATCACACACACACACACACACACACACACACACACACACACACACACACACACACACACACACACACACACACACATATATATATATATATATATATATATATATATATATATATATATATATATATATATATATATATATATATATATATCGTGTGTTCCTTAAAATACTCACAGGTACACTTAAGACAAACGAGACCGCGGCACATTCTTTGTCATTGTTTGCAGAAATTCAGATATTACTCAAGTGCGATTAGTTGATTGGTTAGGTTTAATTATGCGGAATGTTAAATATTCCTCTTCAGACGTAAGTTTCGTTTGAGAACGTGTAGAGCGTGCTCTCAGAAAGAATGAATGAGGTGGTTTCCATCTCCTTATCGTTTACGTTAGCCTGTATCTCAGCTCTAAATAAAGCCGAGTATAAAATTTTGATCATATGCAACTTCTAGTCACATGCAATGTTCCTGTTTATGTACTGTGTAAGTAACAGCCTCCATCTCATAGACAGTTTATTTACCTGCCCGGTGGCCTTCACAAGCTTCGCCAAAATGTAAATAACCAAATCCGACGTACATGCCCAATGTGGGACGCCGACGCAAGAGGCGCGCAAGAACGAAGGCGATGTATGATGCTTATCGAGAGAAGAATGGTGGCGACAGGCATGTACACAGACAACTACGTTGCATACTAATATGTATGTAATGATTCTATACCAATTATGAAACAGTGACAGATACCGATCCAGTTCTTTTAGTGAAGAATGGGCCCCACCGGCATATATGCAAGGGATCGTAGAGCAATGTACCCATATGCGCTACTGTTGCAAATAGAAAGAAGTATGGAAAACTTCTCGCGAGTATTCGCGTTTAGAGTGTGCAGTGAATGATTATCTCAATCATGCGTTCTTGAGTGAAAGCAGAACTAGAACATTTTTGAAAATTTTAGGCTGCGTTTCCTCTTATTGAAGGGTTATTAAATTTTCTCAGATGCTCTTCAATGTACAAATAATATTCTTTTATATGATTTGCTCTTCAGACTATGGAGAAAGTGCTTGGCGGCACAAGTACATTCAAGAAACATATAGTGAAACTGCTGCTCGTTTCCTCGTCAGAATGGCGCAAGGCAAACCCGCCAGCTTCCCAAGGCGACCGCGAAGGATGCATGCAGTCTGCGCCAGCTCATCGCCGTCACCGGCGACGGAAACGTCCGATATACATTCTATTCCAGGCATAAAAATGCATGATGGAATCCGCAAGCTACAGTTTTCAGGTGAAGCGGCGCCTACTGCCAAATATTTAGCATGCACGAAAGAGAGTTCCCACAAAAACGAAGTTCAGATGCACTGCACGCCGAACGGCACAGCTCCTAAGCCGTGCCAGCATCGTAGCTGAGAAAACGACGAATATAATCGTATTTTCTTCTTACTGTAGAGTTGTTTCGAGTAGAGGGTAAACGCCAACAACGGTAAGAAAACATTGTGGTTCGCGAGCTTCGGTGGTAAGTTCTGCAGCGCCGTCGGTTACTGCTTCGATATATTCCGAAAAGGGTATTGTGACGATGTCCACGCCCTGCCCAGCGACCATCGGCGGTGAAGCGGTACCAGCGTCGCTGCATAGAACGTGGCCACTTGTACGTCGGTAACTGGCCTCGCTCTTGTGCGGCTACCGCAGAAACGGATCCCGAGCAAATGCTATACGGCAAGCGAATCTTGCCGTTCACTATCGAAACCATCGTCGCATGGCAGCCCACGAAATGCAAATAGCCCACGGATAACGTGTACGGAACTCTGGCACTCTGTCAGCAGTCATTTTCGTTAGGTTCTCGGACAACGTACCTCAAGTCTGATGCATTCATGTGAAGGTTTCAATCTCTATGAATCAATAATATCACCGGCAACATGTAGATTGAGATGAGTAAATATCAGACTTGTAAAACACCCAGAATGTGAATGTAAATATTCTTGATATCTTGCTGATGTGCCTGTGCCCAGTGTATGCAATAAAAGTTGTATTTTTCACGATGCACGCGAATTCGCGCGAAGCGCGCTCCCAGCAGCAACTTGGAAGACCTCCTACACACTTTCACGAACGTCATGAAAGACGTTAATTGCTTGCTTCTGTATCAGCAAAGGCTGCAGTGCAGTATAAGGAATCCTTCTATACTAATGTTCTAGAACCTGCAGCCTTTCCACGGTGCTTATATAACTGCGTTCTTTTCCGTTCTCGGGCGTAGCGTGGCGTGGTGTAGCAGTTAGCCTATGTGGTGCTGTTGATTCAATGTACGCGAGTTCGAAGGCTGTGTGTTTGTGGTGCATTTTCTGTGATAGACTTCAAAGAGTATTAATTCTGCGTAGATTGTGTACGTGATAAACAAGCGTATATAACATCCAAATGCCCAGTAGAACAACCATTAACTGTAAAAACAACATATTTTTCGCCGCTTCAGATAGACACCTCTATAGCCAGGACGCAGGAAGGCCACGCATTCAGGAAGCCGCCTGTTACGAAGACAATTCGGACCTCCAGTCACGCAGAATCAACACATCGCTATACGCGGGCTTGTAATAGCCAGGACGCCAGACTAAAAAATCTCCGGGGCTATATCGTGTCGCGCCTATGAGATTGGGCCGCTGAGAAAAGTACGGCCTGCTGTTCGGGCCGCTTACGCGCCAGGACGGCTACGGCTGGCACAAAAGTGTTGGGCCATCTAAATAAGCCACTTATAGGCATTACATTTTTCCTCTGGCTTCCTGGCTATACGCTACAACTTTACGCATGACATGATTGAGAATGTAGATCTGAAATGCGTGGGAACGCTGCCGGTCGCAGACGCAAATAATTTCTAATTATTGGCGCTTCGATGTATTGCGGTTGCAATAGGTTTGCCGTACTCGAGAGAACTCATCTTTAGTTCTAGCGACCAGCGAGATTTGCCTATTCACGCCGGCAATCCAAAGAAATCGCAGCTCTTCGTTGAATAAAAAACTGTAAGCCAAAATAGTTGGCTTTTTCATTTTGTTTCAGTTGGCTTTATTGTTTGCCCCCCCCCCCCCCCATCATCAACCAAACCGCGAAAGATCATGCGCGTCGCATGTTTGAGGAGACCACAGAAATGTCCATACTGTATAGTTACCGCAGCAGCGAATGGCTACACTGTGGTACTTCGAGGACCTGGTATGGACTGACATCACGCAACCTTAACGGAGAACGAGCTGAAACATATCCAAGGATTGCGGATTGGCCGAGCTGGTATTGCGTTCTAAAACTATTACAGAGCAACATACAAAGGAAGAAACAAGCCGAGCTGTTCTTTTCTCTAGTCAGCTCGGCTTGTTTCTTCCTTTGTATGCTGCGCTGCACCAATTTTAGACAACATCTCCAAATCGTTCGCAGCACGCAACGGCAAGAGATTCAAGCTGCACCGCGCGAACTTGCACAACCCGAAGAGAAGGAAGGGCTCGCCTTTTCCTTCTGTCGACCGACCAACCAACCAATCAATTCCCTCCCTCGCTCGCTCCCTCGCGCACTCACTTGCTCACTCACCGCGCTTAAAGGAGGCAAAAAATGCTTCAAATACAGCATGGCTGCAGAACCGTATTGACCATTTTCGCGGCGATGCCTTGGACGCTACGATGTTTTATCAAGTGGTGACGAACCCATTGGCTGTTTAAGCTGCATTTGCGCTTACAATGCATGTTTACAAGGCCGGTGCTGTTTTGCATTCGGTTTCGGGAGATGTCGTAGACGGTGACTGGGTGGTCGACACGAAACCTTGGCCGGCCACAATTTCACAGCACATGTAAAAGCGCTATTGGAGCTGATTAAGCTATGTCCAAGCGGCACGAGCAGCTATATAATGCTTGTTCTGAAAGCGGGGCTAAATATGCGTTCCGAGCTGTCCAAACTTTTCGCTTATGAAAATAATCAGTATCAGCGTGTTTTGCTCTTAGTTCTTTATTTGGCAAATACTTCCAAGCAGCGTCTTGTCCCGTTTCTGACTCGGTAAAATTCTTCGCTGCGGTCACTACCCGATGATTTTCTGCCTAATCGCATGCGTGTCTGCTCAGTTCCGATATATTTTTTCTTACTGAGCACAAGCCTTGAAAAATAACTGTTCTGTGCATTGTAATACCTTGTTGCAAAGATGTATTATCGCTAGTAAATCGCTTACTCTTGTGAACCGTCATGAAACATTCAAACATTCAGCTTTGATCATTCCTGTCTTGTCGTCGTAGTCCGTCTTTATGAAGCTCGCACAGATTCAATTGTGCGTCCATTCACTTATTTTTTATCCGTTGGCAACAGAGTAGGCGTGCCAGCTCAGGTAGATTTGTGTAGATAGGGAGTGTGAAAGTTACTATTACAGGAAGCGTCACTACTCCCTTTGTCACTGTTGAACGAGCGGTACCCACTGTTGCCAATGTTCCGGTGTTGAAATCCTTTCTTTGGACGTTGGCGATACAACGCTGGCAGACAAGTGAAGCCATTTCTTCTGTGGGAAAGTCTTGCATCGCTAAGGGCTGGCAACGCAACCTATCCTTTCGGAGCAGTGGTCCGCAAGCTTGGTCACACAGAATCATTCTGTTCCTTCAATACCAGTCACTAACTTCGCAGCCAACTACCGCACACGTATTAAATCTACCACCCCAGAATTAGCGAAAACTCAATTGCATTTGCGACAGCTGATCGCAGAGAAGCAAGGTAGACGCGGTAACGGTTTTGTATTTGTGCGCTGTCGTTGAGGCCACGTGTTGTGCTGCGCCGAAAGCGCCCGATCGTTTCTCTAGAACAAACTGCTCCGCGGAAAGGGTCAATGGGCACGGTGGAGCGGCAGCCATGTAGTCGCTCAAAAACCCGATCTTGCTTTTTGTGCAGTTTATCGCTCGGTCTGGCAGGTGGCTACAACCTTCGGATCCAGCGATCACCGGCTGTCCATCACCAGCGTTGCTGACGGTCCCGATCTTCAATAATGCGTCCTCATGTCATCAGTTCTGGTTTACCGGGCACATACCTTCCATGGTCAGCCGGTCGACAACACTGCTGGCGACTGCAGCGACGCAGGAGGATATAAGAGGACTAGAAATCCTACGCCCCTTGAGTGGGAACGGTGGAGCGGCAGCCATGCAGACGCTCAAAAACCCGATCTTGCTTTTTGTGCAGGTTAGTAGCTCCCCCCCTCTCTTTCTATGTCTTTCAGTACTTGTGCAAATGCGTATTTGTTACGAAGCTCCTAATGTATTGCGGTGACGTTGAACTCAACCCTGGTCGTACGAACAAAGAAATACTTAATGCTATCACTAAACTTTCTGAAAAGGTTGACCACCATCACGTTGATCTAAAGCAGCTCTCGACAACCTAAAGACAAAGCAGGAGGCCTTAGGCCGTCGCTAACCTATCATTAAGATTATGAGCGAGTGCATCCTTCGTTGAATCATTTGACGGTTCTGCAGCTTTTAATCATGCACCACGTGCAATCCCCGAAGCTGTCAGAATGGAAGGCCAGGCACTGGATTCTCGACTAGACGATCTTTAAGATAGGTCGAGACGAGATAACCTATTGTTCTGTGGAATACCGGACTGCCCGACTGAGACATGGCCTCAGTCAGAAGACCTTGTGCAAGACGTTTTGTCTCGTCCCCTTAAGATACAAATTTCCGACTCGGAAGTTTCCCCAGCGCACAGATTAGGATCCTACACAGATAAAAAGACTCGGCCAAATATCATCAAGTTTGCGTCGACTAATGTCAGGGATGGAGTCTGGGCGCAGAAATATAAGCTCAAGGAGACTGGTGCATCAGCTAGCGAAGATTATTGCAGAGCTACGTGAAACTCGAGGAGGAAACTAACAGAATTTGCAAAAATAGCCGGGAAGACGTACTTTCTTCGCATGAATAAACTGATCATGGACAAAAAAAAATTACCGACGATTACGTTACTTCCTAATGCGAAATTTGAGCGCAGCAAATAAGCTGTTTCACCTTTTCGATAGATTGAGGCAAAGAAATCGAGCAACACATGTATGCGCTATCACAGAATTTTTTTTTAATTTTTCACACGTATTCCTTTAACAAAGACTCCACTAACAGTTCTTGACAGTCATGAAGGAAGCTTTGTGGTCGGAGAAATAGACTGATATATGTTCGACTTGGTACACCAATGCTTGATTCTCAAAGACGAGATCTATACAAGTGCCTCGCGAGGTTGTCACAGCCGTGGGACGCGTTACGAGCGAGAGGAACGGGATGTTCTCCCGCATAAGTGTTAGGAAATTGCTGTTTGTCTTTATGTCAAGCCGCCACCGATCTGGCTCTCTGATTGCCACCGCACAGGGCGAACGGCAGCGGCAATTTCGGCTCGGGCGGTGCACATATACAGATCCGCCGCCACCGATCTGGCTCTCTGATTGCCACCGCACAGGGGTTGCATTGGAGGAGGAGCGAAGAAAGGAATTAAGTTCGAGCCGGCGCTTTGACAACCGGAGACTCGCAGGAAGAGGGGGGAGGGGGGCGGCGTGTACACCCAGCGGCAAACGATGGGGGCAGAAGCGCGCGCAGCAAGCGGACAACACGATAAAGGGAGGAGGGAAGAGATAGCAGCGACTGACTGATGCAACTGAAGAGCACCCTATCCGCCACACAAGAACAGGGGGGGGGGGGACCCTTTCCTCCTCTTTCTGCATGGCGGCGACGGTGTTCTATGCAGTCACGTTATCTTGACTCTCTAGCGGCGACAGCGGCATCCAGCGGTATCAGTCGGTCGCTGCTAGCGCTGGGGGGATGAAAGGGGGGCGGAGCTGGTTACGAGGCCGACGACAACGCCGACGACGACGCGAAACCCAGGAACGGACGCCCAAGAGCTGCGCTCTAAAACGTACGTTTACTGCTCAGTAAGTTACAGCGTACGCGAAATCGCTTCAGCACGATCAGTAGACACGCATGATAGCGCTGGTACTGTAATAATAATAATATTTGGGGTTTTACGTGCCAAAACCACTTTCTGATTATGAGGCACGCCGTAGTGGAGGACTCCGGAAATTTTGACCACCTGGGGTTCTTTAACGTGCGCCTAAATCTAAGCACACGGGTGTTTTCGCATTTCGCCCCCATCGAAATGCGGCCGCCGTGGCCGGGATTCGATCCCGCGACCTCGTGCTCAGCAGCCCAACACCATAGCCACTGAGCAACCACGGCGGGTGCGCTGGTACTGTAACTGCACGTGTTGGCACTTCCAGAGCATCACAGCTATGCCCGCCCAGATCGTGCGCAAAAGACGCCTCCATTTTTCTTTCCAATGTACTGAGTATTTTGAAATAACGCGTGGAAATATCTTCCGCTATCCATTCCTGCTCTGCTGATATTGTTGGTCTGACGGAGAGTTGGCTTTCTGCAAAAGTTAAAAATGAAGAAATTTTGGACTGGGAAAAGTGCTACAAATTTTACCGATGTGATCGTCATTACCGGTCTGGTGGTGGTGTTCTGCTGGCCGTTGCCGATAGCCTTGCTTCCCATCTTGTTCGAATTGTATCCTCGCTTGAGCTTGTGTGTGCGCTCGTGCTCATTGATTCTCGCGAAATAATTTTTTTTCTGTTATCGGCTACCAACTGCGTCGTTGTCCTTTTGTAATGAACTGCACGATGTTCCCAATCAGCTGTCCGTCAGATACCCAAAATCGCCCCTCTTCTAACTTGGCGACTTCAATTTTCCTGACATCAGATGGGAACGAGACTTGGCTTCGTTAAAACAGAACTCAGCTGAAAGCAAACAATTTTTAGCTTTTTGTCACGACTTCAACTTAACTCAGCTTGTTCACTTTCCCACTCCCATAACTTCCACTTCCGCTGATATTCTAGACTTAATACTTACCACTGCATCAGACCTAGATTCATTCTCATTCATTCAACTCATTCACCGGGAATTAGCGATCACTCGATAATTCACTTTACTCTACGGGCAAAGATTTCTAACAAGAAAAAAAACTAGGGTCATCCAAGACTACGGTAAATGGGAATGGTAAATGAATGGGAAATTTCAGGTCTTTGCTGAACGGTTTTTCGCCGGTTTTGAGCAGCGACCTGTTGAGGACAGCTGGTTGCATTATCAAAACAAACTCTTGTCTCTTATTGATCGTTTTGTAGCTAAGAGGAAAGTTTCATTATGTACTCGCTCACCATGGTTCAACAACACGTTAAAGCGCATGCGCAACAAAAACAAGCGGATATTTCGACGCATAAAATTCACAGCCAGAATAGGCCGCTGGTCTTGCTATCAAAAATTTAACAGAGAATTCTGTACTGCGCTCTAAAAAACCAAGAAGGAATTCTTTGATAAAACTCTTCCATTGCTTCTTCGTTCTAATCCCCGTAAATTTCGGAGCATTATTAACGGCACTAAAAGGACACACATTCAGTTAATCCAATCTGATGTCCCAGTAATTCAAAGTGAATGCTCCAATGTTCTGAACAATGTGTTTGCTACTCATTTTCAGAAGAGCACTCCCACAGTATTTCTGCATATACCAAAAACCAACTTCTTCCCAATGGATTATATCCCTATTGATGCAGTTGGTGTCGAAAGGCTGATTGTCAACTTAAAAGTGTCTTCGTCGGCCGGTCCAGATTGTACTTCATCAAAAATGCTGAAGTGTACATAAGTTTAGTCTTCACTGGTAGTGTCAAAGCTTTTTCAACAGTCATTACAGATGTCTACACTGCCCTCTGATTGGAAGATAGGGAAGGTGGTCCCTGTGCACAAATCTGGTGATGTACATTCCCTCAATAATTTCCGCCCCATATCATTAAAATCCATTCCAGTAAAAATCCTACAGCATATAATATACTCGCACCTCATTGAATTCCTTGAGTCCAATTCCTTCTTCAGCATTTATCAGCATGGATTCCGTAAAGCAGTTTCGTGTGAAACGCAATTGCTATGTTTTACTAACGACTTGTTCTACTCGATCTACGATCTACTTAACTTCTAGCTTAATGAACTTAACATAGACCCCAATGAACTTGCACGGATTAAGGAATTTCTCTCTAACCGTAGTCAGTATGTGACTTCTAACGACTTTTCTGCACTTAATTCTGCCGTAACATCTGGTGTCCCGCAAGGGACCGTTTGGGCCCTCTGCACTTCCTGATTTCTATTAAAGATCTTCCTACTTGCCTTTCTTCCTCAACTGTCCGACTGTTTGCACATGACTGCGTGGTTTACCAGAAAATAACTAACCATGACGATTATCTCAATCTGCAACGTGATCTAGATAGGGTATTTGAATGGTGCAGTCAATGACTCATGACTCTTAATACAACTAAATTTAAAAGTACGCACGTTTCTCGCCACAGAACTAATCATTGTCTGCGTACTTACTGCCTCAATGATATTCTATTACCATCTGTTGACAGCCATAAACGCCTTGGTGTTCACATTTCTTCTAATCTATCGTGGAATACGCATGTAGAATATGTAATTAACAAGGCCAATCGCATGCTTAGTTATCTGCGTCGAAACTTTTTTGATGCCGCATCGTCCTTGAAGTTAACAGTTCACAAAACCTTAATACGTTGCGCATGCTCCATGTGGGATCCTACTCAGACTACACGCATTCAAACTCTTGAAGCCATTCATAATCGCGGCGCACGTGTCATCTTGTCTAATTATTCACGTCATTCCGGTGTCACATCTATGAAAAGAAACCCTAAACTTGCCTAACCTTTTCTTGCGTCGAAAGTCATCTCGCCTTAGCCTTTTTCATAAAATCTATTATTATAACAACGAGATGAACGACGTTTTGTTTTATCCACCTCATTACATATCTTCAAGGAACGATCATCGCTTCAAGGTAGGGCTACCTTCTGTCGCACAAAATTGTGTAATGGCTCTTTTGTTCCTAGAACAAGTGTCGCACGGAACCACCTTCCCTCCAAAATCGCCAGCATAGCTGATAACCACAAGTTCAAGATCGCTTTACAAGACGCCTTGTAATATTTGTCTTTGTTTTGTTGATGCACGCCTTGAAATTTCTTCCCCACTCCTTTCTGTAGTGTCATGGGCCCTGAAAGTATATTAAATAAAAAATATATAAAATAGACGCTCGTCTAAGTTGGGCTCCTGCGCGAACGATGAGTTGCTTTACCGCTTAGCGTTTGAAAAAAATTGCGAAAGTATGCGCAACTGTGCTCCCTTAGGGAGCATCTACCGCGACACTAGAGTTTGAGTCGGCGCAGACCTGGGTCGGAGTATTCGAGAGAGCAAAGAGCCACCCGGCCGTGCCTGTGGCGCTTGTTCTGAAAAAGAATTAACTTTCAGGGCTAATAGAATTTATGCCTTGCGGTAGCGTGAAAGATGAACAAGAAAACCGAGGCGAGTAGCGCATTGCAGACTCTCAAACGCGAAAAAAGAAACGGTTAACCAACGGAAGGACGACTTAATTGCGCGTGACACAGATTATACGAAATAAATAGGAAATGTGTCAATAGCGAGAACGAAAAAGTTCACCTACAGTTGCGATGCTGGCTAACGCCAAATTTGAGCGGAGCTCTATACGTGCTTTCATTCCGCGATATACTGGTTGGCGCGGTATATATGTCTCCTGCGGTGCGTTGAAACTGGAGCCAAATGTGGCGCGACTGCCTCATTATTCGCAGAATTGCGAGAGGCAGCGTGTGGGTGACGCAAGGGCGCGATTGACAGCAGCCGCTGCACACACACCTCCCAGAAGACGCGTGCTACTCTCGCGCCATCTTGTAGTGATCATAGCCGCAGAGCACGTCTTGTGCGACACTACGCATTTTTTGTCTCACTTTCTCTCTCTTCTCCTCCGCTTTTCGTCTCAAAGTTCCGCTGCACCCTCCTTCTCCGGTTTCGTCCTCGCGCTCTATTCGCTTTCGCCATCTTTCATCCGCCGCTGCGTTCGTTCTTTCATCCTTCTATGTGATCGTTCTCTCGGTTGTGCCGATGCTCCCGTCAGGAACGGGCGCCTAAGCTCTGCACTCTAAGAAAGAATGAAAGAGAAAGATCATAGGCATATAACGAACATTTAAATCATATTAATTATGGGGTTTTATGTGCCAGGAACAACATTTGATTATGAGGCACGTGGTAGTGGGGGACGCCGGATTAATTGTGAGCACAGGGGCATACTTAACGTGCCCAAAATGTGCAGGACGCAGGCTTTCGGGCATATAAATCGAATGACTTGCTTGCTTTTTTCCTTTATTATGGCGCGAGCCCACTACAGGTAATTGACCAAGAAGTCGGCGGGGGGAGAAAACGGGTGGGGCGGGGGGAGAAAACTTGAGGATGAAGTATAGGTGAGCCAACACTTGAAGTTATACAATGAATTAAGCTAGACATACTTAGGTTAGGCGCATTTCTTTTAGTTGTAGACGTGTGCTTTTCGAAACGAAAGCAAACTAGAAGGTTATCGATTTTATTTACTTTAAATAGGAATGTTGTAAACTAATGCATAAGAAATAATCACCCCCGATGTACGTATGTCGACCTTGTCTTCTTTAACGTCGACAATTCGGCGATCCTTTCCATTTTTATTTTGCCGCCGACTACAAATAAAATCTTATAAAGGAAGCAGATTTCCCATTTTGCACAAATGCATCTCTGAAAGCACCACTCAAACCATGAAACTGTAGGAGTTCTAAATTCGCTTCGACTAATGAAATAAAACCTTGGGCAAGTATGCGTCTCCGATAGAGATAGTTTTAAAGGTAATTAATCACTGTTTTAATGAAAATAAAACTTCCTTTGTTAACAGTCTGGTTTTGGTGGGGCCCCGAAATTATATAGCGCTGAAATCAGTGAGAAATGGCCAGCGAGGTCTCGCGCCAATTGCTCTCGCCATGAGGTAGCACTAGAAGAAGATGAGGGTTCCAGGGCTCTCACCCCTATTTCTTCCGTTTTACTGGATTGAAACGCCTCTGGAGTTCGCCGCGAAAGAACAAGCGATATGGCCCCAAGCAATGATGCTCCCGACGAGAAGAGAAGCAAGAAGCGACGTCGCTCTCGCAAACATAGCGTGAGTTCCAGTGGAAGTGTGTCGTCTCGCAGCTCGTCGTCCTCGAGCAAGTCCGAATCGACGCGCAGGCGTCCCAGCCATACCGATCTAGAAAAAGATTCGAAAGGCTCCGCGATTGCCGCGCGGGAATCGAACTTGCCGGTAGCCACGGCCAGCGCCCTTCAACTGGACGAAGTAATTCCCTCACGCGACAAGACCCCTCTCAAACGGAGGCTGTCTTTCGCCGCCGATTTCCACCGCAAGACCTCGGACCCCAGCGAGCCTCAGCAGCAACTCGCTTCCGTTGACTTTGGTCCGGTAGAACCTCACGTTGCTACTCCCACTGCTCCGACGACGGAGAAGCCTGGAGAGAGCAACCTGCTCCCAGAGCAGAAGGAAGCAATCCAGGAGTACCAACAGGCGCCCCAACCAGAATGCGAAACCGCCCTGCCAGCTCTGTCTTCGGAGTGCGCGGCCAGCGGTGCGAATACACTCCAGACGCTGTCAGCGACCTTGATCAAAGAGAGGGCCGAGGGCTCTCCGACGCTCTCTGAAGGACAGCCGGAGCCACAAGACGGACGCAAAGAGATCCACTCAAGTCGCCAAGCGAGCTTATCTCACCAGCACGCTTCGTTCACCTCTGTCCTTCAAGAACTTATCACCATCAACGAAGAACACGTCGAAGCCCAGCGAACCAAGTCAGAAGCTCGGAGGACCTCGTACTATGATTCGGGTCGCGTGAGTTTCATACTACTTGTCACCTTTTCACTCTCCTACCCCCCTTCGTGCCGTTCCTCACAGTTTTGTGTCCAACATTTCCGAAGAACATATTGTAGTGATAAAGAGACGAGAGCAGTTTTGCGTAAGCCTTCCCGTTTCAAATGCGTGTGAATAAACGAAATATTTTTCTCGTATTGACAATGCGGCCGGCATAGTCGCCAACAGGCGAGCAAAAACGCGCAGTGCGCCCCGAGAACAGACACGGACGCAGGGAGGAAGCAGGAATGAAGAATGACATTTAATGGAGTGTTTGCTTGCTAAATCAGATGATAATGGCCTTTGTGGTATTCCTTCAATTAAGTGCCTTTCTAATGGTTAGGTAGTGCCCCCGGCGCAGGACTCGCCTCCTGCGGAGAACGCTCTTTCGGGATCGTGGTATCTGTTTCAGCAGTAAATATGGTCTCCATAACGGTGGCCTCGGCATGTCCGCGCGAACGTTTGCAGTTGTGCTGCTTCCAACTTCTATCAATGCCCAGTCGTTTCGCGTGCGGTTGATCGTCACATTATTGTACACTTCCGTTTTGTCCTCGCTGACCAACGTTCGCAGACCGAGTTCGTCCATCCCGTCGTTGAGAAATAAAATGACAAATAGAAAACACGCGTCCAGCGCGCTTCTTCCGCGGCTACGGACGTCTCGGTATGCACCGGCTACAAACACGCGTGAGCGCCAACGACAGAGCCAACTGTGGGCATGTCGCTTGTCGGTACTTGACCATTACCCGTCTGACGCTGAGAAGGAAGCGTATTTGCCACTGTATATCAACACCAACGGAAGCATAACACGGGGCACGCGGGGAGACAGCGCACGCGAAAGGAACACCCTTCTCGGATTGCAAATTCCAACGCGGCGCAGAAAATAAAACGCGCCACCGGCGTATGTAGTACTCCCCAGCCGCACGGACAGCCAAGCGCGGTCTCTAGACACAAGAAGAAGACGCCCGCTCTTACTTACTGATTGGGCATAACCGATTAATTTGTACAATCGTTCGCTCTCGTTTTAATGGAGCGATGCGGCTTCATGAATGTTGCGTCGCGATAAGCCTTGATAAAAGAAACAAGTCGGGAGCTATCGCATAGATCTGACGCGTTCTGTACCAGGGCTCCAGTTTTACAGAGTGCTTGTTCTACAGCAAGACATTCATCAGCTATTCAGTTGGCAAAAATTGTCACGCGCTAATACGAGGCAATGACCCAGTGAGGGGAGCTTCAGGGAATAGAGGCAAGCTTCAAGCAAACCATGTCGCGTATAAAAGAACGTAAAAAGTTATACACAGGAACATAATTGGGGTACATAACAGCGAAAGCAAGGTGAGCCCTTTTGGGCATGAAAAAACGCTTTGTTTCGCTATTTAAAACTAGATATTCTATGGTGTACATTTCCTTTATTAATTTTATTCGTCATATATGCTTTATCAGCTGCTCAATAAAGTAGTCCGCGCTTTTCCTACTTGCTCTCGTGTCGTTCCGCACTTTTCGGATCTCGCTGTGTCATTATTTGTTCATTGATGTGCTAATATGCTTGTTTATTCGTGTGCCTGATAATCTATTATCCAATAATCTTTTATTCCTCGTAACTCGTAACTGCTCAGTTAGGCTGGAACTTGAGTTACTAATTCTGCGAGATCACCCGAACTGTCTTCAAGTGCGAACGTGATTAAAGGTTATATATATATATATATATATAAACAAGGAGGAGCGGTGTGTCCGGAAAGCTGGTCGGGCTCCTGCTCCTACCCCCCCCCCCCCCCCAATACCCTGGAACAATAGAAGCTTTCCGTCTATGGCTGTCACAACAGCATTAGTCAGAAATTCGTCAGCGCAGGGGCAATTCTTCCGAGTAATTGGCTCAACGTTCACAGCACACGTCACCTTGAAAAGAGACTCGACAACGCTTACGTTGCAAAGCACCACGCCACCCAAGGCCGTGTGGACGAATATCTAAGGCTGCAAGAACAACGGCCGCAGCTTCGTTGATTGGTGTGAGCGCAGTGAAGTTCCCTTGGCCCGATCCGCTGGACGATGAAGGTGAACAATACAGTATAGAGTTCTGAATAGCCACACCGCGACGATCACCGATCCGCACGACATAATGGCGATTCGCAACTACGTCACAGAGAACATGGTGGACGCCGCCACAGTAGACAGCTCACTATGTAGTTTGAATAACCTTTTTAGCCGAAATCTGCTTATATGCCTCTTTATGTTTATATTTTCTTGCAGGCTCGACGCAGCTCTCAGGTTGTCCTAACTGCAACAGGTGTGTCAATCAAGGTGCAGCACGTCACCCTTATGATCGTCCTCATGCTGATCGTGACGGCCGTGACAATCGTCATTGTGTTTCTGTTCGCACGAGGCGGCAAATCACCACCTTCGCCACCGTTCTGCAAGACTGACGACTGCCTCGCCCACTCGTGGCGCCTCTCTAATGGACTAAACCGCCACCTCGATCCATGCCACAACTTTAGCGCCTACGTCTGCTCCGCTTGGTCGCCTCCGAAAGGCTACCTAGAGTACTCCAACTCGGCCATGGATGACGTAAGGAAATCGTGGTTTCCGCATTTCTACAGCGTACTCAGCGAAGGGACGAAAACCATTAGTGTGGGCCGCAAACCAATGGCGATGTACGAGTCCTGTATGGGCCACCGATCAGAGTACGGCTCGAACTTGGACATCTTCTGGAAGTTCCTCAACGAATGTAGACTATCCTGGCCAGAGAAACCCGCACCAAATGACACCAGCGCCCTCGACGTACTGATGACGCTAGCATTCAAGTGGCAGGTCCCGCTATTCTTCCAAGTGCGCGCTATGCGCTTGTCCCCACCGAATTGGCGTTTCATATTAGAGCCCGGTTCTCTCATACCAATTTTGTACCAGCACCATCTCACAGTCAAAAGCACCGGCGGATACGCGAAATACTGGGCCACGTTTTTCTACATCCTTAACCGAAACTACAGCAATTATCGGGTCGACACGAAACTTATCAACATGGCTATGGTTATGGAAGGTGACGTCTTCAGAAAACTGCTGAACGCTAGGCGTCTTCCGGTAATCGAACCAGCTCTGGTGCGAATCGCTCGAATCGGACTCCTCACTCCGCCACTGGCCTCCAAGCTGTGGCTACGTGCCTTCAGGCAGACCGAGCTTGAGCCTGAAGTGAAGCCCAACGACCAGGTTTTCATAGGCAACGTAGAGTTCTTCCGGACTATGGCGACCGTGATGTCATCGTACAGAAAAACCGAGCTGCTGTCCCTGATCGCCTGGTCTTGCGTGCAGCTCTTGGCTCCGGCAGCGGATATCCAGCTGCTCGACAATCGGTACGACCAGGGCATCGACATATATCGGCCGTACTTCTGCGAGCGATTAGTCGAGGCCGCCTATCGGCTCCTGGTGATTGCGCTCAGCTCCGTGTCGCGCTTCACGCCAGCACAGCGCGCTGACATCAAAGCAGGCTTCGACAGCTTGGTTTTGGCGGCTGCGGACGCGGCCAACGCAACGCAATGGCTGGACGTTGAGAGCCGGAAGCTCGCGGTCGAGAAGCTGCGTTCGACGCGACTAAAGCTGTGGCCCCCCGAGCGTTACCTCGAAAACGACGTGCTCGAGCGCATGTACAGCGATTTTCCAAGCACTGAACTTTCATTTGCCGAGTACTGGGTGAAGACGAGCCGCTGCGCTGCTAAGACGCATGACCCGCACGCTGACATCGACGTCTTCAGCTTCGCGATCAACTATGCACTGCCGTACGTGCTCTATGATGCCTCAAGCGGCGACGTCAAGGTGGCCGTGGGCGCGATTACTCCGCCCTTGTACTACCCTGGCGGGACGGAGGCCATGTTCTACGGGGGTCTGGGCTTTTCCATGGCGCTGAATCTGGTCGCGTCCGTAGACAGACAGGGACTGCGGTGGCACCCGAACGGTACATTCGGCCACTTCTTTTTGTCCAGGTAAGCTTCCCGTTATTGATGCGGAAATAGGTATTCTGGCATTCCTTTTCTTTAATCGCGTTAGGCCTCAAGCATACCTTACAGATTAAAGGATTGATGCGTTGAGTCATTAATTTCGTTAAAAACCCTATGGCAGCAATAGGAATATGAGAGACGCCGTTCAGGAGCGCTTCGGATCTATCTTGAGCTCCTGGGGTTCTTTAAAGGGGAGCTGAAGAGTCATCGAATTCAATAAGACGCTCATATACGGATGCGGGAACCTTATAAACTATGAAGATAAAATTTGGGTGGGGGGGGGGGGGTGATTTTTCACTTAGAAGCGACGCAATCATTGGTTAAAATTGCGCTGTAGCTCTGCCCCCCGTCGAGCGCCGCGCGCTGCTGCTGACGCTGACGATGCGAGCGGAGACCGGAAACCGCGGCCTAGTGATGTCAACACTTGTGTTCCGCTCCTTTGCAGTCTCCGCGACCGTGCCTGACCGGGCTTATTTCTGCGTTCGTGCCGTCCTAATCTGCTTCGTCGACCCTACATTCCTTTGTTTGTGTGTACATAGGAGTGGTAGTTGACATGCGCAGCATCAATTGAACTTGTAGGCCGATCATGCCGGCGTTCTGTGCAGCCTACGCTTGCACGAACACCTGCGGCCGCGACGATGTTTCGATGTTCCATTAGTTCCTGAAAGACAAGAAGCTTTCAGCTAAGTGGGAGGCTGCTGTGAAGCGAAACAACTTCAAGCGCTCAAGAACAACAGTGTTGTGCTCTAACCACTTCCGTGACGATTACTACCGGAGTTTATCAATAATGTGTGCTTTGGTTTCTCCTGAAAAAAAGAAAATGGCACGCTGAACGGAAGGTGCATGTTTATCTCCCACCCCTGACGCAGGTTTCATCGCAAGCGCCGCGAATTTTTTATTCGCACGTGTGTTGCGAAACAGCCTGCAGGCAGCCACCATAACGCAGTGCAAGCGTAAAGTTTGCATGTGTTGGAAAGCCTGCTCACGCCAGGACGCTGCACTCCACCTTCTCTCGCACACATAGAGAAACCGACCATCTCACGTAGCTGACGGAATTCGCCGGCTACAAGTAGCGTGCGGATGGCGCGCTGATGAAGGTTCTATACTACCCGTGCTACAACAGGCGGTAAATTTTCCCGCGTTTAAACCGTCTATGTAGGATGCCGACAGCTTTGGGGCAGCGCACAAATGCCGAAGATCGCATCACCGCTTACGTTCTACGAGGAGGCATGCAGGAACATAACACTACAGTTGTTTGCCCGGAAACGTACTCACTGGAACGCTGAATGCAGGTTAGCAAAAAACATACTCGCCAAAGAACATTTCCAACACAAGGGGATGCTAACACTTCGCCTTCGTTCACGTGGAAAGCAGTGCTTGCACCAGCATTTTTTGTTTCTTGGAGAGGCCGGCTCTTCGCACTCGGCTCGTACACGTAGGGAGTAAAGTATAATCTCCTTACAAGTAATATTGCACGCGACAGCGACAGCGCGACAAGCGAGGCGATGTCTGTCGCCTCGCTTGTTTCAGGCGACGAGTGAACGCGACAGAGATCGCCTCGCCTGTCGCGCTGTCTGTCGCGTTCACTCGTCGCCTGCAAGCCGAACTCCACACGAGCGGCGGCTTTGAGCGACGACTTCCCGGTATGAGGGCAGCAATATACGCGCTGAAACTAGCGTGACGCATGCTTTATCAATTTAAGTTGATGTAGTTTACTGAAGAAGGAGCATAAAATATTTCTGAAGGTCTTGCACTAGTTCTTATTTTTGCACGTATAAAATTCCATAGTTTGCTCGTTCTGTGCGACAAACAGTGGTATTTCAGTTATGTACATCCAGTTTTGGATTTGCACTATTGGCTAGTCGCTCATAGCATTTCCGGGCGACAAGCGACGAGTTCTAGATTTCTAGAAACGAGCGATCGAGCGACAACACCGAGCGATCTGTTCAAGCGACGGCCCGTTTTGTGGCTCGAAGCCGTCATCCGTCACCGTCGCGCGCAAAATCGCTCTCGTAGAGTTTGGACTTAACGCCGAACTCCCCAGAGAAACGCAAGCTCGCGAAATTTTCTATGACGGTCTCAGCAAAACACCACCAAACTACCTTGAACCGTGCTTCGTGTGTAGCGGCAGCAGTCGGTCCGGACGAACACCATTGTTGACGTCACAAGGTGCCCGACCAATCACATGTGAAAACGAGGCGCGCGAGCTGGGCGTGTCTGCTGCTGCACTTTTGGTCGAAATAAAATATGTTTGCGCTTTCTTTCGATCAATTTCGATGCGATATTCGAATTCACAGGGTTGAAAATCACGACGTACCGCTCTTCAGTCATTTTTTCTGGAAAGCTTTCAGCTTCCCATTAATGGGCGCGTAAATATAGAGGCTTTTATTTTAAAAGCACTCCATTGTTTAAAATTTTAAATAGGCAAACAGAGCAATTGTAACCGTTAATCTGAACTACTCAATGAGGCGTTAATTACTTCTAAGAGAAATCAATACATCTGATTGAACAATTAACATAATTACAATAACTACATTTTCTTTGTAATTATCAGAGCATATTGTAGCCGGCGATTTCGCAAGGCATGTGCACTTTAACGAATTCTCAGGACTAAGCCAGTTTCTACTCATTAATTTTCATGGTTTCCAACTAAATACATTGGCGTTCCAGTTACTTCTGTGCTTCAATGCATAAAACAGCAATGCCTCAAAAAAGTAGGGAGCAGCAACAGTGAATTCTTACCGCAAGTTTGACGGTGCATATGTCGGAACCTGTGCCACCCTCATAATTTCTTTTATGTTAGCATGCCTTGCATATACAGTGTGTCCCAAATAACTTGAGCCAAGAATTCAAAACAGAAAGGCACGTCGGAAGCGAGTTGAAACGAACGCATGCTATTTGCAATAGCCTATAGTAACTCAGACAATTTAGTTTTTTGCCTAGAACTCGCTAGCTAATCAGTTTGATTAGCCAACTTTTTAATTATTAGCGGAGAATCCCAAGTGTGATACCTAGATTTGTAGAGCACCTTCAGAAACTACCGATCGAGTTGCTCCATTTACGATACGTCTCATGTAGTCCTTTATTCCGGGTTGCAAAGAAAGCCCGCGAAGTATGGAAAAAGCTACGTGACGGAGCGGTTGCGCAGTGGTATCGTGCTGCTCTCAAGCGTGCGTTCCGTGAACAGGGGCGGCTCCCGTCGGATGACGGCGAAAATGCATGCTGCTGGCCGAGCGCTGCCGGCGATATAAAGGGACGCCCAGCCGCTTCCTCGTCGTCAGTCACGATGCACATGACCTTGTTCACCGATCGCAGGCTCGAGAGCAGCACAATACCACTGAGAAAACGCTCCGTCACGTGTTTTTATTATATTTCGCAGGCTTCCTTTGCAACCCGGAAATAAAGGACTACGTGAGACGTATCGTAAAGGGCACAACTCGATCGGCGGTTTCTGAAGACGCTCTACAAGTCTGCCTATCATACTTGGGGTCCTCGGCAAACTTCATCTATTTGTGAGTTCTGGGGAAAACAAAAAATTATCACAGTTACTATGGCATATTGCGAATAGTGTGCCTTCGGGTGCATCCGCTTCCGACGCGCCTCTCATGTTAAAATTCTTGGCTCAAGTTACGTGGGGCACCCTTTATACACTCACTAGCTACAACTCGTAGATTTAAATATGTGCCGCCAAGAAATTAATCAATACGGTAATTAGCGTCATTACGCTAATTCTTCAATTAATCTTTTTCATTTCTCGTAGCAGTAATGGACCGCCTCATCTTGTGATTAGGTCAAAGGTTATCATAAAGTTATGTTTTGGGAGGTTTTAAATACCGAAACCAACATCTGAATATAAGGCACGCCATAGTGTGGGACTCTGCAATAATTTTGACCACCTTTGGTTTATTAAAGTGCGCCCAACGCTGGGTACACGGGTATTGTGCAATGTGCTTCGAACTTCTTGTGATTTATTTTATTGATTCATTGCTATCTCGCTCCTATGTATTGATATTTTATGCTGCGCCACGTGTTCACTTGTAAGCCTTGTATATATTATAGCTTTTTTGCGTCTGTTTCCCTAAATATCCCTTCAAGAATTGTACTCCCTGATATGTTCATTTTTCGTGTATTTTACTTTATAGTATTAGTACCTTACGTTGAGTTTTACTCGTGTTATTTCCTTAAGTGTACCTTTGTGGCGTTTCATTACTTCAGTTGTTCCTTTTACGTGTTTTTTTTTTGTAGTAATGAGCCCTGCATTTAGGCGTATCTTTTGTATTACACTTTAGAAGGCTGTTTACTCTTTCTTTTCGCCCTTCATTTTGTACCCGCCTTACACAATGCCCCCTTAGGGCCTGTAAGGTATTTTAAATAAATAAATAAATAAATAAATTTTGGCATTTCTCCCCCATCAATATGTGGCAGCCACGGCTGGGATTTCATCCTGAGGCTTAGCAGCGTAACGCAAAAGCTGGTAAGCAACTACGGCAGGTGCTAATGATTAGAATTATGGTGTCTGCCACAGGCAACATTTTAAAATTGGCTGTAGCTACAAGATAAAGCACCTTGTATATGTGGCGTTCTTGTTTGTTTTTGTTTTTTGCACCATATCTTTCTTTTTTTATTCATCCGTGAGAGATAGCGAAATTGTAGCCCTTGAGCTGGATTACTCCAAGCGGCACACTTTACTCGCAAAAGAAATCGAAGTGAATAATAGTTTAATTGCCAGAAAATGAACAGGTAACTTTTAGAATATTTAATTTACTACACATATTGCCAATTAGGAGGTAGTGAAAAGTAGGGAAATTAACAAATTGCAGTCGGTGGGTTTGCAAGTAGTATCCACACTGCTAGCAAATGCTGACGATGGCGCCGTAATATGCGTCGCCACACTTGAGAGAAAAGGTATTGTTCCGCTTCTATTTTTATTAAAACGACGTTTTATACATTGAAGCACATACGTAACTGCCGCGCCAATATATTTTATCGCCAACTTCTGGATTTAAGTGTTCAAAACTTGTATCACCCTGAAAACTCAGACCAAGATGGTACGCCTTGCCATTTAACCGGCTACAGATTGAATGGCAAGACGGACCAACTTGCCATGAATTTTCAGGGTGATACGAGTTTTGAGTACCGGCTACAGTTCGTAAATTTCAGCAAGTGTTGTAAAACCTAAGTGTATAATGAGAAAGCCGATCAATGAAAATTTTTTAATTAGTCGATTGTCCAATGCGATTTCTCGTACAAGCAATGTCCGCTTCTTTGAGTAATCCAACCCAATGACTACAATTATGCTTTCTAGCCCAGGTGAATTTAAAAAAAATAATTCTGCATAATCTAAAAAAAACATACTGGGTATAAATTTGCGAGAGCGTTTTTGCAATTCGTCTACATCAAAATGCCGCAGCCGTGCCCGATAATCATACACCTGACCTCCTCCTCAGCAGCAGAACGCCATATAACCACTGACACGTGTCATTAACGCCAAAGTATTTTCTTATTCTGCGATGACGCATCGTTTCAATATCTTCCATCATCTGCAGCTCTTCCGTGAAGGCTTTCGAGGAGAGAGACGGCTGCCTAGAGGCGCTTGACGGGCACGCCACCAGTGGCGGAGACAACACCCAGAGCATAACCGGCGCGAGGGCCAGCATCTTTCCCGAGATCCCCGCTCTCGAGGTTGCCTACGCGGCGTACCGCAGCGCAGTCAGCAACAGGGGAGACGACGGCCTTCAGGGAATTGTGGGGGGCTTCTCGGGAGACCAAGTGTTCTTCATGACGCTGTGCTACATGACTTGCACGCGACCCGATGCCGTGGGTCCGCACACAGTGGACTGCAACAAGGCGGTGCGCAGTTCGGAGGCCTTCGCCCGTGCATTTCATTGCCCGCCCGAGTCCCAGATGAACCCCAAGATGAAGTGCAAATTCTTTGTGTGAGAGTGGGACACTTCCCAAAAACTGCGACACGACGTTCACGTGGAGTCGAACGACACACCTTCATGTGGCGTGTACACATACAGTTTTGTGTGCAACATCGAAAGCGATGTCGTCGCCAGCCATGTACTACATACGCACTGTTTTATTTCGTGTCTGGACTCACGTTAAAAAGCGCGAGCTCTCTCCCTGAGGATTTAAAAGTAAATACCTATGATATATTCGTTGTAAGGCTTCGTTGCGCTACAAATTCAGTGTGGAGATCTTAATGAATTAACTTACTTCAGACAAGACGGGTGCCACCTGACCGTAGCTTTAATTTTCTATCTGCAAGTCGCGAGATGGAACGCTGACGCAATTTACAATTTTGCCACCTCCTTTACCCTTCTTCGTCTTTTTTTTTTCATTGTAAAAGCCAGCTGCTGCTGCACTTTTTACTGTACAATATAAATCGCTGATGACACGGCTTCTCATATGGCGCAAATTAGGTGATGATGCACATGTTGCTGCATCCTAGCTAAAGCTTTCAAGAAACTGTATACCTGCCCAAGCAGAGGCGGACTTTGCGGTGAAAGCGTTCATAAATGAAAGGAATAGACGTAGTAGTTCTGCGGAAACCCGCATGGTGGAGAGAAGTAATTAATAAAGGGAAAATCAGACATCCACCCGTTCGTAGCAATTTCTACAAAGGAAACCCATACGGGTTCTTCGAAAGAAAAGCCTCAGAGTTGAAGAAAAATTCGTCCTGGTCCGGGATTCCTTTGTAGCAATTGCTACGAACGGGTGGATGTCTTTTCCCTTTATTAATGAAAGGAATAGGTGTGGAAAGTGCGCTGTGCTTATTATACTCATGGCTTAGTTATTCTATTGCGCTTTCGTAGAACAAAGCACTCCCTACAAGTGACTGCCACTTGTGCTTTTTGCAGAGCTTCCGTTCGAGAGTTAACACATTCTGATTCACTCAATCACTCGCTACTATTACAATGTTTTTTTTTCATTTACCCCACTGATTTATCGTTGATGTGATCCGACCTACCAAGTTAACACGGGCCCGCCAAATAGAAACTCCTAGCTATTCGTATTGATTGACTATGGGTATACTGTTGAATTAACGCCACGCAATGACTCCCAATTTCTCTGCGCTAAACTTGAGGCCTAGGTTAGTCGCTGCATTGCCACAGATATTCGAAAGTGTCTAAGTATCTCGTGCGGCTGTGCCACGACGTCAGCGCCCCCACCGCAAACCATCGCGAGTGGGCATCACCCTCTACAGAACTTAAGGCCTTCTCGCTGTACCCTCTCCCCTTGAACTACGTCACGCAAAAGAGACGCACATTGAAGTTCCGTGCAGCGTGCTACGAAGCTACGAGCGGCGCAGCTGTGTTGAAAATGATACGCGGAAGACCGAGTGGGCAACGACGGCGATAACAATTCGATTAGTTCCGGGAACCCCGCTGCTCCTTGGAGAGCTTCCGGGTTAGAAAAGTCCTGGCACGCTGCGACATGCTTCCGAGCGCATTTTTTTTTTTCTGGACGTGAACCGTGCATGGTATTCTCGGCGCTTCTGGTGCAATTACGGTTGTGCGTCCGGCAAGCGTTTATTGCAGCGGATTGTAGATTAAGTTCATACCAGGATACACCTAATAAGTGTTGCGTGCCCAATTGCGGGAGCAATCGCAAATTGGGGCCGAAAAATATGCGTTCATGTTTCCGCAAGATCAATGACAGAATATTGGGTGCCAATGCTAAGGCAAAGAAGACAAAGGCTGGTATTCAGTGGAATAAGGCAGCTGTTTCTTTGTAAATAGTTGCACGAAAGTTTTGTATCTACATCGCTAAACTCATTTGAGGTGTTGTAAATATGTGCACTGCGGTACTGTATGTAATAATGCCTCGAATGCGAAATCATTCTTTAAAACCTAATCTAGACTGGAATAAAAGCTTGTGTCCCGAATGCGGAGAAGGGTCCACCAGTGAAGTTGTCATGAGATATGTGTTATGGTGCAGTGCTAAGATTCTGTTGAAAACTTTTGTTGTCACATGAGCGGCAAACTCTCTGACGCCGACGATCAATTACGGCAAGGAAGCTACTATGAAGAAGAGGGCAGCACTGTGACATTTCAATATAAGCCAAGCTCCCTGTCATCATTTACCCAAAATTCATTCTCAATCCTAAGGCTGAATAATTTAACTTTTTATGGACAGGCATTTTAAAAATACAGCGCGTAAATAGTTTTGCATGAATAAAATAATCTTGGAACACCCTCTGTTTTCTAGGGACTATCTGCTCAACTCTGCCTAAAAAAACAGTAACTGCGCTCTGGTTAACGTTGCCCATAAGGGCGCGATACCTTCATTCAACCGTATCCCTGTGCACGGCGTCGGCCTCTTCTCCGTGACGTCACACGCCGAGCGCTCAGGCCTTCTCTTGTCTAGATGGCGTTTGAGTGGGGCGCTACGCCCACAAACGTCGCGAGTGGAAATTGGGAGGTGCATAGGAACCAGTAGGAACGACAGAATGTGTTTGCACGCGCAATGGCGCCGGCGCATACGTCCATCCCGAGACACTTGTCTGTTGATGGTTTTCATTGAATCCCATAAAACCTGACTTTCAACGCAAGATGTTAATCCTAAATTTTCACATTCTTGTCCAGAAATTGCAGCCACACGTTGCATATCACTTTGCTTGTTAGCAAGCAACACTATGTCGTCCGCATGAAACAAACATGGATGATGCTGCTCTACTATGGTGCCCGCCTGCTTTTGTGAGATATTAAACCCGATATCACTTCCTTCTAGCGTCCTTTCCATCAATACCATGAATACCATGAACAGCGGCGGGAATACTGGACACCGCTGTCTCAGTCTTTTGGTGATATTAACTTTCCCTTCGCTCCTCACCCCCTTCCCCTTCAGCGCAAACGGCATTTGACCCCCCAATGATCCGCGCCATATGCCGAGAGAAACGTAACCCACGACAGAAAAAATCGTCGGCACGGCAGCCACGTTCAGACTACTTACCTGTTTTTCCACCGTCGTACCGGTCCGATTTCGGCCTTTCGGCTGACTTCATATGTCGCACATGTGGCCTCGAGGAGGAATACTTGGAACACCTAGCCCTCCAGTGTGGCGGTTTCTCCCCACGACACACCGACGACACCGCTCTTCCGCCAGCACTTGGAGTTCGGTGCGAGAACGGGGCGCGGGAACCGGTTGCGATGGTGTCTAACGTAATGTGCGTAACGAAGACTTGGCAACGGCACAGAATGGCCAACTCTGAGGGGAACAGATCAAATTCGGTGTCTAAACGTCAATGTCTGTGCACCAGGTCGGGCTGTGTTTACAAAGGAATGGGGTCGGTACTCCGCCCCTCTTATATTTCCCGCTTTTTTAACGCCATGTATATATTTTATCCGGCTAGGGCGCTCTAAAGCAGCCCGCCCGTTACAAAGGAATCAGCCACAAATTATTTTATTCAGCATCACTGCTTGCAGATAGCACTACTATCACTATGGAAACAAAAAAATCAGTGCCATTCCACTCTATGAAGAAGGATGACCAGCGGCGCTGCTTATGTGGGCCCCTTAATGGCGAACTGCAACTCCGCCATGGGTCAGGCCGGTACTGCACTATCTTCGGTATCGGCCCACGTAACAGGAGTTTTTTGCATACGACACGAAAATTTCCTTGGAAGGTAGAGGTATACAGTTTCGCTGTAATAAGACAACGGAGATTCACAATGGGAAGTAAGAAATGAGAAGCAAAAATCTGCACAACGCAAAGGCAGTGCCTTGCTCTTTGAGGCTCGAGCTGGTTGCCAAAGGATAAAAACATAGTGTAGCAAATATTCGCAAGAAGATGAGACATGTGCCTGCTGCAGCGGCAGCATACACACGAAAAATTCCAAAGACCACTCAGCATATCCTAATTGAATCAGAACAAATTCACCCAGTGAGACCCGTAGGTAATGAACCACTTCCAGAAGCGCTTGGACTTAAAGTGTACGGAGGTAACAACCCGTCAGTAATCGAGATAAGTGCGATACGTGTACATTATTGGTGAAAAAACGGAGCGAATAGATTGATACGACTGGATCCGCTTATGAGCCATTCCACTCTGTGAAGGTGGATTACCAGCGAAGCTGTTTGCCACAAGGCACAGTGGTGACACAGAATTTTGAACAAAGGTAGGAACTCATTTACTCTGATTTTTTGTAAGCATTTGCGTGGACGATGGGACCACCGTCCACAGTAGCTGCAGGAAACTAGACACACGTGACGTTTCGACGTGACTGCCACTACGGCAGAGCGGAAGGAAAGTAGTTACGCAAGCGCTTGGAACGCCGACAAAGAGAGGACGGTGCGAACGTAGACATGGCCGACGCGTGTCAAATTGTAGTATCTGTTCTTACCAGCTTAATATATGAGACTGGTTCTATTGGGACCCAAGACATTAAACTTATTTTTGCGACTTGGCGGAATGCTTGAAGCTTGCTTCACTTCCTCCGCGGGTCAGTCAGCTATTGCACTACCTCCGCGGTCGGCCCACGTTTTTTGACAACGCTGAACAAAGCAGCATGGAAGCTTAGCCACAAACAGCTTCGCTGCAAAATGCTACAGTGTAAAACATGTGCAGCATACCTGAATAATTCAAGCAGGCTAGGTGGATATTTGTCATTGCTCCGCTTCAAAGGGAAAGGGAATAAATCATTATCATCATCATTATCGCTGCGATTTGAAACAGTCATAGTTGCATCAACTTACTACTACAGCAGCCTTTTATGTTCAGAAGTGGCTGAGAAGGTCAATATATCGATCGTTAACGAAAGTAGCAATCGCTCCTGTGAAACCCACCCATCGTTCGGCTTTGCAAGGGGGAGAAGCTGTTTTCACAGATCACCCGCCTCGGGAGGGGCTTCTGCGCCGCCACCTTCAGCAGCGCCACACACCACGCGTGTGGCAGCGTTTCTTTTTTTCGTTTATTTGGCTTGAGATCAGTGTTTCCCGGGCGCGTCTTCCAACACTGGCTCGTTAGCTTGGCTCCATGTGCGTTCTGTTTCTTTATTAACTTAGGGCAAATGACACTGGCGTGTCAAGAATGAGCGATACTGTTGATATCCAGGCACCCATCCTTGCACGACTTATGACATAAGGATGACATTCGGTTTGGCTGCTTAAAGTCGGAAGACGAGCTGAAACAGCGAGAACGATCACTGGCTGCGGCCAACGTGCAATTCGCGCTTCGTTCGTCACGAAGTCAGGCGAGTGCCGTAATCGGTGAAGGCGATTCATACCACTGCGAAAATGGCACTTTAATTAGTTCGTGAAGTATATCGATCTCAATAGAAATAAATTTTGAACGAGCGCTACTACACGGCAATTTTTCAGTCGCAATTGATTTTGTCTCTCTGTCTTCTGAGCCGTTTCCCCTTTTCTTTTTCTTGTCCTTTTTTTTTTCTTTGAAAGAAGTCCTATTAGGGTTATTATAATTACACGAAGGTATTTCGCCCTTGCCAGCAGCAGTACTTGAGATAGCTATTCCGGCGGCTAGCTTCCCACGCTATGCGTGCCGCCCCCGCACCTGTTTAAGCTTTTTCCTAGACGCTAGATCTATACAATGTCCGCGCAACCTTGAGCGATCGGAAAGCGCATTTTCCACCCTGGGCCGGCAGAGAGGGGAGACTTTGTTCCGGCCGCGAAGCTCTCTACATCTCAGTAAGGCGCCTGGTGGTGGTCTCGTGCTGACGATGCCCTCTCGGTGAGCGCATATTTCCCCCCTCATCTTTTAAGAGATTCAATACATACAAGCATTTGTCTCGCAAACCAGATTTATTTCAAGGGAATTTTCCACGTCTCAATAATTTATCTCGTCGTATACGAGTGCTGATTGCCGTCTTATAGTTTGTTAACGAAGCTTCCCCTCAAGTCTAAATATTTTAAGGCAGTTTTCCTAGTCTATAAAGCCGCTCGAGATCACGCTGCTCCTCTGGTGGCCATTTTTCCAAGAAATTATGCCGTCCAACCAAATCGACTGCCGCGGACAACATCAGTCCCTTTCCACATAAATATGAGGCTCGGAGCAGGAGCTTTGGCTCTTGAAAGTAACCGTTGGCTTGACGAACCAACCGACGAAGCTACCTTTCCGGGCAACATTGAAGGATCACGAGTTCAAATCACATGTTATGTTCCTTTTTTTATGTATTTTCCTTCCTTTTATCACTGTACGGAAACCCTCCTAAAAAATATATATATATATATATATCCTCAATTATGTGTGGCCACACATGTGCAGGTCATAAATACCAGGTTCTCTAGCCGAGTGCCATCCATGCGGTATAACCGAGCTCAGATTGGTCCACCTTGACTGATCAAATAGGGCACCACTGTAGGTTAAATGAGGCGTACAACTCCTGCGGGACCCGCCGTGGTTGCTCAGTGGTCATGGTGTTAGACTGCTGAGCACGAGGTCGCGGGATCGGACCCCGGCCACGGCGGCCGCATTTCGATGGGGGCGAAATGCGAAAACACCCGTGTACTTAGAATTAGGTGCACGTTAAAGAACCCCAGGTGGTCGAAATTTTCGGAGTCCTCCACTACGGCGTGCATAATCAGAAAGTGGTTTTTGTCACGCAAAACACCATAATTCTTTTTTTAATTTAACTCCTGCGGGGATGGTAGAGTATCCGTCTCCAGTGCAAGAGGACCGTGATTCAAATCCCGGTGCCGCGCAATTCTCCACCGGGAAATACAAAAAAAAAACCGTGTGTTGAGAAAATTGCACAAACAGGCCTGGAGTGCGGCCTGATCCCGGTGACCAGAACCGGTAACGCACTCTCTCACCAGAGCAGGATTGGCCACCCTGGTGCAGTACTTGGCCACAACCTCCTATATGAATACAACAATCAAACCCTGGCCCTCAGTCCCCAGCAGCCGCGAAGCAACTGACCACGGCGGCGGTCAGATCTGTAACGCTGCAGAGGGTGCTAAGAATACCTGGCTCCGGACAGGCCGCCATTGGAATCTGAACCTGGCAACGTTTAACGTTAGAACGCTATCTAGTGAGGCGAGTCTAGCAGTGTTATTGGAGGAATTACAGGGTAGTAAATGGGATATAATAGGGCTCAGTGAGGTTAGGAGGACAAAAGAAGCATATACAGTGCTAAAAAGCGGGCATGTACTGTGTTACCGGGGCTTAGCGCAGAGACGAGAACTAGGAGTCGGATTCCTGATTAATAAGGAAATAGCTGGCAACATACAGGAATTCTATAGCATTAACGAGAGGGTGGCAGGTCTTGTTGTGAAACTTAATAAGAGGTACAAATTGAAGGTGGTACAAGCCTATGCCCCTACATGCAGTCATGATGACCAGGAAGTCGAAAGCTTTTATGAAGACGTGGAATCGGCGATGGGTAAAGTCAAAACAAAATACACTATACTGATGGGCGACTTCAATGCCAGGGTAGGCAAGAAGCAGGCTGGAGACAAGTCAGTGGGGGAATATGGCATAGGCTCTAGGAATAGCAGAGGAGAATTATTAGTAGAGTTTGCAGAACAGAATAATATGCGGATAATGAACACCTTTTTCCGCAAGCGCGTTAGTCGAAAGTGGACGTGCAGGAGCCCGAATGGTGAGACTAGAAATGAAATCGACTTCATACTCTCCGCGAACCCTGGCATCATACAAGATGTAGACGTACTCGGCAAGGTACGCTGCAGTGACCATAGGATGGTAAGAACTCGAATTAGCCTAGACTTGAGGAGGGAACGGAAGAAACTGGTACACAAGAAGCCAATCAATGAGTTAGCGGTAAGAGGGAAACTAGAGGAATTCCGGATCAAGCTACAGAACAGGTATTCGGCTTAACTCAGGAAGAGGACCTTAGTGTTGAAGCAATGAACGACTATCTCATGGGAACCATTAAGGAGTGTGCAATAGAAGTCGGTGGTAACTCCGTTAGACAGGAAACCAGTAAGCTATCACAGGAGACGAAAGATCTGATCAAGAAACGCCAATGTATGAAAGCCTCTAACCCTAAAGCTAGAATAGAACTGGCAGAATTTTCTAAGTTAATCAACAAGCGTAAGACAGCGGACATCAGGAACTATAATATGGATAGAATTGAACAGGCTCTCAGGAACGGAGGAAGCCTAAAAACAGTGAAGAAGAAACTAGGAATAGGCAAGAATCAGATGTGTGCGTTAAGAGACAAAGCCGGCAATATCGTTACTAATATGGATGAGATAGTTCAAGTGGCTGAGGAGTTCTGTAGAGATTTATACAGTACCAGTGGCACCCACGACGATAGTGGAAGAGAGAATAGCCTAGGGGAATTCGAAATCCCACAGGTAACGCCAGAAGAAGTAAAGAAAGCCTTAGGAGCTATGCAAAGCGGGAAGGCAGCTGGGGAGGATCAGGTAACAGCAGATTTGTTGAAGGATGGTGGTCAGATCGTTCTAGAGAAACTGGCCACCCTGTATACGCAATGCCTCATAACCTCGAGCGTACCGGAATCTTGGAAGAACGCTAACATAATCCTAATCAATAAGAAAGGGGGCGCCAAAGACTTGAAAAATTATAGACCGATCAGCTTACTGTCCGTTGCCTACAAAGTATTTACTAAGGTAATCGCAAACAGAATCAGGAACACCTTAGACTTCTGTCAACCAAAGGACCAGGCAGGATTTCGTAAAGGCTACTCAACAATAGACCATATTCACACTATCAATCAAGTGATAGAGAAATGTGCAGAATATAACCAACCGTTATATATAGCTTTCATTGATTACGAGAAAGCGTTTGATTCAGTCGAAACCTCAGCAGTCATGGAGGCATTACGGAATCAGGGTGTAGATGAGCCATATGTAAAGATACTGGAAGATATCTATAGCGGCTCCACAGCCACCGTAGTCCTCCACAAAGAAAGCAACAAAATCCCTATAAAGAAAGGCGTCAGACAGGGAGATACGATATCTCCAATGCTATTCACAGCATGTTTACAGGAGGTATTCAGAGGCCTGGAGTGGGAAGAATTGGGGATGAAAGTTGATGGAGAATACCTTAGGAACTTGCGATTCGCTGATGATATTGCCTTGCTTAGTAACTCAGGAGACCAATTGCAATGCATGCTCACTGACCTGGAGAGGCAAAGCAGAAGGGTGGGTCTGAAAATTAATCTGCAGAAAACTAAAGTAATGTTTAACAGGCTCGGAAGAGAACAGCAGTTTACGATAGGTAGCGAAGCACTGGAAGGGGTAAGGGACTACATCTACTTAGGGCAGGTAGTGACCAACGATCCGGATCATGAGACTGAAATAACCAGAAGAATGAGAATGGGCTGGGGTGCGTTTGGCAGGCATTCTCAAATCATGAACAGCAGGTTGCCACTATCCCTCAAAAGGAAAGTGTATAACAGCTGTGTGTTACCAGTACTCACATATGGGGCAGAAACCTGGAGACTTACGAAAAGGGTTCTGCTGAAATTGAGGACGACACAACGAGCTACGGAAAGAAGAATGATGGGTGTGACGTTAAGGGATAAGAAAAGAGCAGATTGGGTGAGGCAACAAACGCGTGGTAAACGACATCTTAGTTGAAATCAAGAAAAAGAAATGGGCATGAGCCGGACATGTAATGAGGAGGGAAGATAACCGATGGTCACTAAGGGTTACGGACTGGATTCCAAGGGAAGGGATGCGTAGCAGGGGGCGGCAGAAAGTTAGGTGGGCGGATGACATTAAGACGTTTGCAGGGACAACATGGCCACAATTACTACATGACCGGGGTAGTTGGAGAAGTATGGGAGAGGCCTTTGCCCTGCAGTGGGCGTAACTAGGCTGATGATGATGATGATGATGAACCCAAATAGGATATAAATGTTTGATTCTGATTAACATCAATCGCTAATGAAAGCAGACTAGCCTGAAGGCCGTGAACACTTGTGTTTAAAGGTTGAACGTTGGCACTACTTGCGCATAGCTGGCTGTGCCGGCTTGTGTGGGTGGTGGAAATAATTTAGGCGTAGTTATTGCTAATGATACCGCGCCGAGCGGTTTAAATTTCTTCGTTTATCACTTATAATGTTCGTGCTAGAAAAACGAAAAAAATCAGATTCTTATCTAAATCAAATGAATGTGTGCTTCTCTCTTGACGGGTAAGACAACAACATAATAATTTATTTCACTTTTCCTAACGCCGCAGCTGGGTCATCATTGGAAAATCAATTACCGGAACAGAGATATGCCGACTCCGAAAGAACAAGAACCAGTCCTTCCATGGCACATTGAGTACACTTTACAACGCGCAGAATAATTAAACATCGCAAGCGTAATGCGAAGGTTTTGGGATCGTTCCCCACCTGCGGCAAGTTGTTTTTTCATCGACTTTCACTTCCATGAGTTTATCGTTTCTTTATTTCATTTATTAAGCACAAGTAATTTCCCCTATGTTGCCCTTGGTGTCAGTGTTTGTTGGCTTCTTGTGGCATGACTAATTTCGCAATTATAACCTACAGCTAGTATTACGCTAGCACAAACTGTATCGGTCAGTTGTCTTTTGCCTCCGTAAATGGCTTTGGCTTTCTTTAAATGCGCTCGCGTCAATGCATGAAGGGTGGGGTCAGAAGAGCATTACACTGTTTGCATTAGGCAGACCTAAGTTTGCATAAGCAGCTGAGTCCAGCTAATGAAGCGTCAATGTGAACTGCAGAGCAGCTCTCAGCTTGTGTCAAAGAATCAGGGGCGCAGATATAAGGTTAGTATGGGATCCATTTTTCATGCAACTACAAATGTTTATATTAAAGCTCGTTTGTCACTCCATCTGCTGTGTCGTATTGTCTTGCTATATTTTTCACTCAGGATTCCTAGCTGCCTCCTTGCCCAGCCACACATCTGCAGTATGGTCAGCCATCCAAAGTCGTCCTAGATCGGCTAGCCACAACCTTCTCCCTGTATGTGCAGCTCAAGTTGACTGTGAGCTTTTCTTGTTTGAATTCAAAGCAGATTGTCAAAAGTGAACATAAAATATTTCCATTGTTTAAAAAATTACACATTATGTTACTGCTCATGTCTTACGATTTGTTTTTTACCTTTGTTTCTACTACGGAGTTCATCAAACGAGCTTCTTTCGACAACAAATGTGGCTGCTGTGCGCATGAGAATCGAAGAACTAGAGGGTGAGCTGCAAAGCCAGAAGCGAAGACTGTCTATTTGTCAGCAACATAAGGATGCTTTGGTCCAACAAAAATACCTCCTGAAGAGATGGAGTCGCCACTTTTGGGATAATGATGAGGATGTGGGGAGTTTTATGGCGCAAGGGCCAGGTTTGGCCAAAGAGCGCCAAGCCAATTGTAGTTATATCAAAGTGAAGCTATATATTACGAGCAATGAATGTTACGGGGCTGTAGAGAGGCCTAAAAGATGGTCACTGTAAAGTGTGAAAGCGCTGCATGTAATAAAACTATGACAATGGCTATGAAGTGTGCCAAGGACGCGAAAGGTGCAATGTAAAAGAGTTACTATGTACGATTTGTCATTTCGATAAAAATTCGAAAAGCACTATTGCACTAACAGATTCCTTGAAGCGCAAGAACCTGAAGGCGTGTGCTATAGAAGGACTACTTTCGCAGCAGTATCCTCTAGATAGAGAAAGCGCTACGATACCATTGGGCTATAAACATGTAAAACCACATCATTCAAGAAACCTAAGACAGCTTTGGCGGTAAAAAGGGGTTCCTTACCAAGGAACATACCGCGATGGAGAGGGAGACAATACCGGTATACTAGATGAAAATGTTTCCTTCTTTCTCTTTCGGCTTCCCGACACCCCACGAGGACGTGGAGGACGGTGAGCCTTTCACCACATCTACCACAAGTAAGGAGCTTTGTTGCCAGTAAGCGGAAAATTTTGAGTACCATATGTGTGTCCTATTGTGAGTCTGCAGAATAGGACACCATACCGTCTTGTTCTTGTAACGGGAGGCCAGAAACCTATCGTTGGCTTAATCAAATGGAGCTTATTATTTAATTCTTGGTCCCACATGAGGTGCCAGCAGCTTTGCAGTTTCATTCGCAAAAAAAAAAGGCTTGAGGTCTGTGGCAGGAATATCAGTGGTGTAATTACCAGCTAGGGGGGGGGGGGTGGAGGTGTAATGATGTGGCCATTTGGTCGGCCCGCACATTGCCTTCGATGCATCTATGACCAGGGACCCAGCATATTGTCAGATGTCTACGAGACGAACAAATATTGCACGCGAGAGAGGAAAGCTCAATGAAAATATTATTTTTGTGTTTTCTTAAGGACATTAGTGCTTTTACAACAGTTAACGAGTCCGTGAATATTATCGCTTTCTCTAGTTTTAATTTCTGTATGTGTTTTAGCGCAGACAGTACTACGTAGGCCTCTGCAGTGAAGATGCTTGTAACGTGGTACAGAACACCTGCTTCAGAGAAAGCGGGTCCAACAGCCGCGTAAGACACACCAACATGCGATTTTGAGGCATCGGTGTAGAATTCCGCACAACAGTACTTCAATTGGAGTTCATGGAAATGCATTCGTATTTCGAACTCTGGTGCGTATTTCGTAACTCTTAAAATGAATATATCACATTCTATCACCCGCCCATCCGAAAGCGCTAGATGCTTCGCTGTAGGCATTGAGCGGTGTTCGAAAAGTGGAACATCCATTTCCACGCTTAGCTCCATCACACAGAGTGAGAAAGGCTGTCTCATAGAGGGTCGATTACCGAAAAGTGCACTACATGTCGAGTCGCTAATAGTTTCGCAACATGGATTTTCAGGATTAGAGTGCACTGTAAGGAAATGTGTGAAGCTGGTGTAAGATGTCTGCAGATTGAGTGACCACTCATTCGATCTTTGGTGCACTCGGGGCGGCAGAGTTGTATACTACGGCGCCATAGTCTAACCGTGATTCAATGATGCTCTTATAAATATTTATTATTCACTTCCTGTCTGTACCCTATGTTGTATGTGATAGTATGTTGAGTAAGTTCATTGTTTTTAGACATTTAGCTTTGAGATATTTTATGTGTGGGATAAAAGTAAGCTTAGAGTCACGTATTATACCTAGAAATTTGTATTCTTTCTTCACAGGTATTTCTTGCCCACACAGTTCCATGCACAGATCTGGAACCAAGCCTCTCTTTCTTGTAAAGAGAACACACGAACTTTTGTGGCGGTTGATTTTAAACCCGTTTTCGTCTGCCCACTTAGATATCTTGTCCAATCCCTGCTGTACTTGTCTTTGGCCCACTGCAAGGTTACAGGATTTAAAACCTATATGTGTGTCATCTACGTAGACGGAATAAAATATAGCTGGTGGTAATGAAGCGCGGAGTGTATTGATCTTAGCTATAGAGAGTGTGCAGCTGAGGACACCTCCCTCGGTTACACCTTTTTCCTATAGAAATGGACGTGAGAATACATGCCCGACATTCAACCGGAAGGTACGATTCGACAGGTGACTTTCTATCAGGTTGCATATTGCCACGGATGCCCATTTACTGACAAGTCTCGCAAGATCCCGTATCGCCACGTTGTGTCGTACGCCTTCTCCATATCGAAGAATATCGATAAGAAAAACTGTTTGTGTACAAACGCGTCACGCATATTCCCCTCAATGCGCACGAGACGGTCGTTTGTGGACCGACCCTCTCTAAAGCCACACTGGTAGGGATCAAGCATTTTGTTGATTTCAAGGATATGTATGAGTCACCGGTTAACCATTTTCTCAAACAGCTTACGTAGGCAACTCGTGTGAGCTAACGGGCGGTAGCTTGCCGCTGACGAAGGATCTTTACATTGCTTCAAAACGGGGACCACGATCGCTCCTTTCCATGCAGGTGGAAGATATCCAGCAGCCCAAATAGTGTTGGAAAGTGGAAGCAGTGCCAGTTGTGTGTAAGTATGTACGTTCTTAATCATGTTGTACATTATTCTATCAGGTCCCGGTGAAGAGCTGTTGCATACGATTAAGGCAGCTCTCAGCTCGGCAATGCAGAAAGGACGGTTGTATCGTGCGTTTTGTGGAGATTTCCGCTCAAATGCGTTAAGTTCTTCTATTTGTCTGTACATGATGAAGGAGTTTGAGTAGTGTATTGAGCTTGACACATGATCAAAGTGCTCCCCTAGGGTGTCTGCCAGTTCTTCTAAGGTATTCCCTTGATCGTGCACCAGAGCCAACGGATTTATTTGCTGCCCTTTTACCTTCCTTACGCCATTCCAAACTTTCGCCTTCTCTCTGTACCAAGTTATACCTGAAAGGAACCTTGCCCAGCTTTCTCTGCTAGCCTGACGTCGTATCCGCCTTCCCTGCGATTTTATGTGTTTAAATTCAATTAGATTTTCTGTATTCAGCAATCTGCGCAATATTCCCCATGCCTTATTGTGCCTTTTTCGTGCATTTCTACAGTCATCATTCCACCAGGGAACACGCCCTTTATATGAACCACCATTCGTTTGCGGGAGTGAGTGAGTGAGTGAAAAACTTTATCAGCTCTAGATTCACTGGTCTTCTGCGGTCTTCAGATGGAATCGTCCATCTTCCAGCACAACGGTCGGTTGCCCTTAGTCCAGGGCTCCGCTGGATGCTGCTGCCAGTTGTGCTCGCCGAATCAGACCTTCTTGGTCGACCTGGCGATCGCTCGAGAGCACTCCCTCCCATTGCTCCGCACTCGGGTTTGGTTTAACGGGTACCACGTCTATCTTCTGGCATGCCCACGTTATGTGATACAGCGTGGGTGTTTCGTGGCACCAGGGGCATTTGTCATTGTATTGTGTGGGATAAATTTTGCTGAGTACGTTTAGGTTCGGGTACGAGCCCGTTTGTAGCTGCCTCCACGCGACAGAGTCCTCTCTGCTAAGGGAGTTGTGCGGTGGTGGATACCGCTTTCTGCAGCCCTTGTAGTAATTTAGTATCGCCGAATAGTCTTGGAGTACAGGTTCGGTCTCCTCGAGGTCGCCTATGTTGGATGCTCGGTAATAAGTGTACCCTCGAGCTATCCTGTCCGCCTCTTGGTTCCCTGCCACTCCCGTGTGTCCCGGCGTCCATACTATCGTATGCCTAATTGGTTCTTCTTTTGTTTGTCGTTCTGTTATGGGGTCTCCGGAGCGGAGTATGCGGAGCGCTCCGTGCCCTATTCTGCCGCGTAGGTAGTTGCGGCTCGCTGTTTGCGAGTCTGTAAGGATTGTTAGAGACCGTTTAGACCGATATCCCTCCGCTGCCGCTAGAGCGACGGCCGCTTCTTCAGCCTCGACTATCGTACAGCCTTGTAGTGATGCGCTGGTGATCTCGCGTAGGTTCGAATCAATCAGCGTTGCTACCGCGTTGCTGTTGCTCTGCCCCGCTGCTCTGGCGTACGTGGATGCGTCCTCGTATACTGTCGTTTCTTGGGGTGCTAGTGTCGTTTGTAGGTATTCAGCCCTCGCTTCTCTGCGTGCTTTGTGTAGGTTGGGATCCATGTTCCGGGGTATGGGTGCTACTTTCAGTGGGTTGCGATACTCGTCCGGAATTGTTTCGGTCCTCTGTATCTCTTGAAGTTGATCGGCGCAGCCTAGTTTCTTCAGGAGCTCCCTTCCAGATGGGGTCTGCTGTAGTCTGCGTTGTTGGGAGACTAGTTGCGCCTCTTTCAATTCGTCGAAGGTGTTGTGTAGTCCTAAGGCTAGGAGCTTTTCGGTTGAGGTGTTGTGGGGAAGGTGGAGTGCGGTTTTGTAGGCTTTGCGAAGAATCGCGTCCGCCTGTTGTACCTCACTCTTGATGGGACTGTAGTATGGAAGGGTGTATGCCACTCGGCTGACGACCAAGCTTCTGACCAGCTTGAGTGTGTCCTCCTCTCGCATACCGTGGCGTCTGTGTGAGATGCGCGTGATCATGCGGGCCACTTGTAGGGTGGTTGCCTTGAGTAGGGCGAGGGTGTGGGTGCAGCGTTGGTTTGACTGTATCCACATCCCTAGGATTCTGATGAGCGTCTTTTCCGGTATCGGCTTCCCCTCGAGGTAGACGTGGAGCTTTAACTCGTCGCTGGTGGGGACTGTGCGGTTTTGCTTTCCTCTCCAAACTCTCAGCAGCTCGGACCTCTCAGTGGAGCAGGCTAGCCCTCTTGCTCTGACGTAGTCCTCTACGCAGGTGGCTGCTTCTTGTAACTTCTCTTCTTTCTGTCTGAGCGAGCCTGTGTTAACCCAGATGGTGATGTCGTCGGCATACATGGCATGGTGTATGCCGTCGATTTCATTTAACTGTTTTACCAAGCCAATCATTGCTATGTTGAAAAGCGTGGGGGAGATGACCGACCCTTGAGGCGTCCCTTTATTTGGAGTAAGGAACTTCTCTGAACGGAGCCCTCCGAGGCCAATCGTTGCCGTTCTGTTTGAAAGGAAGGCTTTGACGTAGCCGTAGACTCTCCTCCCGCAGTTCAGGTCGTTCATGCCCGTGAGGATAGCTTCGTGGCTTACATTGTCAAAAGCCCCCTTGATATCCAATGCCATTATTATATTCTCCCCACTCCTGGGGACGTTCCCGAGTACTTCTTCTTTGATTTGAAGCAGTACGTCTTGGGTCGATAATTTTGCTCTGAACCCAAACATGCTGTGGGGATACAGTTCGTTGTCCTCCATGTACTGTTGTAGTCTCAGCGTCACCAGTCGTTCGTACAGTTTTCCCAGGCACGATGTAAGCGAGATCGGTCTGAGGTTCTCAATTTGCAGTTTCTTGCCCGGTTTAGGAATCATCACTACCTCCGCATGCTTCCACTCCTCGGGAACGGTCTCAGCTTCCCAGTGTTTGTTGAGAAAGTCGGTTAATTCTGCGACTAACTCTTCACTGAGGTTGCGGATGAGTGCGTTATTTATCTTGTCTGCACCCGTGGCTGTGTTTCTGGTTGTGTTTCGAATCGCTGCGTAGACCTCTTCTCGCGTGATGGGTCTGTCCAGGTTAACGTTTTCTCTTCCGCGGTAGCGCGCTGCGTAAGCTGCTGGGTTTGTGTCCCCGAAGCATTTAACGCGTGCCTTCTCCAGGAGTTCCGAGTCTGGTCCCTCGAACTGGTGGATGAACCGGTAGATGGTTTTGTTGTTTTCTGCCTTGGACTTGGTCGGATCTATGAGAGCCTTGAGGATATGCCACGTCCTCGCTGTGTTCAAAGTTCCGTTGAGGGAGTCGCTGAATTGCTGCCAATTTTGCCTTGCCAATTGCGCCGCGTACTCCTCTGCTTTCGCTGTGACTTCTGCGATCTTTATCTTTAGCTTCCTGTTGTATTTTTGTTTCTTCCACCTCTTGGTGAGCCCGCGTCTAGCTTCCCACAGCTTGAGCAGTCTGGCGTCTACCTCGGGCGTCTGCGTCGTTCGCGCGATTTCTTTGGTGTACTTGCGCTGTTTTTCAATGAGCATTTTCCCCCACTCTTCTATCGATTGGATCCCGTTCTCGGTGAGATTCCAATCGCATGCGTCTCGAAAAGCGCTCCAGTCCGTAATTTTTGCCGATCCCAGCTGACGCCTTAGCCTGTCCGAAGTTACTTGCGTCTTGAGTATGTAGTGGTCACTACCCAGGTTCTCTGAAAGGTTCTCCCACACTGCTTGTTCCGCTCCTCGTATGAACGTGAGGTCGGGGCAGGTGTCTGTACTAACGCTGTTTCCGATTCTGGTTGGAGTGTCTGGGTCTGTGAGGAGGTTGCAGTCGGTGTTCTCTGCTGCCTCCGCTAGCGTTTTGCCTTTTGGGTTTGCTGTTAGGTATCCCCAGCTTTTTTCCATGGCGTTAAAGTCTCCTAGGATGATTAGCGTGCTGTCTTTCGCTAGTTTGCGTGCGCCATGGAAAAGCTCGTAGAATTTTGCCTTCCTCTGTTTCGGGGGGCTGTATGCATTTACAATAAATATACTGCCCCTCTATCTTTTCTTCTTTGGTATAACTTCTACAATCACGTGCTCTACGTCGGTGTCGGCTATCCTGTCCTGGCTTATGGCGATGAGTGCCTTGCTGACTAGGGTTGCCGTTCTTCCTTTCTCTTGAGTCGCGTAACACGTGTATTCTGCGAGTGTTGGTGTCGTGCCCGTCTCTTGAAGCGATATGATGTCGGGCGGTGTTAGTTGTGTGTGAATGTATTGTTGGAGGAGGCCCTGCTTCTTACGGTAGCCTCTGCAGTTCCACTGCCATATATCTAAGGTTTCTTGCTTGCTTAAAGTTGTACTGGCCATGTTTAAGCCTCGGTGTTGTTTGCGGATGTGTCGGCGAGGGATGCCAGCGCGGGGCGGTGGTAGGCCTTCTCTCTAATGTTCTCGGTGAACTTCTGCTTGCGGATGCTGCTCCGGAGCTCTGTGACTTGTAATTGCACTTGCTGCATTTGTTGCTGCTGTTGCTGCATCATCTGCTGCATCATTTGCTGAATCTCTGCTTTAATAGTCTCTGCTTTAATTTCTTCTAATCTACATCGGAATACGCATGTAGAATATGTAACTAACAACGCTAATCGCATGCTTGGTTATCTGCGTCGAAACTTTTTTGATGCCCCATCGTCCTTGAAGTTAACACTTTACAAAACCTTGGTACGTTCTAAATTAGAGTACGCATGCGCCATATAGGATCCTACTCAGACTACACTCATTCAAACTCTTGAAGCCATTCAAAATCGCTGCGCACGTATCACCGTGTCGAATTATTCACGTCATTCCAGTGTCACATCTATGAAAAAAACCCTAAACTTGCTTGACCTCTCATTGCGTCGAAAGTCATCTCGCCTTAGCCTTTTTCATAAAATCGATTATTATTACAACGAGATGAAAGACGTTTTGTTTATCCACCCCATTACATATCTTCAAGGACTGATCATCGCTTCACCTTCTTGACGCACAAAATTGCGTAATGACTCTTTTGTTCCTAGAACAAGTTTCGCATAGAACAAGTGTCACCTTCCCTCCACAATCGCCAGCATAGCTGATGACCACAAATTCAAGATCGCTTTACAAGACGCCTTGTAATATTTGCGTTTGTTTGTTTACTGCAGGCCTTGCCCTTTCTTTCCCACTCCTTTCTGTAGTGCCTTTGGGCCCTGAAACTATATTAAATAAAAAAATCAAAAATAGATGCACTCCTAAGTTGGGCTCCTCCGCGAACGATGAGTTGCTTTACCGCTTAGCGTTTGAAAAAAAATTGCGAAAGTATGCGCAACTGTGCTCCCTTAGGGAGCATCTACCGCGACACAAGAGTTTGAGTCGGCGCAGACATGGGTCGGAGTATCCGAGAGAGCAAAGAGCCACCCGGCCGTGCCTGTGGCGCGTGCTTTGAAAAAGAAGTAAACATTTAGAGCTAATAGGATTTATACCTTGCGGTAGCGTGAACTATGAAAAAGAAAATCGAGGCGAGTAGCGCATTGCAGACTGTCAAACGCGAAAAAAGAAACGGTCAACCAAGTCTCGATGCAAAGGAACAGAAGGACGACGTAATTGCACGTGACACAGATTATACGAAATAAATACGAAACGTGTCAATAGTGAGAACGAAAAAATTCACCTACAGCTGCGATACTCGCTAACGCCAAATTTCAGCGGAGCTCCATACGTGCTTGCATTCCGCGATATACTGGTTGGCGCGGAATATATGTCTCCTGCGGCACGTTGAAAATGGAGCGAAATGTGGCGCGACTGCCTCATTATTCGCAGAATTGCGAGAGGCAGCGTGTGGGTGACGCGAGCGCGTGATTGACAGCAGCCGCCGCACACAGACCTCCCAGAAGACGCGTGCAACTCTCGCGCCATCTTGTAGTGATCATCGCCACAGAGCACGTCTTGTGCGACACTACGCATTTTTTGTCTCACTTTCTCCATAGTCTTCTCCTCCGCTTTTCGTCTCAAAGTTCCGCTGCACCGTCCTTCTCCGCTTTCCTCCTCGCTCTCTATTCGCTTTCGCCATCTTTCATCCGCCGCTGCGTTCGTTCTTTCATCCTTCTATGTGATCGTTTTCTCGGTTGTGCTGATGCTCCCCGCAGGAACGGGCGCCTAAGCTCTGCACTCTAAGAAAGAATGAAAGAGAAAGATCATAGGCATATAACGGACATTTATATCAAATTAAGTATGGGGTTTTATGTGCCAAAAACAACATTTGATTATGAGGCACGTGGTAGTGGCGGACGCCGGATTAATTGTGACCACAGGGGCATATTTAACGTGACCAAAATATGCAGCACGCAGGCTTTCAGGCATATAAATCGGATGACTTGCTTGCTTCCTTCCTTGATTATGGCGCGAGACCACTACAGGTAATTGACCAAGAAGTCGGCGGTTAAACGAGTGGGGCGGGGGGAGAAAACTTGGGGGTGAAGTGTATGTGAGGCAACACTTGAAGTTATACAATGACTTAAACTAGACATACTTAGGTTAGGGTCATTTCATTTAGTTGTAGACGTGTGCTTTTCGAAAGGATAACAAACTAGTAGGTTATCAGTTTTAATTATTTTAAATAGGAATTTTGTAAACTAATGCATCAGAAATCATCAGCCTCGATGTAGGTATGTCGAAGTTGTCTTCTTTAACATCGACAATTCGGTGATCCTTTCCTTTTTTAATTTGCTGCCGACTAGAAATAATATTGATAAAGGAAACAGATTTGCCACTTTGCACAAATGCATCTTTGAAAGGACCACTCAAACCATGAAACTTTAGGAGTTCGAAATTCGCTTCGACTAATGGAACAAAACCTAGGGCAAGTATGCGTCTCCGATAGAGATAGTTTTAAAGGTAATTAATCACTGTTTTAATGAAAATAAAACTTCCTTTGTTAACAGTCTGGTTTTGGTGGGGCTCCGAAATTATATAGCGCTGACATCAGTGAGAAATGGCCAGCGAGGTCTCGCGCCATTTGCTCTCGCCACGAGGTAGCACTAGAAGAAGACGAGGGTTCCAGGGCTTGCACACCTATTTCTTCCAATTTACTGGATTGGAACGTCTCTGGAGTTCGCCGTGGAAGAACAAGCGATATGGCCCCAAACAATGATGCTCCCGACGAGAAGAGAAGCAAGAAGCGACGTCGCTCTCGCAAACATAGCGTGAGTTCCAGTGGAAGTGTGTCGTCTCGCAGCTCGTCGTCCTCGAGCAAGTCCGAAGCAACACGCAGGCGTCCCAGCCATACGGATCTAGAAAAAGATCCGAAAGGCTCCGCGATTGCCGCGCTGGAATCGAACTTGCCGGTAGCCACGGCCAGCGCCCTTCAACTGGACGAAGTAATTCCCTCACGCGACAAGACCCCTCTCAAACGGAGGCTGTCTTTCGCCGCCGATTTCCACCGCAAGACCTCGGACCCCAGCGAGCCTCAGCAGCAACTCGCTTCCGCTGACATTGGTCCGGTAGAACCTCACGTTGCTACTCCCACTGCTCTGGAATCGCTGGAATCGAACTTGCCGGTAGCCACGGCCAGCGCCCTTCAACTGGACGAAGTAATTCCCAAACGCGACAAGACGGCTCTCAAACGGAGGCTGTCTTTCGCCGCCGCTTTCCACCGCAAGACCTCGGACCCCAGCGAGCCTCAGCAGCAACTCGCTTCCGCTGACATTGGTCCGGTAGAACCTCACGTTGCTACTCCCACTGCTCTGGAATCGCTGGAATCGAACTTGCCGGTAGCCACGGCCAGCGCCCTTCAACTGGACAAAGTAATTCCCAAACGCGACAAGACGGCTCTCAAACGGAGGCTGTCTTTCGCCGCCGCTTTCCACCGCAAGACCTCGGACCCCAGCGAGCCTCAGCAGCAACTCGCTTCCGCTGACATTGGTCCGGTAGAACCTCACGTTGCTACTCCCACTGCTCTGGAATCGCTGGAATCGAACTTGCCGGTAGCCACGGCCAGCGCCCTTCAACTGGACGAAGTAATTCCCAAACGCGACAAGACGGCTCTCAAACGGAGGCTGTCTTTCGCCGCCGATTTCCACCGCAAGACCTCGGACCCCAGCGAGCCTCAGCAGCAACTCGCTTCCGCTGACATTGGTCCGGTAGAACCTCACGTTGCTACTCCCACTGCTCTGGAATCGCTGGAATCGAACTTGCCGGTAGCCACGGCCAGCGCCCTTCAACTGGACGAAGTAATTCCCAAACGCGACAAGACGGCTCTCAAACGGAGGCTGTCTTTCGCCGCCGCTTTCCACCGCAAGACCTCGGACCCCAGCGAGCCTCAGCAGCAACTCGCTTCCGCTGACATTGGTCCGGTAGAACCTCACGTTGCTACTCCCACTGCTCCGACGACGGAGAAGCCTGGAGAGAGCAACCGGCTCCCAGAGCAGAAGGAAGCAATCCAGGAGTACCAACAGGCGCCCCAACCAGAATGTTAAACCACCCTGCCAGCTCAGTCACCGGAGTACGCGGCCAGTGGTACGAATACACTCCAGACGCTGTCAGCGACCTCGATCAAAGAGAGGGCCGAGGGCTCTCCGACGCTCTCTGAAGGACAGCCGGAGCCACAAGTTGGAAGCAAAGTGAGCCACTCAAGTCGCCAAGCGAGCTTATCTCACCAGCACGCTTCGTTGTCCTCTGTCCTTCAAGAACTTAACACCATCAACAAAGAACACCTCGAAGCCCAGCGAATCAAGTCAGAAGCTCGGAGGACCTCGTACTATGATTCGGATCACGTGAGTTTCATACTACTTGTCACCTTTTCACTCTCCTAACCCCCTTCGTGCCGTTCCTCACAGTTTTGAGTCCAACATTTCCGAAGACCATATTGTAGAGATAAAGAGACGTGAGCAGTTTTGCGTAAGCCTTCCCGGTTCAAAAGCCTGTGAATAAACGAAATATTTTTCTCGTATTGACAATGCGGTCGGCATAGTCGCCAACAGGCGAACAAAAACGCGTAGTGCGCTGTGAGAACAGACACGGACGCAGGGAGGAAGCAGGAATGAAGCATGACATTTAATGGAGTGTTTGCTTGCTGAATCAGATGCTAACGGCCTTTGTGGTATATTCCTTCAATTAAGTGCCTTTCTAATGGTTAGGTAGTGCCCCCGGCGCCGCACTCGCCTCTTGCGGACAACGCCCTTTCGGGAACATGGCGTCTGTTTCAGCAGTAAATACGGTCTCCATAACGGTGGTCTCGTTATATCCGCGCGAACGCTTGCAGTTGTGCTGCTTCCAACTTGTATTAATGCCCAGTGGTTTCGCGTGCGGTTGATCGGCACTTTTTTCGAACACTTCGTTTTGTCCTCGCTGACCAACGTTCGCCGACCGAGTTCGTCCATCCCGTCGTTTCCATCTGTTGGTCGGTGGCAATGTTATTTTAGAAGTTCACGCTGAGTCGTCGTCTTGCCGATCTTGCAATAGTACGTGCTTTCCGTTTCTCCCTCCTTCGCATTTGTAAAAATACGGCTCGTCATCTCGTTTGGGCTTCCCCGTCGTTTGTGTGATGTCGTTCGTATCGTTGTAGGATCGTGTCTGCATCCTGGAACTGCCCATGCAATTCTTCACCTTAAGTTCACGAAAAAAAAATATTTGAAGGGCTAAGGATTGCGGTAGCAATCAGTATTTGCTACGTAAGGTACTTAGTTGATTCTTGTCAACTTAGCTTTCTGGGCGGAGTCAGTTCTGTTCACATTGTTTATGATGTTCCACTTCTAACTAGCAGTCACAGCCTATCGAAATGGTGGTGTCACTGTTGTCTTCGCCCCAACAGGTGCTATGAACGCTGATGGAATTACGTCGCATTGCATCAATAGTCACCTTGTTAGGACAGGGAATCGGCTGGCTGCAGATCAGACTAATTTCCTGGGCTGCTTATAGCATAGTTGTGGCATTATTTGTACCATTGAAGAGTCACCTAAATCTATTCATAGCCTTATGCGTCTCCCTGCTTTCAGTTCTCTTGGCAGGCTGAACGCAGTTGGGCGCTTTGAGCGTGTATATATATATATATATATATATATATATATATATATATATATATATATATATATATATATATGTAACGGTAAACTGCCTTTCGTGCCTTTCTTTCCTATAACGCTGGGCGCCTGATATTCCCGGTCACACAAACACCACGTGTATTATCAGCGTCGCATAGCGTTCTCGACAAGAAAATAGCAAGCGCGCACTTTTCAAGAAAAGAAACGACAGCAAGACAGATGACGATTCTTGTTGTTACAAAAATAGGCCCTTCGCCGATGTCGCCGATGAGTATTTGTTATGGTACAATGACTACACCTGACGACGTAAACAGTGGTTGCAAGTAGCAGATCTCTTGCGCGCATTCGCCTGGTGCCCCGGTGACGAGCATATTAGGCCTCGTCGCTCCGTCTTTTTAGCTTGACCCCCTTCAAATCGGTTCCATAAGACTGACCCGACTATATCTGTCAACCGTAGGAAGCTCAAGCTGGGGCAACTTCGTTCATGCTGCAAACGTTACACTAAAAAAATTATGGGGTTTTTCGTGCCACAACACTTTCTGATTATGAGGCACGCCGTAGTGGAGGACTCCGGGAATATCCACCATCTGGGGGTTCTTTAACGTGCACTTAAAGCTAGATGGAGATGTATGGGAGAGGCCTTTGCCCTGCAGTGGGCGTAGCCAGGATGATGATGATGATGATGATGATGATGATGATGATGATGATGACGACGACGACGACGAAGCTAAGTACCGCGGGTGTTCTCGCATTTCGCCCCCATCGAAATGCGGCCGCCGTGGCCGGGATTTGATACCGCGACCTCGTGCTCTGCAGCCCAACACCATAGCCACTGCGAAACCACGGCGCGTAACGTCGCACTAGTGGTAGGAGACGCTTCTGAATATCACCCAGTCTCACCGCTTGGCGGTTCTTTAGAACGGTACTGAAGCTCTATCACAACCTGGACCACCTTGTCGCCGAATGTCATCACGTCCGATTAAGTTTCTTTATCAATAAGGTCGTTGGGTGTGTCTGCACAGATCTTCTCATCGAGTTCCTGGATTGGCTGAAAAGGCCACTCGATCCTCCGCAACGAAACCGCGCAGTAGATCACCAAAGTCAAACTTCCGGAGTTCCCCATTAGTTCGCTCAACTTCGCATCTTGTGTAATACGTTGTCGTAACTTCCTTTCTAGGAAAGTGTTCACATAGAGAAGTTGGCGTAGGCACGAACCGTCGGAATAATTTACATCGCGGTCATCGCTGTCGTTCTATTTCGTATTTCTCGGCACGAGGTGGGGTTCGTTTGACTTGTTAGTGATGTAAATACCTTCATAACCTAAGAAAGCGACCTTTAGGTCACATAGCTGTAGACGACCAAGGAACGAGGTCACGCAGCTTGAAGGACAACGCGGAGCGACGAATGCGATGCTGTTCGTGTATGACAAAGTTCCTGCATTCGTACTCAGGAATTAGTAGTTGGGTGCGACTTAAACCTGTGTCTTAACGATGTATTCAGACTGTCCAACCAAGATGCGTCCTAGCGTTAATGCGTCCTAGCGTAGTAAATGTGAGTTGCGTTGAAATTCCCGTGTCGGAGGGGGGGAGGGGGGGCGACAGTGCATGTGCTCAGGTTGTAGCATCAATAACGATATTCAACATCTAAGCAGTCTGCGTTGCATACAGTCATGTTAAATCAATATTTTCTCTGTGCGCGTAGGTGGTGGAAGCAATACACATACGGTGTCCACAAATGATCCCACCAGATGCGAAGTAAATTCGACATCCCTCCCCCAAAGCAACCAAATTTCCAAAGAACAATATTCCGAACGTTTTTATGAGCAGTAGAAGAATATTTAAAAACGTAGCCAGATTGAAAAAGAAAAAGAAACGTTCACAAAAGTGGTCGTTCCCTTGCATTCTAGAAGCTCGCTGTTGCATTGTTGCAAGAATGACTCGCATGAACAGTTTCTTGGAGAGCGAGCAAATGTCCACCACAACAAAACAGTTACATTTTTCCTCATTGGTAATTGCAAACTTAATTAAGGGCTAACGAAGTGTTAAGTGTCATGTGCCATCTTTGCAGCAACGCACTAGGCGTCATCTTGTCTAAGACGCGGCAAAACGAAACTGCTCGTTCGACAGCTTAATTTCACGCATAGCTACTTCTTTTACCGTTATTCTGTGGTGTCCTCACCCTGCCGTTCGCTGTTGTGTGCGAAGCAAGAGGCTTTTGTTAACGCATGCAACAAGCCAGGCTTGTTTTCTTTTTTTGTGGTTATTACTGACGGGAGGAGGGCAATTGCCATAATAAAATCATCGCAGAAAATATAATCCGCATGCTGATCAGTGGCCTACGGGCAAGGGATTTGCCATTTTGTTCCAGCGTGTCCATTTCTTTAAAGCGACATGTATGAGAGACCCTTACAACACCCCCTCCGGACCTCCCCCACCCCCCCCCCCCACTGGAACAGTTTCTTTTTTAATCTGTGCGTTTTCTTTTAACCCCATGAGCTTCGTTTAAATTAACGCTGAAAGGCAACGCACCCTTCCGTGCAACTATTTTTGTAATTATTATGCCAAACAGTGCTGTTCTACATACACGGCACGTAGTGATACTAAAGTGTTTGGAGCATTTTGCCTGTTCGAAAAAAATTTCTAAAAAACTGAAAAACTCCTCACGGTTTAGTGCGGCACATCTTGCTTTAAATATTTTCCACACGAAAGTACAATCAAGGTAACTTCTGGGAAGAGAGCGCGTCTTTCGTGAAATTTGTAATTTTTACTCCTACCAAAAAGAAAAGAAGGAAATCGCATTGACAGATTAACACTTGTGCGCAGGTGGGTCATTTATTAAAGCCATTTACTCAGTGAGAAAAACTGGCCAGCTCAGCAAAGTCCATCAAAGCATGTTTGGTCACGCTAGAGACAAAAATGAAAGAGCAGGTACCACGTTCGGTGCACATGGCTTAACCGATCTTCCCAGCAGCTCACCGACGGCGTAGACAGAGAAGACTCCCGCGCTTTATTCTCAAGCCGTTGCTGCTTCACCACTCAGCACGCTGGTGCTTTTCCGTGCTTCATTTTGACATTTAATTAGTGCGCGTCTCTTCGTTTTCCAGTTCTCGTACCGAGCCGCTGCTCTGCATAGTTTTCCTAACCGCGTGTTTCCAGGCTTGTTCGTGTTACTGCGCTGTGCTTGATGCCGGAGTGCCTGTAAGCAGCTAAATCTGCAATACTTGCGAACGCCTGCAGCACAAAAGCAGTGCGAAAAGCAGTGTTACGGAACGCGAGTGGGAGAGAACCCGCGCAAAGTCATTTCTCCCGAAGCACTGACACATGAGAAAGAACAGCGCGCGGAACAAGTTAATTCTCGACGCTCAACTTGCTGATCACACTTGTCCTGCATTTTCACGGCATCATGCATGTGCGACCTCACTCGCACAGTTTCGGGTCGCACGCTTCAAGCGAGAATCCTAGCGCAAGCAGAGCATCCAGAGTTCATGCATGAAGCTTTCTGCATAGAGTTTTATAAGCTCCGAAGAACACCACTATACTGCCGCAGCTTCGATTTTTCACGCGAGACGCGTTCTCTTGCCGACGAAATGTGTCTGGAGGGTTGGAATGCAATGCCATGATATCATAGGCGCGACTGCGAGGAGGGGGCGGGGCTCCGGAGCCCGAGCCCTCTCCGAAGTTTCTCCGCGGGCGGGAGCCTAGAGACCCGCCCCACCCCTGCCCCCAGGCGATGCCGACACCCGCACCACGACCCCATGAAGTGTCATGATCAGGGTTCTGTTGCCCACATCATTTGACGTTTCTTTTGAGTTGCCTTGTGAGTTTTCACCTAAAGTTTTACTCCGTTTAGAAACCTACTGCATCATATTCGGTGCGGACGTTCACAGGCTTTAAACCATATTTTCGCTCTATTTCTGCGTATCCTACCAATAAGATCACAAGCGTATTAGAAGCACCAGCGGCGGCTGCCCCATCCGTGCTTTATAACTTCAAATAGTTTTTTCTTAATTGAGAGTGTGAACACCATGTACACACACCATATCTTTAAATACGTACAAAGGAAAAAGTTTGTTATATTAATTCAAGAAAAGCGGTAGCCATCTAACAATTATGTTTAATGGAATGGATAGTCTATGCTGTGGGGATGCGTGACTCTCACACCTTCCCTGAGATCTAGTTTTCCCGCATGGCTCGTCTCCTGCAGGGCGGCTTCGCCCGCCGCGTGGCCTGGCGCCCGCGGCGGGCGGGTGGTACAAGCGCGGTGCGAGAGATGGCGCGAGCGTCGCGCCGCTGCGGGGTTACTCGGGCCAGGGGTGGACACTCCCCGGTTCCGGTGGCACAGGAAATTGGCGCCATCTCTGTAATGGGCGACGCAAAAATTCGTTTCCCTTGCACGGCCTCGTAGATCGTCGCGCGCACGCGCGCCGATCCAGGTGGCCAAGCCCTTCCCCCCGCTCAACTCCTCTCTCTACGCCCTCTCTCGTAATCCCCCCCAACTCCCTCTCCTTCGACTGTCTACGCGTCCGCGCCGCCGTGCCATCCCCGCCGGCCCGGCTGCTGCTTAGTCCGCTACGTAACGCTTTATTTTTGTTATCTACTGTCATCGAGATGCGTGCGCTGCAGTGCGTTGACCGACGTGGCTAGTTTCGTCAGTTCTGTGGTCCTCGGTAGCTGTGTGCTTGTGCTCCGCGATGTTTCACCCGTTTCACGACTCGTACCGCTCGTGCATCGTGCAGTGGTGCACAAATACCTCAAAAACAAGTCCTGCAAGGTTGTTCCGGGTTCCTAAAGACAACAGGTGAGCGCTCAGACCCAAGGACATCAGAAGGCGCATGTACACGAATACAGCCCTGTCCATTTGTGTACTCCATGAGGCTCCGGACGTCGTTGCGCCTTGATTGTGCTACACTTGCCTCTTCCCGGTAGAGAACGCTGACAAATAGATGTTCCTCCTCATTGTCACCTGGTCTGTGACTTGTGTTTTTCTGTGCCAAGTCTCATTCTGCAACTTCAGTAACTTGCCCAGCTTTCCATACCGCCCTCAGTGCTTTTCCTGTGTATCACGTTCTGCAAACCGACTAACAGCTGAAAAATTACTGTTAGTGTTTGTGTACTATCTCAGTAACCCCCGATGGGAAAACCGCGCGAACAACCTTCATGTGTAGGCATGATACGCTTTTTTTTCCCTCTGGAAAGCATGAGCATTGCAAGTGTCCTACATGCAGATTTTTGCAGTGCGTGTTTATTATACAAGGGAGAGCCCAGTAGGTACGACTTAGTGCCTTAAGTGACGTAATTTTATTGCTAAGCATTACATTCGGGTAGAAAGAAAAGTCGGGTTGGCCTGTTTAACCTGGTCTTTGATTGAGGAATAAGCCTTTCTGCGAATGTTTTCTATGTGCTGCTGCAAAAGCCGACTATCTTCTGTTCCCTTGCCACCGTTACTCAAGTTGTGGCCAAGTGCAAAATAATGTGATGATGTGTGTTTCAGTTTTTAGTACAATGTTATTTTTTTCTGCCATGTATTTTTCAATTTGTTCAGCAGTAATGAACATGTCAAGCATTTCATATACTTTCGTGCAGATTTATAAGTAAGCTTTCTTTTGGTATGGCTCTCAATCAAACAACGTTAGCATTTTATTCTATCTTTCAGGTATTTTGCGTGTCATTGTTTTTGCCATTACTAGTGAGTTTTCCCTTTTTATAGTAGTCATGACTATGTCATACACGTCGTCCAATTTTCTGCAATATCTTAGTGCACATATCAGGAGCTCGTCTACATTTAGGTCTTGAGGACGTTATATAAAAATCTTGTTTTATATGTGTGTACATGAAATGGCCTTCGCGTTTTCTAGCACTTTCTTTTGTTCTTTCACCATCTGTGAACTCTTGTCTTTAGTACTGTTGTATATGTCATGCACCTCTCACTTTTGCTCATTTTTTGAGCGTGTATCACACCACGTTGTAAGAAAAATCTCTTTTCGGAAACGAAGTCAATAAAGCGAGACTAATCATCTGTTGTGTTGAATTTGGAATTTTTTTTATGTCCCGGCACATGCTGGTATAATATAAGTATGGGCAAGACTGCGTGCGTGCCAACGCATAGCCCACGGCGCACCACGCGCCAGCTCGCAAGCAATGCCAATGCGCGGCGTAGCGCGCGCATTGCTTGCAAGCTGGCGCGTGGCGCGCGGTAACAAGCGCGCTATAAAAAAAAAACGCGCCGCTTACGGGTAAAAACAAAAAAAAAGTGAGCGGCGGGCGCGGCATGGGGGAAAGGGGGAAAGGGAGTGGAGCGGGTCGGCATAATAAAAACAAAAAGGAAAGAAAAACGTTTGGGAGAGGAGGTGCCGCGCGGCTGCTGTTGCTGTTGCCATGACAACGTAAACAATCATGTGCGCCGCCATTTTCCTTAATGCGTCGCCCATTGGTTAGGGCCGTAACTGAAGGGGACCTTGGCGCTAGCGTCGAAAGAGCGTCTGCTCGAAAACGGCCAATGGGATGTCTACGGAGTGTCCCCCCCTGCGCGGGCGTCGGGAGACAAGGCGCTCGAGCTGTTAGGTTCGAGACAGGAAGCGGGACGGTCGTGCCGCACGTGCAGCGACCCTCTTGCCCGGTCGGCGCGCGGCGGGGACGTCTCCCGCGTGCGCGCCGACCCATGCTTCTGCGAGACCGTCTCGCGTGGCCGCCCTCGAACGCGCCACGATTCGCGTGACCATACACGCGAACGACCAGGCCTTTGGATCCAGCATGGGGCGAACATATTCGCTCGCTTCCGGTCGCGGTGAGTCAGACTTCTAGATTTTTCGCGCGCCCATCGGCATGTTTTGTGGATAGCAACTCGGCTAGCAGGCACTCATCTATGAAAGGTGCAATAAATGCCCTTGTGATTGTTTGCACTACTGTGTTGTCGTTCCTTTGTCTCAAGAGTACGGGTGTGAGAGGACCCCACAATGCATAGAGAACGAATATGTCGCCGTATGCTCACCTCGCTTCAAATTATTTTGCATGCTTTTTTTATCCTGAAAGAAACCTGCACACTTCAGTGATCCCTTCGCCAGAGCATTTTATCAATGCCGTGTGAAATGCACTTGAATGATACGCGCCTCAGTATTGCTTTTCCTTCCATAGACAATGCTAATCACTCATTAAATAAGAATACTTCAAATAATTTGCATTTATCAGTGATGGAAACATCGCCACTTTCATGAAAAGGTCATAAATACATATATAATTCCATCAGAAACCCGAATGAGGCCAAACCTTATTCACTCGAAATCAGATCCAACAGCAGCCATGCGCAGCAGCGCTCATACTCGGACTCGCAGAAAAACAAAAGAAAGAGAGACTGCAATTTCGCCGCGAGGGCGACGCAGTATTAGTGATAGCGAAGTATAAAACAGTTACACGCAGGAAACATTTTACCGTGTAGATCCGTGTAAGGGCCGCACCCGTGTAAGAGCCTCACAACCAACCGGACCTTCAGTATATATAAATATACTTTTATATATTAAATTACATATAAATTGCGCGGTTATATATATATATATATATATATATATATATATATATAAGAGCAGCAATCGCCATCGGTGCGCTGGTTCCGATCACGCGCAAGATCGAATTTTCGCACACAGTGTAATTTCGCGCTTCGCTACTAGATGGCGAGAGAAGGCGAGCGCTGAAGTGCACGGCGAATTTCATGCATGTAGTTAGAAAAATTAGGTCGAATGGACGGTCCCATGTAAGGCTCGTCAAAATCGCGACAGAATAGTGCCGTGCTTGCACGAGTCTGTCTATGCGTTAATTCTATCGGCCGCATAAATTGTAGGTAACATTCATTAATTAATTAAAATAACAAGCATCGCCTAATGCACGGACCAAGTAAACCTGTAAATATCGCAACGCATGACCACGTGCGCTGTCACAACGCCGGCATTATGAAGAAGGCCGCCAGCGGGGCCGAAAGCTTCGTCCAGCCGCGCGATTCACCTCGCGATCCGCAGATTAGATTGATCATCATCATCTGTCTAACTTTATGTGCGCTACAAGACGGTCGCTATCAACGATATATCCAATTACCACTTTCTCTTGGACTACGCAATCTGCAAAACTAGAGGCGCAGAAAGACAGCCCGCCAAGGAAGAGAGCGCGCATGAAGTTGGCAGCCATCCCTGCTTGGCCTTAATCATCGCACCCGCCAAAGATTACTGACAAATAGATACGACACGCGCGCCGCGTAAGCGTTAGCCGCGCACAGTCATTCCCAGCTACGCATTTCCTTCCCAAGCGCGAATTTGATCACGTGACCTCCAACAAACACAAACATTGAGCGCGTGGGAAGATTAAGCCCATCAAGCCGCAATCCTTCTCGGCTCACTGTTACGTGCTCATTCTCGCAGCCACAGTCGCTCATTCAAATGGCTTTTGTACTTGCAAGGTACAGCGACGTCGAGAAATAAAATGAAAAATAGAAAATACGCGTGCAGCTCGCTTCTGCCGCGGCTACGGACGTCTCGGTATGCACCGGCTACAAACACGCATGAGCGCCAACGACAGAGCCAACTGTGGACATGTCGCTTGTCGGTACTTGACCATTACCCGTCTGACGCTGAGAAGGAAGCGTATTTGCCACTGTATATCAACACCAACGGAAGCATAACACGGGGCACGCGGGGAGACAGCGCACGCGAAAGGACCACCCTTCTCGGATTGCAAATTCCAACGCGGCGCAGAAAATAAAGCGCGCCACCGGCGTATGTAGTACTCCCCAGCCGCACGGACAGCCAAGCGCGGTCTCTAGACACAAGAAGAAGACGCCCGCTCTTACTTACTGATTGGGCATAACCGATTAATTTGTACAATCGTTCGCTATCGTTTTCATGGAGCGATGCGGCTTCAAGAATGTTGCGTGGCGATAAGCCTTGATAAAAGAAACAAGTCGGGAGCTATCGCACAGATCTGACGTGTTCTGTACCAGGGCTCCAGTTTTACAGAGTGTTTCTTCTACAGCAAGACATTCACCAGCTATTCAGTCTGCAAAAGTTATCAGGCGCTAATACGAGGCAAGGACGCAGTGAGGGGAGCTTCAGGGAATAGAGGCAAGCTTCAAGCAAACCATGTCGCGTATAAAATACGCTAACAGTTATGCACACGAACATAAATGGGGTACATAACAGCGAAAGCAAGGTGAGCCCTTTTGGGCATGAAAAAACACTTGGTTGCGCTATTTAAAACTAGATATTCTATGGTGTACATTTCCTTTATTAATTTTATTCGTCATATATGCTTTATCAGCTGCTCAATAAAGTAGTCCGCGCTGTTCCTACTTGCTCTCGTGTCGTTCCGCACTTTTCGAATCTCGCTGTGTCATTATTTGTTCATTGATGTGCTAATATGCTTGCTTATTCGTGTGCCTGATAATCTATTATCCAATAATCCTTTATCCCTCCGCCGAGAAATAAATTAAGCCAATTGAATAAGGCATGCTGTAATTAACCTTTGCGTTGCGGAGTCGCATTGATTCGTGCTAGTAATTGCACTTATAAGTTGAGTTAAAAAATTCTTGTATATTGTGTAAGTTTTATAAATGTAGTTTATGTGCTCATATGAACTTCCGACAGCAAAATATTTCTTGATTACATCGATGTGTATTAACAATTTTAGAAGACGTTACATGGCTTTTACCATTGATGCGTGTTTGTGCAACCTAATACGCACAAAACACGTATATATACCTCATTAAATGAATTCACTTGTCGTTTGCCTCATCCGGGAGACTCAGGCTGTGAAATTCAACTGTCTCCTTCAATGAGGTCTCGTAACTACTCAGTAAGGCTGGAACATGAGTGACTAATTCTGCGAGGTCACCCGAACTTTCTTCGAGTGCGAACGTGATTAAACGTTATATATATATATATATATATATCAACAAGGAGGAGCGGTGTGTCCGGAAAGCGGGTCGGGCTCCAGCTCCTACCCCTCCCCGCCCATCCCCTGGAAAAATAGAAGCTTTCCGTCGATGGCTGTCACAACAGCATTAGTCAGAAATTCCTGAGCGCAGGGGAAATTCTTCCGAGTGATTGGCTCAACGTTCACAGCACACGTCACCTTGAAAAGAGACTCGACGAAAGCTTAGGTTGCAAAGCACCACGCCACCCAAGGCCGTCTGGACGAATATCTAAGGCTGAAAGAACAGCGGCCGCAGCATCGTTGATTGGTGGGAGCGCAGTGAAGTTCCCTTGGCCCGATTCGCTGGACGATGAAGGTGAACGATACATTATAGAGTTCTGAATAGCCAAACCGCGAAGATCGCCTTTCCGCACGACATAAAGGCGATTCGCAACTACGTCACAGAGAACATGGTGGACGCCGCCAATGTAGGCAGCTCACTATGTATTTGGATAACCTTTTTAGCCGAAATCTGCTTATATGCCTCTTTATTTTTATATTTTCTTGCAGGCTCCACGCAGCTCTCAGGTTGTCCTAACTGCAACAGGTGTGTCAATCAAGGTGCAGCACGTCACCCTTATGATCGTCCTCCTGCTGATCGTGACGGCCGTGACAATCGTCATTATGTTTCTCTTCGCACGAGGCGGCAAATCACCACCATCGCCACCGTTCTGCAAGACTGAGGACTGCCTCGTCCACTCGTGGCGCCTCTCTAATGGATTAAACCGCCAGCTCGATCCATGCCACAACTTTAGCGCCTACGTCTGCTCCGCTTGGTCGCCTCTGAAAGGCTACCTAGAGTACTCCAACTCGGCCATGGATGACGTAAGGAAATCGTGGTTTCCGAATTTCTACAGCGTACTCAGCGAAGGGACGAAAACCATTAGTGCGGGCCGCAAACCAATGGCCATGTACGAGTCCTGTATGGGCAACCAATCACAGTACGGCTCGAACTTGGACATCTTCTGGAGATTCCTCAACGAATGTAGACTATCCTGGCCAGAGAAACCCGCACCAAATGACACCAGCGCCCTCGACGTACTGATGACGCTAGCATTCAAGTGGCAGGTCCCGCTATTCTTCCAAGTGCGCGCTATGCGCTTGTCCCCACCGAATTGGCGTTTCATATTAGAGCCCGGTTCCCTCATACCAATTTTGTACCAGCACCATCTCACAGTCAAAAGCACTGGCGGGTACGCGAAATACTGGGCCACGTTTTTCTACATCCTTAACCGAAACTACAGTAATTATCGGGTCGACACGAAACTTATCAACATGGCTATGGTTATAAAAGGTGACGTCTTCAGAAAACTGCTGAACGCTAGGCGTCTTCCTGTAACCGAACCAGCTCTGGTGCGAATCGCCCGAATCGGACTCCTCACTCCGCCGCTGGCCTCCAAGCTGTGGCTACGTGCCTTCAGGCAGACCGAGCTTGAGCCTGAAGTGAAGCCCAACGACCAGGTTTTCATAGGCAACGTAGAGTTCTTCCGGACTATGGCGACCGTGATGTCATCGTACAGAAAAACCGAGCTGCTGTCCCTGATCGCCTGGTCTTGCGTGCAGCTCTTGGCTCCGGCAGCGGATATCCAGCTGCTCGAGAATCGGTATGACCAGGGCATCACCACATATCGGCCGTACTTCTGCGAGCGATTCGTCGAGGCCGCCTATCGTGTCCTGGTGATTGCGCTCAGCTCCGTGTCGCGCTTCACGCCAGCACAGCGCGCTGACATCAAAGCAGGCTTCGACAGCTTGGTTTTGGCGGCTGCGGACGCGGCCAACGCAACGCATTGGCTGGACATTGAGAGCCGGAAGCTAGCGGTCGAGAAGCTGCGTTCGACTCGACTAAAGCTGTGGCCCCCCGAGCGTTACCTCGAAAACGACGTGCTCGAGCGCATGTACAGCGATTTTCCAAGCACTGAACTTTCATTTGCCGAGTACTGGGTGAAGACGAGCCGCTGCGCTGCAAAGACGCATGACCCGCACGCTGACATCGACGTCTTCAGCTTCGCGGTCAACTATGCGCTGCCGTACGTGCTCTATGATGCCTCAAGCGGCGACGTCAAGGTGGCCGTGGGCGCGATTACTCCGCCCTTGTACTACCCTGGCGGGACCGAGGCCATGTTCTACGGGGGTCTGGGCTTTTCCATGGCGCTCAATCTGGTCGCGTCCGTAGACAGACAGGGACTGCGGTGGCACCCGAACGGTACATTCGGCCACTTCTTTTTGTCCAGGTAAGCTTCCCGTTATTGATGCGGAAATAGGTATTCTGGCATTCCTTTTCTTTAATCGCGTTAGGACTCAAGCATACCTTACATATTAAAGGATTGATGCGTTGAGTCATTAATTTCGTTAAAAAACCTATGGCAGCACTAGGAATATGAGAGACGCCGTTCAGGAGCGCTTCGGATCTATCTTGAGCTCCTGGGGTTCTAAAGGGGAGCTGAAGAGTCAACGAATTCAATAAGACGCTCATATACGGATGCGGGAACCTTATAAACTATGAAGGTAAAATTTGGGGGGGGGGGGATTTTGCACCTAGGAGCGACGCAATCGTCGGTTGAAATTGCGCTGTAGCTCCGCCCCCCGTCGAGCGCCGCGCGCTGCTGCTGACGCTGACGATGCGAGCGCAGACCGGAAACCGTGGCCTAGTGATGTCAACACTGGTGTTCCGCTCCTTCGCAGTCTCCGCGACCGTGCCTGACCGGGCTTATTTCTGCGTTCGTGCCGTCCTAATCTGCTTCGTCGACCCTACATTCCTTTGTTTGTGTGTACATAGGAGTGGTAGTTGACATGCGCAGCATCAATTGAACTTTAGGCCGATCATGCCGGCGTTCTGTGCAGCCTACGCTTGCACGAACACCTGCGGCCGCGACGATGTTTCGATGTTCCATTAGTTCCTGCAACACAAGAAGCTTTCAGCTAAGTGGGAGGCTGCTGTGAAGCGAAACAACTTCAAGCGCTCAAGAACATCAGTGTTGTGCTCTAACCACTTCCGTGACGATTACTACCGGAGTTTATCAATAATGCGTGCTTTGGTTTCTCCTGAAAAAAAAATGCCACGCTGAACGGAAGGTGCATGTTTATCTCCCACCCTTGACGCAGGTTTCATCGCGAAGCGCCGCGAATTTTTTATTCTCACGTGTGTTGTGAAACAGCCTGCAGGCAGCCACCATAACGCAGTGCAAGCGTAAAATTTGCATGTGTTGGAAAGGCTGCTCACGCCAGGACGCTGCGCTCCACCTTCTCTCGCACACATAGAGAAACCGACCATCTCACGTAGCTGACGGAATTCGCCGGCAACAAGTAGCGTGCGGATGGCGCGCTGATGAAGGTTCTATACTACCCGTGCTACAACAGGCGGTAATTTTTCCCGCGTTTAAAACGTCTACCCTTATAAAAATGAACGTTAACATTCTTTAGAACTCCTACCAACTTTCTATTTACTTTATTGACAGTCTATTAACATTTACATTCTAGTAACATTTGTTCACACACAGTCAAAAGACTTCCTTCTTACTTTTGTATAAAGAATATTTTCAATACACCGTTAACAGACTTTCTTCTTACTTTTCTATAAAGAATATTTTCAATACACTGTTAATAGACTTTCTTATTACTTTTGTATAAAGAATGTTTTAAATACAACGTTATAAAAGACTTCCTTCTTACTTTTGTATAAAGAATATTTTCAATACACGGTTAACAGACTTTCTTATTACTTTTGTATAAAGAATGTTTTAAATACACCGTTAAAAGACTTCCTTCTTACTTTTGTATAAAGAATATTTTCAATACACTGTTAACAGACTTTCTTCTTACTTTTGTATAAAGAATATTTTCAATACACCGTTAAAAGACCTCCTTCTTACTTTTGTATAAAGAATATTTTCAATACACTGTTAACAGACTGTCTTCTTACTTTTGTATAAAGAATGTTTTAAATACACCGTTAATAGACTTCCTTCTTACTTTTGTATAAAGAATATATTTAATACACCGTGAAGACTGATGATGATATGTAGTGTTTATTGGTGCAAGGGCCAAGTGTGGCCTTCTTACTTCTTACTTCCTTCTTACTTTTGCACACAGAATATTTTAAGGTCCCCATCAACATGTATTTTTCTAACTTTTATCTCTATAACCACTTCAGTACTGCGTCAGAAGGCTAGTTACTTTTGTGTAAAGAATGTTGTACTATACATCATCGAACTATATTTTTTTGTTTGAAGGACATGTACCCTCAGTATGTCCACAGCTCGTACTGTTTGCCAAAAAATATTTAGAATGGGAAGTAACCTGAGAGTTTCTGATAAATTTTTCTAACACACATTAATGCCGATATATGACATACTCAGGAGTCAAGCTCATTGTTTTAAATCATAGTCCCAATCCAAGTAGGTAGCCAATTGTTGACGGAGGGCTCCTAAAATGTTTAAAGAAATATGTTCGTAAATTCTTAGAACTAATCTTTTAGAGGATCTACTGGACTACGTGAGCGCGCGGTGACGTCAGCACACTCCGAGAAAATTTGTTTGCGCTACACCACCTGACCGGTGTGATAGCGGACTACTGTACAGGCCGCGCACCAGTTGCAGAGCTTTATCCCGACCTTGGGGCTGGTTAATTTAAGGCCGATTTACGCTTGAGCCGTGACGCATGCGGTCGTGCAGAAAACTGTACATTTCGCCCACTGGTTCACAAATTTTGGCATACACTGGGCTCGCACATGCAGTGTAAACCGAAATGTGTGTACCAGTCTACGAAATGTGCAAATTTTCACCCGACCACATGCGTGCGGGCAGGCGGGTGGTGTGGTGTAAGGCTCGAGCGTAGATTTGTCCTTACCACGCACTGCTATTGCAATGCCACCAATTAGCTTTGCAACGAGATAATTAGGTCAGTGCATTCTGCGATATAAACAGTACGCCCTAAGCTGGAACGTGTCAGCATAGTAGCGTCACGATATTTGTTAAAAAGAAGAAAAAGAACAGAAACTCAGGGTAACACGGCGCTGGAACGTTGCCGCTCAAATGTCCAAAAGGCTGCAAAATACAACTACTGCTGAGTGAGAGCGTGTATTGACCTGAGAAGCGCACAGGTCGAATAGAAAGAAAAGCTGAACTCTGTGCAAGCAACACTTTTCTGTGAAAAAATAATTAAATTACCCTTACAGTATAAAAAAATTTAGCTTTCTACGCGTTCATATTCGCACGCTTTCGTCCCTGCCTCCTACCGACGGCTTCTGCATATTAAAGGAAATAGAACCTTGCATCAAAGTGAAGGCAAAGTAACTATGTCAACTGATGTGCTTTATGGCGATGGTAGCTTGTTGTGTGTGAAAACAGATCGAAAAGAAATAATTATGCACTCTTAACATTCAGTGATCTTGCTTCACAACACGGCGACAAAATTTTGAGCTCCGACAAGGGGTCATGACATCCGTAATAATGGCATTCCGTATACCAACAGCCAGGATATCAAAGGCCATGCTTTTGCCGTGCTTCGGGCGTCTGAAAACTGCTAACGTCATAGCCGCCCCGCTTAGGACATATATTTGACTATAAAAATAGTACTACAATGTGCTTCACCGCTGGGCGCCAGGGAGCAATGTTTTGTCTTTGAAAGCAGCAAGTGCTAAAGGATGCTCTTGCGCAAAATAGAATAACCACATAATTTACCCAATATGATTTTATTGTTCTATGTTTATTACATTTCGAGAAAAAGTCGCTTTTCAGAAGAATAATTGTCTCGAAAGATAAAACTATACAGCCCCTAAATGCCCAACAAAATTGAGCCGGCTACCTTCTCAGTTTTTTTTTTTTTCAACCTCGGCCATGAGGTGCATTCCTCCCTCTAAGTGCAGTTCCCAGAAAGGGGTGCGTACACAAAGGCCGGCCACAGCTTTCACCAAGAGGCGAGGAATGTCTAGGTGTGAGTCAACCATCGCAAGGTAGCGGGGGAGGGGGGGGGTGCATGTTTCGGCTTAAAGAGGGGCTTTAGTTCCGCGGCGGTCAAGGCGAAGCAGGTGGATGGAAAGAATGTCACATGCCTCTCCCGCGCATGCGCACAAATTCGACAGTTGGCCGAGTCGAGGCAAAGAGGAAGACCATCGCAATAGCTATCAGTTCCTTTGCGACGCCGGCATGGTACGGTCGAGCTATGTAGGTGTTTCGTGGCGTATTGTAGCAGCAATCTAGCTATTTTTGCTGCTATTTATGCTTATGCTGTGTTGTGGCTAATTCATCGATGCAAGCCAACCAGCAAGGTGTTTGCGAAGCCCACGGTGCTTTCTTCGTTCCGTGATGTGAGCGTTTCTGGAACTTCTCTGCCAGCTGCGATGCAGTGTCGTGTGAAGTGATTTAATATTGGCACTGACCGTGTTTTAAACTGCACAAATAGCGAACAGCTGTTCCTCAAGACTGCTATGCGCCGAAGTTTTCTCTATCTCCAAATTATATTAAAAGGTATGTTCTTTTCCATCATTTTTCATAAACATATTATTTTGATGTTATTTTATTTCAGTTTCTAATGCCGCATTTTGGCAGGTTATTATAGCGCGAACTGTAACGACGTGAAATGTTCTAAGAACGATTTTCTTACCTTTTTCAGCTGCCCCGCGTCATGGGGTTCGCTTGAAGTTGCTATAAACACGAAGCGTACAAATACTTCGTTTTCACAGCGTTCGCAATGACCTAAGGTCTGGTAAATATTGTCTGATCATGAACTCATTCTTTGCTCTTTCCTACTCTGGCTGCACAGGATGAGAAACAGTAAAATATTGAGCGTATAGCTTCACGGTTCACAATTACATATTTTTCAGCGAACCGGGTCACAATGACATAGGTTGCACTGGATAGACAAGTGCGAATGTGAAAGAAAATCATTCGCACCTGTTTAACCACTGCAACCTATGTCATTGTGAACCGGTATATTTTGACACTGACATTTTGTTTTCGAGTAAAAATAAACGAACACGTCAAATTACAGAAGCGTTCCATATAATGTGTGCTTAAAAATGCATCAGTCGGCCATTGGTTGCTATCACTGACAAAGCATTTGTATTCTTGAATACTGCTTCAAGCTCTGTCATCCGTTTATATAAAAATGGATGACACGTTTTGCACATGCTCGGTGCAGCTAGCTGGCGCTGTTACGTTCATTCCTTCCAAAAATAACTAGCTTTGAGTAAGCGCTCGCGTGTCCACCTTCTCTGCGTCCGTGTCTATTGCGCGTGCTACGAATTTCACCATGAATAAACCATGTAATTAACTTTTTAGTGAGTAACTCATTTATGCAGGTAATTGGTAGAGAAACCCATTTTGTACACTTTCCTAATTTTAATAACACGTAGTAAATACAACGCAGCAAAGGATATGCATTGAATAGTGTGCCCCATCCTTGCCATCTCCTCTGCAAGTAAACAGGGATGACGGTCACAATTTTAGCATTCATGTGAACCTTAAAAAGCTGTTCTATGTATGTGATATGCTAACCTGAAGATGATGTTAACACTGACCATCTTGTTTCTGTGCAGGGTTGGTTCATTCTGCAAGCATTCTGAGACATCAGCTTGCATAATCGATGCTTGCTAGAGATTATGCGACAGCTGCCATGCCGTAATCAACTAAGTCATTATTCATTTTTTTTTAATTTCTCTACTACTTCTCTCACAATTCTGTGTAAATATTTTCGCGTGAATAAACTTCTTTCAGTGCAAACTTGCATTTGTTTTCCATTTACGTGCACCTTCTAGGTTGCATACTGCCGTTTACCAACATGTTCACACATACTGACAAATGTTTACACTATGCTGCTAGGTCGTATGTGGGACAAATGTTACTAGGGGAATAGTAAGACGTCAATAGCAAGTACATAAGCACATGTAAGTAAAATTTTGCCAGAGTGTTACTAAAGAGCCTAAAGACTTGTGTTGGTTGACGGTTAGTAGAATGTTTACAGACCATCTATGAACATGCTTCAGTTGAAGTACGGTAGCCAATTCTTGATAGGATCCAATTCTTGATAGGATGTTACTAGGGTGTATAAAGACAAATGTTAATAGGGGATTGGTAGAAAGTCAACAGAAAATATATGAACATTTTTCTTTTGAAAGAATGTTAATACGGTGTATAAAGAAAGCTTGTTAATAGGGGGTTGGTAGGAAGTTAACAGAAAATATATGAACATTTCTCTTTTGAAAGAATGTTACTAGGGTGTATAAAGACAAATGTTCATAGGAAATCGGTAGGAAGTTTAAAGACATCCTATGAACATGTTTCTATTGAAAGTTGGTGGCCAATTGTTTCTAGGGTGTTACTAGATCGTTGTTAGGATGTATAAAGACAGCTGGTAGAATTTCAATTGATTGTTGGTAGGTTCTAGTAACAAAAGTCTATAGACTGTCTAAAAAATGTTGCTAGAAATTTTTATAAGGGTATGTAGGTTGCCGACAGCTTTGGGGCCGCGCACAAATGCCGAAGATCGCATCACCGCTTACGTTCAACGAGGAGGCATGCAGGAACATAACACTACAGTTGTTTGCCCGGAAACGTACTCACTGGAACGCTGAATGCAGCTTAGGAAAAAACATACTCGCCAAAGAACATTTCCAACACAAGGGGATGCTAACACTTCGCCTTCGTTCACGCGGAAAGCAGTGCTTGCACCAGCATTTTTTTTTCTTGGAGAGGCCGGCTCTTCGCACTCGGCTCGTACACGTAGGGAGTAAAGTATAAACCCCTTACAAGTAATTTTGCACGCGACAGCGACAGCGCGACAAGCGAGGCGATGTCTGTCGCTTTCACTCGTCGCCTGCAAGCGGAACTCCACGCGAGCGGCGGCTTTGAGCGACGACTTCCCGGTATGAGGGCAGCAGTATACGCGCTGAAACTAGCGTGACGCATGCTTTATCAATTTAAGTTGATGTAGTTTACTGAAGAAGGAGCATAAAATATTTCTGAAGGTCTTGCACTAGGTTCTTGTTTTTGCACGTATAAAATTCCATAGTTTGCTCGTTCCGTGCGACAAGCAGTGGTATTTCAGTTATGTACATCCAGTTCCGGCTTCGCACTATTGGCTAGTCGCTCATAGCATTTCCGGGCAACGAACGATGAGTTCTAGATTTCTCGAAACGAGCGATCGAGCGACAACACCGAGCGATCTGTTCAAGCGACGGCCCGTTTTGTCGCTCGAAGCCGTCGCCCGTCACCGTCGCGCGCAAAATCGCTCTCGAGGAGTTCGGACTTAACGCCGAACTCCCAGAGAAACGCAAGCTCCCGAAATTTTCCATGATCGTCTCAGCAAAACACCACCAAACTACCTTGAACCGTGCTTCGTGTGTAGCGGCAGCAGTCGTTCCGGACGAACACCATTGTTGACGTCACGAGGCGCCCGACCAATCACAGGTGAAAACGAGGCGAGCGAGCTGGGCGTGTCTGCTGCTGCACTTTTGGTCGAAATAAAATATGTTTGCGCTTTCTTTCGCTCAATTTCGATGCGATATTCGAATTCAGAGGGTTGAAAATCACGACGTACCGCTCTTCACCCATTTTTTCTGGAAAGCTTTCAGCTTCCCATTAATGGGCGCGTAAATATAGAGGCTTTTATTTTAAAAGCACTCCATTGTTTAAATTTTAAATAGGCAAACAGAGAAATTGTAACCCTTAATCTGAACTACTCAATGAGGCGTTAATTACTTCTAAGAGAAATCAATACATCTGATTGAACAATTAACATAATTACGATAATTACATTTTATTTGTAATTATCAGAACATATTGTAACCGGCGATTTCGCAAGGCATGTGCACTTTAACGAATTCTCAGGACTAAACCAGTTGCTACACATTAATTTTCATTATTTTTCGTTATTTCCTTAAGTGTACCTTTGTGGCCTTTCATTACTTCAGTTGTTCCTTTTACATGTTTTTGGTAGTAATGAGCCCTGCATTGAGGCGTATCTTTTGTATTACACTTTAGAAGGCTGTTTACTCTTTCTTTTCCCCCTTCATTTTGTACCCCCCTTACACAATGCCCCCATAGGGCCTGTAAGGTATTTTAAATAAATAAATAAATAAATTTTGGCATTTCTCCCCCATCAATATGTGGCAGCCACTGCTGGGATTTCATCCTGATGCTTAGCAGCGTAACGCAAAAGCTGGTAAGCAACTACGGCAGGTGCTAATGATTAGAATTGTGGTGTCTGCCGCAGGCAACATTTTAAAATTGGCTGTAGCTTTAAGAAAAAGCGCCTTGTATATGTGGCGTTCTTGTTTGTTTTTGTTTTTTGCACCATATTTTTCTTTTTTTATTCATCCGTGAGAGATAGCGAAATTGTAGCCCTTGAGCTAGATTACTCGAAGCGGCACACTTTACTCGCAAAAGAAATCGAAGTGAATAATAGTTTAATTGCCAGAAAATGAACAGGTAACTTTTAGAATATTTAATTTACTACACATATTGCCAATTAGGAGGTAGTGAAAAGTAGCGAAATTCACAAATTGTAGTCGGTGGGTTTGCAAGTAGTATCCACGCTGCTAGCAAATGCTGACGATGGCGCCGTAATATGCGTCGCCACACTTGAGAGAAAAGGTATTGTTCCGCTTCTATTTTTATTAAAATGACATTTTATACATTAAAGTACAAACGTAACTGCGACGCCAATGTATTTTATCGCCAACTTCGGGAATTAAGTACTGAAAACTAGTATGACCTTGAAAATTCAGACCAAGACCGTCTTGCCATTTAACCGGCTACAGATTGAATGGCAAGACGGACCAACTTGGTCTGAATTTTCAGGGTGATACGAGTTTTGAGTACCGGCTACAGTTCGTAAATTTCAGCAAGTGTTGTAAAACCTAAGTATATAATGAGAAAGCCGATCAGTGAAAATTTGTTAATTAGTCGATTGTCCAATGCAATTTCTCGTACAAGCAATGTCCGCTTCTTTGAGTTATCCAACCCAATGACCACAATTATGCTTTCTAGCCCAGGTGAATTAAAAAAAAATAATTCTGCATAATCTAAAAAAAAACATACGGGGTATAAATTTGCGAGAACGTTTTTGCAATTCGTCTACATCAAAATGCCGCAGCCGTGCCCGATAATCATACACCTGACCTCCTCCTCAGCAGCAGAACGCCATATAACCACTGACACATGTCATTAACGCCAAAGTATTTTTTTATTCTGCGATGATGTATGGTTTCAATATCTTCAATCATCTGCAGCTTTTCCGCGAAGGCCTTCGAGGAGAGAGACGGCTGCCTAGAGGCGCTTGACGGGCACGCCACCAGTGGCGGAGACAACACCCAGAGCATAACCGGCGCGAGGGCCAGCATCTTTCCCGAGATCCCCGCTCTCGAGGTTGCCTACGCGGCGTACCGCCGCGCAGTCAGCAACAGGGGAGACGAAGCCCTTCAGGGAATTGTGGGGGGCTTCTCGGGAGACCAAGTGTTCTTCATGACGCTATGCTACATGACTTGCACGCGACCCGATGCCGTGGGTCCGCACACAGTGGACTGCAACAAGGCGGTGCGCAGTTCGGAGGCCTTCGCCCGTGCATTTCATTGCCCGTCCGAGTCCCAGATGAACCCCAAGATGAAATGCAAATTCTTTGGGTGAGAGTCCGGCATTTCCCAAGGACTGCGAGACGACGTTCAGGTGGCGTCGAACGACACACCTTCATGTGGCGTGTACACATACAATTTTGTGTGCAACATCGAAAGCGATGTCGTCGCCAGCCATATACTACATACGCACTGTTTTATTTCGTGTCTGGACTCACGTTAAAAAGCGCGGGCTCTCTCTCTGAGGATTGAAAAGGAAATACCTATGATAGATTCGTTGTAAGGCTTCCTTGCGCTCCAAATTCAGTGTGGAGATCTTAATGAATGAACTAACTTCAGACAAGACGGGTGCCACCTGACCGCAGCTTTAATTTTCTATCTGCAAGTCGCGAGATGGAACGCTGACGCACTTTGTGAATACTTATGATATGCATAACGTGATGTGGTTGCAATTTCTGGGAATTTACAATGTGGCCACCTCCTTTACACTTCTTTTTTTTTTCATTGTAAAAGCCAGCTGCTGCTGCACTTTTTACTGTACAATATAAATCGCTGATGGCACGGCTTCTCATATGGCGCAAATTAGGTGATGATGCACATGTTACTGCATCCTAGCTAAAGCTTTCAAGAAACTGTATAACTGTCCATGCAGAGGCGGACTTTGCGGTGAAAGCGTTCATAAAGGAAAGGAATAGGTGTGGAAAGTGCTCTGTGCTTATTATACTCTTGGCTTAGTTATTCTATAGCGCTTTCGTAGAACAAAGCACTCCCTACAAGTGACTGCCACTTGTGCTTTTTGCAGAGCTTCCGTTCGAGAGTTAACACATTCTGATTCACTCAATCACTCGCTAATATTAGAATGTTTTTTTTTTCATTTATCCCACTGATTTATCGTTGATGTGATCCGACCTACCAAGTTAACACGGGCCCGCCAAATAGAAACTCCTAGCTATTCGTATTGATTGACTATGGGTATACTGTTGAATTAACGCCACGCAATGACTACCAATTTCTCTGCGCTAAACTTGAGGCCTAGGTTAGTCTCTGCATTGCCACAGATATTCGAACGTGTCTAAGTATCTCGTGCGGCTGTGCCACGACGTAAGCGCCCCCACCGCACACCATCGCAAGTGGGCATCACCCTCTACAGATCTTAGGGCCTTCTCGCTGTACCCTCTCCCCTTGAGCTACGTCACGCAAAAGAGACGCACATTAAAGTTCCGTGCAGCGTGCTACGAAGCTACGAGCGGCGCAGCTGTGTTGAAAATGATATGCGGAAGACCGAGTGGGCGACGACGGCGATAACAATTCCATTAGTTCCGGGAACCCCGCTGCTCCTTGGATAGCTTCGGGGTTAGAAAAGTTCTGGCACGCTGCGACATGCTTCCGAGCGCATTTTTGTTTTTTCCTGGACGTGAACCGTGCATGGTATTCTCGGCGCTTCTGGTGCAATCACGGTTGTGTCTCCGGCAAGCCTTCATCGCAGCGGATTGTAGATTAAGTTCATGCCAGGATACACATAATAAGTGTTGCGTGCCCAATTGCGGGAGCAATCGCGAATTGGGGCCGAAAAATATGCGTTCATGTTTCCGCAAGATCAATGACAGAATATTGGGTGCCAATGCTAAGGCAAAGAAGAGAAAGGCTGGTATTCAGTGGAATAAGGCAGCTGTTTCTTTGTAAATAGTTGCACGAAAGCTTTGTATCTACATTGCTAAACTCATTTGAGGTGGTGTAAATATATGGACTGCGGTACTGTATGTAATAATGCCTCGAAAGCGAAATCATTCGTTTAGAGCTTAATCTAGACTGGATTAAGAGCTTGTGTCCCGAATGCGTAGAAGGGCCCACCAGTGAAGTTGTCATGAGATATGTGTTAATGTGCAGTGCTAACATTCTGTTGAAAACTTTTGTGGTCACATGAGTGGCAAACTCTTTGACGCCGACGATCAATTACGGCAAGGGAGCTAAGAAGAGGGCAGCACTGTGACATGTCAATATAAGCCATGCTCCCTGTCATCATTTACCCAAAATTCGTTCTCAATCCTAAGGCTGAATAATTTAACTTTTTATGGACAGGCTTTTTAAAAAAACAGCGCGTAAATAGTTTTACATGAATAAAGAAATCTTGGAACACCCTCTGTTTTCTAGGGACTATCTGCTCAACTCTGCCTAAAAAAACAGTAAATGCGCTCTGGTTAACGTTGCCCATAAGGGCGCGATACCTTCATTCAACCGTATCCCTGTGCACGCCGCCGGCCTCTTCTCCGTGACGTCCCACGCCGAGCGCTCAGGCCTTCTCTTGTCTAGATGGCGTTTGAGCGGGGCGCTACGCCGACAAACGTCGCGAGTGGAAATTGGGAGGCGCATAGGAACCAGTAGGAACGACAGAATGTGTTTGCACGCGCAACGGCGCCGGCGCATACGTCCATCCCGAGACACTTGTCTGTTGATGGTTTTCATTGAATACCATAAAACCTGACTTTCAACGCAAGATGTTAACCCTAAATTTTCACATTCTTGTCCAGAGATTGCAGCCACACGTTGCATATCACTTTGCTTGTTAGCAAGCAACACTATGTCGTCCGCATGAAACAAACATGGATGATGCTGCTCTACTATGGTGCCCGCCTGCTTTTGCGAGATATTAAACCCGATATCACTTCCTTCTAGCGTCCTTTCCATCAATACCATGAATACCATGAACAGCGGCGGGAATACTGGACACCGCTGTCTCAGTCTTTTGGTGATATTAACTTTCCCTTCGCTCCTCACCCCCTTCCCCATCAGCGCAAACGGCATTTGACCCCCCAATGATCCGCGCCATATGCCGAGAGAAACGTAACCCACGACAGAAAAAATCGTCGGCACGGCAGCCACGTTCAGACTACTTACCTGTTTTTCCACCGTCGTACCGGTCCGATTTCGGCCTTTCGGCTGACTTCATATGTCGGACATGTGGCCTCGAGGAGGAATACTTGGAACACCTAGCCCTCCAGTGTGTCGGTTTCTCCCCACGACACACCGACGACACCGCACTTCCGCCAGCACTTGGATTTCGGAGCGAGAACGGGGTGCGGGAACCGGTTGCGATGGTGTCTAACGTAATGCGCGTAACGAAGACTTGGCAACGGCACAGAATGGCCAACTCTGGGGGGAACAGATCAAATTCAGTGTCTAAACGTCAATGTCTGTGCACCAGGTCGGGCTGTGTTTACAAAAGAATGGGGTCGGTACTCCGCCCCTCTTACATTTCCCGCTTTTTTAACGCCATGTATATATTTTATCCGGCTAGGGCGCTCTAAAGCAGCCCGCCCGTTACAAAGGAATCAGCCACAAATTATTTTATTCACCATCACTGCTTGCAGATAGCACTACTATCACTATGGAAACAAAAAAATCAGTGCCATTCCACTCTATGAAGAAGGATGACCAGCGGCGCTGCTTATGTGGGCCCCTTAATGGCGAACTGCAACTCCGCCACGGGTCAGGCCGGTACTGCACTATCTTCGGTATCGGCCCACGTATCAGGAGTTTTTTGCTTACGACACGAAAATTTCCTTGGAAGGTAGAGGTATACAGTTTCGCTGTAATAAGACAACGGAGATTCACAATGGGAAGTAAGAAATGAGAAGCAAAAAGCTGCACAACGCAAAGGCAGTGCCTTGCTCTTTGAAGCTCGAGCTGGTTGCCTAAGGATAAAAACATAGTGTAGCAAATATTCGCAAGAAGATGAGACATGTGCCTGCTGCAGCGGCAGCATACACACGAAAAATTCCGAAGACCACTCAGCATATCCTAATTGAATCAGAACAAATTCACCCAGTGAGACCCGTAGGTAATGAACCCCTTCCAGAAGCGCTTGCACTTAAAGTATACGGAGGTAACAACCCGTCAGTAATCGAGATAAGTGCGATACGTGTACATTATTGGTGAAAAAACGGAGGGAATAGATTGATACCACTGGATCCGCTTGTGAGCCATTCCACTCTGTGAAGGTGGATTACCAGCGAAGCTGTTTAGCACAAGGCACAGTGGTGACACAGAATTTTGAACAAAAGTATGAACTCATTTACTCTGATTTTTTGTAAGCATTTGCGTGGACGACGGGAGCGCCGTCCAGAGTAGCTGCAGGAAACTAGACACACGTGACGTTTCAACGTGACCGCCGCTACGGGAGAGCGGAGGGAAAGTAGTTACGCAAGCGCTTGGAACGCCGACAACGACAGGACGGTGCGAACGTAGACATGGCCGACGCGTGTCAAATTGTAGTATCTGTTCTTACCAGCTTAATATATGAGACGGGTTCTTTTGGGACGTAAGATATTAAACTTACTTTTGCGACTTGGCCGAATGCTTGAAGCTTGCTTCACTTCCTCCGCGGGTCAGTCAGCTATTGCACTTCCTCCGCGATCGGCCCACGTTTTTTGACAACGCTGAACAAAGCAGCATGGAAGCTTAGCCACAAACAGCTTCGCTGCAAAATGCTACAGCGTAAAACATGTGCAGCATACCTGAATAATTCAAGCAGGCTAGGTGGATATTTGTCATTGCTCCGCTTCAAAGGGAAAGGGAATAAATCATTATCATCATCATTATCGGTGGGATTTGAAACAGTCATAGATGCATCAACTTACTACTGCAGCAGCCTTTTATGTTCAGAAGTGGCTGAGAAGGTTAATATATGGATCGTTAACGAAAGTAGCAATCGCTCCTGTGAAACCCACCAATCGTTCTGCTTTGCAAGGGGGAGAAGCTGTTTTCACAGATCACCCGCCTCGGGAGGGGCTTCTGCGCCGCCACCTTCAGCAACGCCACACACCACGCGCGTGGCAGCGTTTCTTTTTTTCGTTTATTTCGCTTGAGATCAGTGTTTCCCGGGCACGTCTTCCCTCACTGGCTCGTTCGCTTTGCTCCATGTGCGTTCTCTTTCTTTATTAACTTAGGGCAAATGACACTGGCGTGTCAAGAATGAGCGATACTGTTGATATCCAGGCACCCATCCTTGCACGACTTATGACGTGAGGATGACATTTGGTTTGGCTGCTTAAAATCGGAATACGAGCTGAAACAGCGAGAACGATCCCTGGCTGCGGCCAACGTGCGATTCGCGCTTCGTTCGTCACGAAGTCAGGCGAGTGCCCTAATCGGTGAAGGCGATTCATACCGCTGTCAAAGGGGCTCTTTAGTTCGCAAATTGCATCCATCTAAATAGAAATTAATTTGGAATGAGCGCTACTACACGGCAATTTTTCAGTCGCAATTGATTTTGTCTGTCCTTAACCCAAATAGGATATAAATGTTTGATTCTGATTAACATCAATCGCTAATCAAAGCAGACTAGCCTGAAGGCCGTGAACACTTGTGTTTAAAGGTTGAACGTTGGCACTACTTGCGCATAGCTGGCTGTGCCGGCTTGTGTGGGTGGTGGAAATAATTTAGGCGTAGTTATTGCTAATGATACCGCGCCGAGCGGTTTAAATTTCTTCGTTTATCACTTATAATGTTCCTGCTAGAAAAACGAAAAAAATCAGATTCTTATCTAAATCAAATGAATGTGTGCTTCTCTCTTGAAGGGTAAGTCAACGACATAATAATTTATTTAACTTTTCCTAACGCCGCAGCTGGGTCAACATTGGAATATCAATTAGCGGAACAGACATATGCCGACTCCGAAAGAACAAGAACCAGTCCTTGCATGGCACATTGAGTACACTTTACAACGCGCAGAATAATTAAACATCGAACGCGTAATGCGAAGGTTGTGGGATCGTTCCCCACCTGCGGCAAGTTGTTTTTTCATCGACTTTCATTTCCATGAGTTTATCGTTTCTTTATTTCATTTATTAAGCACAAGTAATTTCCCCTATGTTGCGCTTGGTGTCAGTGTTTGTTGGTTTCTGATGGCATGACTAATTTCGCAATTATAACCTTCAGCTAGTATTACGTTAGCACAAACTGTATCGGGCAGTTGGCTTTTGCCTCCGTAAATGGATTTCGCTTTCTTTAAATGCGTTCGCGTCAATGCATGAGGGGTGGGGTCAGAAGAGCGTTACACTGTTTGCATTAGGCAGACCTAACTTTGCATGAGCAGCTGAGTACAGCTAATGAAGCCTCAAGGTCAACTGCAGAGCAGCTCTCAGCTTGTGTCAAAGAATCAGGGGCGCAGATATAAGGTTAGTGGGGGATGCATTTTTCATGCAACTACAAATGTTTATATTAAAGCTGGTTTGTCACTCCATCTCCTATGCCGTATTGTCTTGCTATATTTTTCACTCAGGATTCCTAGCTGCCTCCTTGCGCAGCCACACATCTGCAGTATGGTCAGCCATCCTAAGTCGTCCTACATCGGCTAGCCACAACCTTCTCCCAGGATGTGCAGCTCAAGTTGACTGTGAGCTTTTCTTGTTTGAATTCAAAGCAGATTGTCAGAAGTGAACATAAAATATTTCCATTGCTTAAAAAATTACACATTATGTTACTGCTCATGTCTTACGATTCGTTTTTTACCTTTGTTTCTACTACGGAATTCATCAAACGAGCTTCTTTCGACAACAAATGTGGCTGCTGTGCGCATGAGTATCGTAGAACTAGAGGGTGAGCTGCAAAGCCAGAAGCGAACACTGTCTATTTGTCAGCAACAGAAGAATGCTGCAGTCCAACAAAAATACCTCCTGAAAAGATGGAGTCGCCACTTTTGGGATAATGATGAGGATGTGGGGAGTTTTATGGCGCAAGGGCCAGGTTTGGCCAAAGAGCGCCAAGCGAAGTGTAATTAGATCAAAGTGAAGCGATATATTACGAGCAATGAATGTTACGGGGCTGTAAAAGGGCTTAAAAGATGGTCACTGTAAAGTGTGAAAGAGCTACATGTAATAAAACTCTCACGATGGCTATGAAGTGTGCCAAGGACGCGAAAGGTGCAATGTAATAGAGTTACGATGTACGATTTGTGATTTCGATAAAAATTCGAAAAGCACTACTGCCCTAACAGATTCCTTGAAGCGCAAGGACCTGAAGGCGTGTGCTATAGAAGGACTGCTACCGCAGCAGTATCCTCTAGATAGAGGAAGCGCTACGATACCATTGGGCTATTAACATGTAAAACCACATCATTCAAGAAACCTAAGACAGCTTTGGCGGTAAAAAGGGGTTCCTTACCAAGGAACATACCGCGATGGAGAGGGAGACAATACCGGTATACTAGATGAAAATGTTTCCTTCTGTCTCTTGCGGCTTCCCGACACTCCACGAGCACGTGGAGCACGGTGAGCCTTTCACCACATCTACCACAGGTAGGAGGTTGGTTGCCAGTAAGCAGAAAATTGTGAGTACCATATGTGTGTCCTATTCTGAGTCTGCAGAATAGGACACCATACCGTCTTGTTTTTGTTACGGGGGGCCGGAAACCTATCGTTGGCTTAATCAAATGGAGCTTATTATTTAATTCTTGCTCCCATATGAGGTGCCAGCAGCTTTGCAGTTGCATTCGCAAAAGAAAAGGCTTGAGGTCTATGGCAGGAGTAGCAGTCGTGTAATTACCAGCTTGGGGGGGGGGGGGGGGGGAGAGGTGTAATGATGTGGCCATTTGGTCGGCCCGCACATTGCCTTCGATGCATCTATGACCAGGGACCCAGCATATTGTCAGGTGTCTACGAGACGAACAAATATTGCACACGAGAGAGGAAAGCTCAATGAAAATATTATTTTTGTGTTTTCTTAAGGACATTAGTGCTTTTACTACACTTAACGAGTCCGTGAATATTATCGCTTTCTCTAGTTTTAATTTCTGTACGTGTTTTAGCGCAGACAGTGCTACGTAGGCCTCTGCAGTAAAGATGCTTGTAACGTGGTACAGAACACCTGCTTTAGAGAAAGCGGGTCCAACAGCCGCGTAAGACACACCACCATGCGATTTTGACGCATCGGTGTAGAATTCCGCACAACAGTACTTCAATTGGAGTTCATGGAAATGAATTCGTATTTCGAGCTCTGGTGCGTATTTTGTAACTCTTAAAACAGACATATCACATTCTATCACCTGCCAATCCCAAGGCGGTAGCTGCTTCACTGGAGGCATTAAGCGGTGTTCGAAAAGTGGAACATCCATTTCCACGCTAAGCGCCATCACACAGCGTGAGAAAGGCTGTCTCATAGAGGGTCGATTACCGAAAAGTGCAGTACATGTCGAATCGGTAATAGTTTCACAACATGGATTTTCAGGATTAGAGTGCACCTTAAGCAAATATGTGAAGCTGGTGTAAGATGTCTGCAGATTGAGTGACCACTCATTCGATCTTTGGTGCACTCGGGGCGGCAGAGTTGTATACTACGGCGCCATAGTCTAACCGTGATTGAATGATGCTCTTATAAATATTTATTATTCACTTCCTGTCTCTACCCTATGTTGTATGTGATAGTATATCGAGTAAGTTCATTGTTTTTTAGACATTTAGCTTTGAGATATTTTATGTGTGGGTTAAAAGTAAGCTTAGAGTCACGTATTATACCTAGAAAATTTGTGTTCTTTCTTGACAGGTATTTCTTGCCCACACAGTTCCATGCACGGATCTGGAACCAAGCCTCTCTTTCTTGTAAAGAGAACACACGAACTTTTGTGGCGGTTGATTTTAAACCCATTTTCGTCTGCCCACTTATATATCTTGTCCAATCCTTGCTGTACTTGTCTTTGGCCCACTGCAAGGTTACAGGATTTAAAACCTATATGTATGTCATCTACGTAGACGGAATAAAATATAGCTGTTGGTAATGAAGCGCGGAGTGTATTTATCTTAGCTATAAAGAGTGTGCAGCTGTGGACACCTCGCTGGGGTACACCTTTTTCCTATAGAAATGGACGTGAGAATACATGCCCGACATTCAACCGGCAGGTACGATTCGACAGGTGACTTTCTATCAGGTTTAGCATATTGCCACGGATGCCCATTTACTGACAAGTCTCGCAAGATCCCGTATCGCCACGTTGTGTCGTACGTCTTCTCCATATCGAAGAATATCGATAAGAAAAACTGTTTGTGTACAAACGCGTCACGCATATTCCGCTCAATGCGCACGAGACGGTCGTTTGTGGACCGACCCTTTCTAAAGCCACACTGTTAGGGATCAAGCATTTTTGTTCATTTCAAGGATATGTATGAGTCACCGGTTAACCATTTTTCTCAAACAGCTTACGTAGGCAACTCGTGAGAGCTAACGGGCGGTAGCTTGCCGCTGAAGAAGGATCTTTACATTGCTTCAAAACGGGGACCACGATCGCTGCTTTCCATGCAGGTGGAATATATCCAGCAGCCCAAATAGTGTTGAAAAGTGCAAGTAGTGCCAGTTGTGTGTAAGTATGTACATTCTTAATCATGTTGTACATTATTCTATCAGGTCCCGGTGCAGAGCTGTTGCATACGATCAAGGCAGCTCTCAGCTCGGCAATGCAGAAAGGTCGGTTGTATCGTGCGTTTTGTGGAGAGTTCCGCTCAAATGCGTTAAGTTCTATTTGTCTGTACATGATGACGGATTTTGAGTAGTGTATTAAGCTTGACACATGATCAAAGTGCTCCCTTAGGGTGTCTGCCTGTTCTTCTAAGGTATTCCCTTGATCGTGCACCAGAGCCAACGGATTTATTTGCTGCCCTTTTACCTTCCTTACGCCATTCCAAACTTTCGCCTTCTCTCTGTTCGAAGTTATACGTGAAAGGAACCTTGCCCAGCTTTCTCTGCTAGCCTGACGTCGTATCCGCCTTCGCTGCGATTTTATGTGTTTAAATTCAATTACATTTTCTGTATTCAGCAATCTGCGGAATATTCCCCATGCCTCATTGTGCCTTTTTCGTGCATTTCTACAGTCATCATTCCACCAGGGAACACGCCTTTTAGATGAACCACCATTCGTTTGCGGGATAAACTTTTCAGCAGCATCACAAATTAAAGCGGTAAAATATGGGACAGCATCGTCTATACTAAAATTGTTTATAAAACCTGGTGATAAATGAGTTGATTCCTTAAAATGTTCCCAGTCAGTCGATGCTAACTTTCAAATGGGAAGACGGGGAGGGTTGTCATGCTGCGTTATTAATTTTAAAGTTACTGAGAAGTAGTCACCTCCAAATGGATTATTCATCCCATTCCATTCTAAATGAGGGAGAAGGGAAGCGGAGCCTATTGCTAGGTCAGTGGATGAATATGAATTGTGTTGAATGCTGTAATATGTTGGTTCCTTATTAAACAGACAGGCACTAGAGGAGGAGGAGGAATATTGTTTATTTGTGCACAGCAGTTTTGAGACCTAGGCCTCTACCTAAATGATAGCCTCGAGCCCTTGGGCCCTGGCGGCATCTTCGGCCTGATGGATTGCCTTGAGTTGATCTTCCGGTGCACAGCTGAGCAACGCGGTCTCTCACTGCTCTCTCGTGTTAATTATTTTATTCTGTATGGGTGTACGAGGACAAGTCCAAACCATATGTTGTAGGTCCGCCCTTTCTTCACAGAATCTACATCTATCCGTGTAAAGGTCCAGGTAGTTGTGGTGGTAGGCCACCGGGTTCGTATATGTATCTGTTTGTAAGAGGCGCCATGCTGTCGCTTGCCGTCTATTTAACGAGGAGTGCGCCGGGCGGAAATGGGCCCTTCCCAATTTATAGTGTTTGGTGATCTCGTTAAAGCTGGTCATCCGGTCTCTCTCCGTTCCCAGTATTTGTTGCGTGTCACCTGCTCGGCCTGTCAGTTCTCGAGCCAGGTTGTGCGCTATTTCGTTCCCGGGAAGGGAGGAGTGTGCGGGTGCCCATATAATGTGAATGTCGCGATGTTCACGAAAGTTGTTTATAATTCTCAGTGCTTCCGGCGAGATTCTTCCTTTTGCATAGTTCTTGACGGCTGTCTTGCAGTCGCTTACTACGATGTTAGCTTCCATGGAGGCTATTGCCAGTGCTAAGGCAGCTTCCTCCACCAGATCTGCCTTCCATGTTTTTAGCGTCCCACTAACTCTGCAGTCACCCTCTAGACTCCTAGCAACTATCGACATACTCTGTCCATTTGCGTACTCCGCCGCGTCCACATAGACCACGTCCCTGGCACTACGGAATCTTTTGTGGAGAGCTCTCGCTCGTGCGTTTCTTCGATCATGGTGAAACTCTGGGTGCATGTTTCTGGGGATTGGGGGTATTGATAGATGTTCCCTTATTTTCTTTGGGATGTCTCTCCGCACTCCGTGCTGTGCTTCGTAGGTTATTCCGATGTCATGTAAGATGTGTCTCCCCGTCAAACTCTGTGTAAGCCTTTCATACTGCGCTACTCTCTGGGCCGCAATAAGTTCATCTAATGTGTTGTGCACGCCGAGCGCCAAGAATTTCTCGTTTGACGTATTTGCCGGAAGTCCCAAGGCTTGCTTATACGCCCTTCTAATAATGCAGTCTATCTTGGCATTCTCCGCAGCATAGAGCTTGAGGTAAGGAACCACATATACAATACGACTGATTACGAATGTTTCTATTAATCGGATGAGATTGTGCTCTTTCATTCCATGGTGCCTGTTGGGTATCCGTTTTATTAGTCTGATTGTTTGTTGAACACTATTGTCAGGTAGTCTAATGATTTCTCCGTTATGGCCGTTTTCGGATATGCGGAGTCCCAGTATTCTCAGGCTCTCCACTATCGGCATCGTGGTGCCTTCTACTGTGACCACAATGCCCGGTCTTTCCCTAATGCTTTTTCGACCCCGGCATGGGGGCCTATAGAGCAGAAGTTCTGATTTTTGCGAGGAGCATCACAGTCCCTTGTCTTTGATGTAGTCTTCCAGCGTGTTTACTGCTGTTTGAATGATCTCTTTCACATGCCCATCGCTTCCACCCGCCACCCATAGGGTGATGTCGTCCGCGTAGAGGCTGTGTCCGAGCCCTTCTATCTTTTCGAGTCTCGCAGAAAGACCGATCATTGCCACGTTGAATAGAAAGGGAGAGAGGACTGAACTTTGCGGGGTACCCCTATTACCTAGCTTGAGCGCGTCCGATTTGGATTCTCCAATTGAAATCTTTGCGGTACGATCTGTCAAGAAGCTTTGATGTACGCGTATGTTTTACGTCCTACATCCAGCTTTTTGGAGATTTTGTAGTATGGCCTTGTGTGTGACGGTGTCAAAGGCCTTAGTTAGATCGAGACCTATTATTGCCTTAGTGTCTAGACTTTTCTCACCCGCATCTATGACCTGATGTTTTAGTTTGAGCATAATATCCTGCGTCGATAACTTTGGTCGAAATCCAACCATTGTATGTGGGTAAAGTCCTCCATCATCCATGTATCTCGTGAGACGTGTGAGAACCACATGTTCCATGACTTTACCGACGCAGGATGTCAGTGATTTGGGCCTTAAGTTCGTCAGGTGTGGTTTCTTTCCAGGCTTTGGTATAAAAATGATTTGGGCTGATTTCCATTGACTTGGAATGCTGCCTTGCTCCCAGCAGTTATTCATGTAGGCCGTGAGAGCTCGGATAGATATATCGTCGAGGTTCCTGAGTGTTTTGTTGCTTATGCCATCAGGTCCTGGTGCAGATTTCAAGTTGAGCCTGGTAAGTTCATATCTGACTTCTGCCTCCGTAATAGGGGTATCAAGATCAGGATTCTCGTTACCTAGGTAATCCAGAAGTAGTTCTCTATCCGCATCTCCAACGTACACCTTTTGGAGCTCTCGAAAGAGCTCTTCTTCTGTACCGTTGTAGCTGTGTTTAACTTTCTGTAGATTGTGTCTTTGTATGGTTTTTGTACTTCCGGGGTCCAAGAGGCATCGGAGAATGTTCCAGGTCTTGGACATTCCTATCTGCCTTTCCATCAAGTCGCACGTGGCCTCCCACTTCTGTTGGGTTAACCGATTTGCATATGTCTCGATTTCCTTGTTTAATTCCACAATTCTCTTCCCTAAATTCCGATTATGTTTTTGCTTTTTCCATCTTTTCAGCATGCTACCTTTCGCTTCCCACATGTGCAATAATCTGCTATCCATCTCCTCTATACCTGCCTCCTCTGGAACAGTTTTGGTAGCTCGTTTAATGTTTTCTTGCAGTTTCTCTGCCCATTTCTCAATGTCCGTTATAGTGTCTTCCGCATCATCCTTTCGGATTTTGCGGAAAAAGTCCCATTCTGCTAGCTTCAGTTCTCTCCCCCTCTTTTTCCTTGCGCCTGCTTGTACCGTTGTGACGACGATGTAGTGGTCACTACCTAAGCTTTCCCGCATGTTTGTCCATCGAGAAACTGCTACATTCTTCGTAAATGTGAGATCTGGTGTCGTGTCGTTGGTTACGCTGTTTCCTATTCTGGTTGGTGCCTGAGGGTCAGTTATGAGCGTTAGTTCTTCGTGCTGAGCGTCTGCCCATAGGCTTCGGCCCTTAATGTTCTCTATGCTGTATCCCCAAGCCGCGTGTGGCGCGTTAAAATCGCCGACCACGGCTAGTGCCTGCTTGTGCGCTACGCTCAACACTTTACGGAAGAGTGGGCCGAATTTGGGCTTGTGCCGGGGTGGACTATATATGTTCAGAATAAATAGACTTCCCTCTTCTTTACGGGAGGGGATCATTTCAATCAGGACATGGTCTATGCCGCGCACACCGGTATCGTGCTCTACAGCCGAGAGGTTTCTTTGTATCAGCGTCGTGACGGTTGCCTTCTCGCTGGAAACACTGTACGATTTATACCCCGATAATTTTGCGATCCCCCCTGTTTCCTGCAGGGCAATGACATCTGGCGCCTCCTTACTTGTTACGAACTGCTGCAGGTTTCCTCGCTTGCGACGATACCTGCGGCAGTTCCATTGCCAAATCGCGTATTGGTTACGCGGCGCCATATTGATTTATCTGTTCTTCCCCGGTGGCCTTGCTATATTTTCTACCGCAGTCGGCCTGCTATACGGTTTGCTTTTAACCGGTCCTGCGCCTGCCGGCCTAATATCCTTTGGTGTGCTTTCTAGTGCCGCTACTCTATTCTCTAATCCATCGAATCGTTGTTTAATCTCTACATACATGTTTGTGATTTGTTGCTGTAACCCATCGAGCATTCCTCTAAACGTTCCCATAACCTCGCTGATTGCAACGACACTCTTTTCTTCAGCCGTTTCTTGCGCCCTCCTTTTGTGTGGTGGTGCTTCTCCGTTCGCTTGCGTGGGAACGGGCGTTGGAGCCCGACTACGCGTCGACGTCGCACTGGCGGAAGGTGCGTTGCCATTCTTTTGTTGCTGAAGCTTCGCGTTTTCTGCCCTAAGCTGCTTGATCTCATCTTTAAGCGTTGCATTCTCTCGGGTAATCTGTTCCAACATGTTTCTAGTCTGAGTCATTTCCTGTTCTAGGGCGGACCCTTTAACTTTAGGCGATTGAGTAGCAGTGCCGGAGAGCGCGCTTGCCCAGCTCACCTGTGCTTTGCTCCCGTCTCCCCCTCGATTAGTTCTCGAACCGGACCTCGACCTTGATCTCGTCCACCATCTGGTCCTGGACCTGGACCTCGAGCGTTCGCCACCGGCTTCCCCTGGCAGTCTCGGGAAGGAACCGGAGCGGTGTCTTCCATAGTTTTTCCTGCTTGTTTCTTCTCTGTCGGTTGAGGGCTGCTTGCTCGCTACAGTCTTATGATTATTGTTGTTGCTCCCTCTGTTTTCTTTGTAGTTTTGGTAGTAGTACACTTCCTCTTCGGCCTCTTCTTCTTCCCTCCTCCGTCGCTCCCAGCGGCGTCTCCTGACCAGGTACGGTATCTTGTAGCTTGCTTGGCACTTCTTGTCTCCCGTGAGGTGGTCTTTGCCACACAGTTGGCACTTCGCGTCGCAGTTGTGATCCTGCTGAGTATTTTTGCACCCACACTTCAGGCAAATCTTGTCTTCAGGGTTGGGGCACACGTCAGCCCTGTGCCCTGTTCTTCCGCATCCATAGCATATGTCGATGTGTTTTTTATACAAGGAGCATTGGATAAGCTTCGCTCCATACCTCACATATCTTGGGACGTGAAAACCTTCAAATAAAATGATCACGTTGTCTGTGTTACCTATTCTCTTGGCGTGCAAGACTCCAGGATTGCGTGGCGTGACCAGACTGGTCACTATATCCTCCGGACTCTCCTCCTGGGATATTCCTCTGATGAGACCCTTGGATGTATTATCAGGAGCTGCTCTGTAAGCACTTGCTTCAAATTCTTGTTCTCCAAGGCGTAGCTTATTGATAGCCCCATATTTCCTGGCCCGGTCCTCGGAAGGCGTGCTGAGCACCACTATATTTTGTTTGCTGTTTATGCATATGCTGTCTTCCTCCGCTGTCTCTCGGCCGACCCCGGCAGCGTTGCGCAGATAGTAGTAAATGCGATCCAGCATTTAGTCTGATACCTAAAGTCCGCCTCGTGGACGCACGATAACCCTGTAGTCTTCTTTTGGCAGGTTAGGCAGCCTACTTGCTTTGATGATTTGTCGCACCTTGCGTTCGTTCTTCCATTTGTTTCAATTTTTTGCTTCCCCGACGAAGGCTCTTCCCTGCTGCTCGTGTCCCGCCAATCCGGCCACACCGCTGCATCGCTTCTTTGTGCCTCTTCTAACTTCGCACCAACCTGATTCTTTTCCGAACTCCTCCGGTTGCATTTCTTCACCTTCCACGCTCACGACTTCCAGTATGGAGCAGGGCCTGGGTATCTCCATCGGTAGGCCGAGCTCTCTCAGCCACCGCCTCGGCAGAGCCGTTCGAGATGTCGAGGCGTTCTAGTTAGGTGTAGATCTCCCGCCACGCGTAGCGAGAGGAAGGAACGATTGCCAGCCGAAAAACGGGCCCACCTGGTAGAGAATGGTGTCCTTGGACTGCATGGCACCTGTTCTTTTGAAGATCAATGGATTTCTCCACAAAATGCGATTTTCCGCTGAGAATCATAAGGAAATGCGGAGCTGACGCGTCTCCCCACAACATGCTGTGGGCGTTAATATCGCCCGCAAGTATGTAGGGTTCCGGGAGCTGTTTTATGAGGTTATAGAAATCCGCTTTTTGCAGGTGATAGCTTGGGGATATATATATGGTGCAGACAGTTAGCAACTTATTAAAAACAACCCATTTAATTGACACTGCCTCGAGGGGTGTCTGTAAGGCTACCTGGCGGCAAGCTACAGACTTGTTTGCGAGGATTGCTACACCGCCGCCCGAGGTTTTAGCCTCATAACTGTCCTTGCGGGCGATGGTGTACTGGCGAAGAAAGTTTGTTTGTATACGTTTTAGATGCGTCTCCTGAACACACAGCAATGTTGGATTATGTTTGTGTAGGAGTTCTCTAATATCGTCAAGGTTATGGAGAAGTCCTCTAACATTCCATTGCAGTATTTCTGTTTTGTGCTATATGTTAAGAGACGAGGGTTAGCTCACGAGACCTATGCGGGAGCCGTGACGGGGTTTTGTCTCTTTTCGAGCGATCGCGAGAGCTTCGCCGCTCCTTAGGCGCTGGTCGCGCCGTCATGCTGGTGGTTGTGTCCATCACCTCTTGCGAGGCGCTGGACATGAGCTCTTCCGAGCGCTTTGTTTGACGTGAAGGTCTCGGTACGTTGGACGAGGGCTTTGAGGCCACCTTCCCGGAGGTGGATGGCCCCTTCTGCTGGGCTGGCGGAGCAGCGCTAGCTGCAACCGCCGGGGAGGGGGGGGGGCGGGTGACGTCACTGCCGGCTCACTGGGTGTGGGCCGGACTGCCGCCGGAAGCCATTGTGCCGCCGTCCCCTGACGCGTCACATCGGCAAATGTGTTCTTTGGCAGGTAGGATACCCGCCTCCGTGCCTCCTTGAAAGTTATGTTTTCTTTTACTTCTATCGTCACAATTTCTTCTTCTATTTTCCAGAATGGGCACGACCGCGAGTATGCAGCGTGCTCCCCTTCACAGTTTACACAATGGAGAGAGTTTTCGCAAGATTCAGAGGTATGCTCATGAGCACTGCATTTTGCGCAGGCTTGGCGGCCACGGCAGCTGTGTCAACAGTGACCTAAACGCTGGCATTTGAAACAGCGCCGGGGATTAGGAACACATGGGCGAACACAGAGCTTGATATACCCGGCCTCGATTGACTCGGGCAGAACACTTGTGCCAAAAGTAAGTATCAGGTGTTTGTTCTGTATCTCCGTATTATCACGCCTCATCTTGATTCGCTTAATGTTGATGACGTTCTGCTCACTGAAGCCCTCCAAGGGCTCAGCCTCAGTCAACTCCAAGGCATCATCATCGGAGACTACGCCATGGATGGTATTCATGGTATGATGCGGAGTTACTGTTACTTTGGCGCCACCAAATGAAACTAGATTGGGTAGCTTTTCATATTGTTTCTGGTTGCGGAGCTCCAAGAGGAGATCGCCGCTTGCCATCCTGGATGCTTTATAACCTGCAACAAAAACTTGGGTAAGAGACTTTTGGGCACGAGGAATGGTGAGATTGTTCGCATGGGTTTGTCAGGTGTTTCGGAGTGGACTACATGGAAGCGAGGGAATGTTTCTTTTTGACGGGCAAGAAACTCGAAGACATTATCGGTGCGCCCTTTCTTGAGGGAGCGATCAGGTAATGGAGGGAGGGAATAAGCCATATGAGATGGCAATTTCGGCAGTAACGCCAGCCACCCACCGTGGAGTCCTACAAGGGGACGCTACCACGGCTCTGAAACACGGCCTGCAAACGCCACCTGTACATTATCACTCTAACCAACTATGAAATAACTTAGGTTGGCTACTCACACAAGGTTAACACTTACTGCCTAGAAAAACTCTAAGTAAAGGGAAGACAGGAAAGATGGAAAGTCAGAGAAAGACAAAGGCTGATGGGAGAGACAGAGACAGGAAAAGGCAACTACCGATTTCCCCCAGGTGGGTCAATCCGGGGGTGCCGTCTACGTGAAGCCGAGGCCAAAGAGGTGTGTTGCCTCCGCCGAGGGGCCGTAAAGGTTAAACACCCGGCATCGGTTCAACCCCCAGGATCCCCTTTTCCCCGGACACGGCTAAGCCACGCACGGCTACACGCGGCAGGATCCAACCCTCGTGTGCTCGGGCACGTGGTGTCGCGATACACCAAACGCCTGCTGACGCAGACGCCCCTGCGGGGAACATTTAGGAAGTGACCAGCTGCATTGCATGGGAAGTGCTAGGATGCTTGGTACACCATGGTCTACTGCTACTATCGAGAAGCGCTTGAAGATCAGGCTCACATGTGGACCTAGCGGTTACAACGTCGTTCGAGATATTGGGACACCACTGCCATCATAACGCTTCAGAGACAACGTAGCGGGAAGGAAGGCCAGGGCGGTGGAGCTCCTACGCCGCGCGAAAGAACTTTCTGGCGGCAGCTGCTTCGATCACGCGACCCAGTATGGCAACAGCGACAATTTCACGGTAGTATCGATCAACCACAAGGGTTCGACCGTTAACGCCGCTTCGGTACGAAGCACGTCGTCGAGTGCGGCCGAGCAAGTGGCCTTTGCCTTGGCCCTCCTAGACGACAAACATACCAATATCTTCAGCGACTCCAGGGCAGCCATCCGCGCCTTCAGCGTTGGCGCCGTGTGTAAGAAGCATCCTCGACGGCAAAAGCATCGTCACCCACACTCTCACGTGGTTCCCCATTCACATGAGATGCATCATGGGATGCCCCACAAACTTCAACGAGCTGGCCCACTCAAAGGCGCGAGGTTTCGCTTTCCGCTACCATGGAGAACTCCAACGCCGGCCCGCAGTGGTGGAGAACAGAGACCTACCGACCACATATAATGAAATTGCGCAGCACTTTTATCTCGGCAGGAGAGACTTCAACACACGAAGTCAAATAGAGCACAGGCATTGAGCCTCAGATTATTGCAAACAGGCTCGTATCCCAGCCCGGCTTTATTCCACAAGCTTTATACTGACGTATATTCCACTAGTTCTTGCAGGCACTGCAATGACTTAGGTAGCCTAGACCACATGCTCTGGCGTTGCGCCTCGTTACGAGGCACAGAAGAAATCAATGAGGACAAGTGGCTCTCCGCTATCTAGAGCCCAGACGCCGGAGCGCAACTATGGGCTGTCAGATGGCCCACGATGCGGCGGTGGGCCATGGCCTGACTGTCCCAAAGTAGGAGCGGCCCGTAGCGCGCTGAGTCGCGTACGTCAGGACCTTCAAAAAAGTTTTGCATCCATCCATGCATTGCGCCCGCTTTCCTCCTTCGCGATCATTAATTGGGCTGTCAACGCCGAGGCGCAGTCGATAATGCAAACGGTGCGTGCTGTCTACAAACGAGTAGCGCGGCGCGTTCATCGTCGGGCGCCGACTGAGCTCTCTGAGACAAACGTCACACAGTGTTGCCTATTTAGCTATTTTATAGCAAAATCTAGCTACTTTTCGGTTCAACAAGCTACCAAAAACTTCATTTAGCTAGGAGTACTTGTTGTAGCTCTTTTTTCAACATCTCGCTTTTTTGCTAAGGCTAGCTTTAGTCTAGCGAAATTTCTGAATCACTATTCTTGTGCGAAAAAATATTTGCTACATGTATGTTACCGGTGATGCAACTGGCACAGGGCATATTGCGCCATTTAAAAGGCTTTTAAATAAGGCACGAACGAGACCAAGATATGTCACGTTTCGAGAGAAAGAAGGAAACCGTTCCAAAGAGAGAGGAAGAGACAATACAAGGAAGACCGCGAGCGTGTGTGCCTCGGCGCCGCACTGAGGAAAAGCGCACATAAACAAATGAGAGGCGATGCAGCGGCGCGCTTACTGACGGATGTCGCTTATCGCGCGGTGGTCCCATGAGCATCCAATCCAATGCTCTGCGTACAATATCGTACATGTGCGTATGCATGCCTCAGCATTCCTCTTACTGACACGGCACCTGGACACAAGAAGAGCCTCAGACATTTAACATTTCTGCGCGGCGACCATGCGTTCAATTACTCGCGCTAATGCACCTTATTTGTTATTCCCTCTGCAGTGCACTGCCCATTGTTGATGTTGCAACCCTCTTTAATTCGATGTGAACTGAGAATGTTTCGCCGGTGTCAAAGAAATTAGTGCCTATTTAAGAAGCTACAGCCATCCGAACGAACACTGATTGGCTCACACCATTGAATGTGCGAGAACATGTGAGAAAAATCCACTGGTGACAGCCGGAGAAAGCGAAGCCCAGCTAGTTCAAAATTTTCCCTCTCCTTATGAATTACGTGCCTCGCCATCACGATTAAGAAGCTCTACGTGTTTTCCGGAGGATCTCTTGCCTCCAGACCAATAGGGATATGCGCGCCGGCGAGAGAGTGCGGGTGCGCTAGTACCGCCGAGGCTAGATGTTTGTGCGCCTGCATGCCTCAGTGCCAACGAACTAAGAAACATACCATGCCCTATAAGTTAGAAGCGGTAATCGCTGGTTAACAACCCGTGCCTTAGTTCTGTTTTCGAAAAGCGCTACCGTGCGACCTCCGGGGTCTCGGCGCAACTGATGGCCAGCCAGTGGCTCTCCTTGTTCCATTCTTCGAGATTTCGTTGGAGAAGCGCTACCGTGCGACATTCGGCGTTTCGGCGCTACTGACGCCGAGTCAGCGCGGAGAATCGACCGTGCTCCATTCATAAGGACGGCCACATCGTCATCCTGAGGTCATCGGACTGTCTCTGTGGCCGCACTGATTTCAGATACTGCTTTGCATGTGTTACAGTGCGTTGTCGAACAGTTAACTTTTATACGTGTGGTTGGCAATTCCTCTTTATTATTAACCTTATTGTGAAAAGTTATTTGAGAGCGCCACGAACATGTAGTTTTAGGATTACTAGAGACACGCAGAACATGGCAGACAAGGAAAAAATATACAAAAAGTGCTTGAAAGACTGCAGGCTGAAAGATGATAAGTACAAGGAGTGGCTCATGGCGATATCCGAGGACCCATACAAGGCTTTCTGCAAATTTCGCTTATGTCCTATCGAGGGGAAGAAAGTGAGCACCGATAAGCACGCCACGTGTACAACACACCTGGCATGTTTGCCACCCAAATGATCTATAATTGACGTCATGCCACGTGTAACGCCAAATCCTGTGCAGCAAGGCGAAGTCATCCTTGCTCTTTTTGTTGCTGAACATTGCGCAATAAATACCGCCGACCGCTTGGGAGAAGCTTGCAAGGGGATTTTTCAAGATAGCCAGGTCTATGATGAAGGCTCACCGCACAACGTGTACTAATTTGATAAAGAGCCAAACGAGACCAACGCGAAACGTTGGCACCCGCTTTTTTGTCTTCTCGTATGGATAACCCATTTGTATTCATGGTTCAGGTAAGAAAGCACTTTAAAGATTGCATGCATTCGTACCAGCTTTGTTTAGTTGTGCTTCCGTACCCTGGGTTGCTGTGTGGACTAATCTTTGACATAGTGGATCTCGTCAAATTATTGCTACTAGCTGGAGATATCGAAACAAACCCGGGTCCTGATACATCCGATATTTCGCGGCAACTACAACAAATCCTGAAGGATTTAAAAGAAATTAAGGAAGAGCGTTTGACCGCAATAGACAAGAAACTAGAGCAACTGACAACCCTAGACAAAAAGATTTCGTCTTGCGCGGAGAAGGTAACTAAACTAAAGAAAGTCGTTTCAACGCTGGAAGTAAGACTAGACGACCTTGAAAACTGCTCCAGACGATCCAATCTAATTGTGTATGGTGTGCCAGAAGAGGAAAAGGAAAATGAAGACACACTACAACTTACAGTAAATGAAAAAATTGTCGAAAATGTCCTGAAACTAGAAGCTGTAAGTATCGAACGTATTCATAGATTAGGCAGGCCGGATACCACTAAAACAAGACAAATAATTTTTAAACTTCTCGACTTTAGAGACAATGCTAAAATCTTGAGAAACTGTTTCAAGCTAAAGGGGTAAAGTTTTTCGATCTCCGAAGATTTTTCGCCTCGCGTACGAGACTTAAGAAGGAAGTTATGGAATTATGCCAAACCAAGGAAAGAATCCGGAGATGAAATTAATCTAATTTGTGACAAACTACGAATCAATGGCGATATGTTCTACTGGGACGAAGAAAATAATAATGAAGCTCCTGTGAAACCAGGTTCCGTCAATCCTGATCCAAAAAACCAGCAACACGGCCCTCGAAGCCTACGTTTACGCCGAACTTGATATCCGACTTATCCTTCTTGCCCGCTAATGTGCCCGTAGCATAATAAAAATACGGATTCCCTTGAAGCTTTGATTCTTGCATATGAACCTGACTTTCTAACACTAACAGAAACCTGGCTGATATTAAAGCTGATATTAAAGATGTTGAGATAGCCCCTGCCAACTACGCTATCATCCGGAAAGACCGGACAACACGAGGCGGTGGCGTGGCCATTCTAGTAAAGAAAGAAATCCCGTTTTTAATGTTACCGGATGTTGCGGGCGTTGAGGCTATCTTTTGTAAACTGCGCTTCGCATTTTATACTGTTGTCGTAGGCTGCGTCTATCGCAGTCCTTCTTCCGGCTTCAACATTGTGCGCCGATTGCGTGAATAAACTGAGCAATATGCATCAGGATCCGGATTAATAATCGCAGGTGATTTTAACGTTCTTGAAGTGAATTGGCAAACAATGAAGCATCTTTCACCCTGTGCGGATGTGTTACTTGACTTTATGTTATCGTTCAACATTACACAAATTGTAACTCAACCTACACGTGTACAGGGACCCAGCTGTTCCATACTAGATCTAATATTCCTCAGTAATCACTTCATAAATGACGAAACAAGATTACGCTTACTAGATGGTATTTAGGATCACAAAATTACCCATTGCACTATACCCCCTCATGATAGCGTTACCCCTCAGCAAATCATCGCTTACCCCGACTATAGTAAAGCTAGCGACACTAGTATACTTGATTACCTGATTAATGAATACCCTGGTTCGGTTCCCACCCAGCCTTTCTTTGCCTACTCACTGCGTGTGGGTCGGCAGCCGCCTGAAGCCGTTGTGTCGCTGCCCCCTGACGCGTCACATCGCCAAAGGTGTTCTTGGGCAGATATCAAACCCGCTTGCGTGCCTCCTTGAATGATATATTCGCTTTTACTCTGATTGTTACTTTATTCCAAGACGGACATGACCGCGAGTATGCAGCGTGCTCCCCACCACAGTCACACAGTGGAGAAAGCTTTCACATGATTCAGAGAGGTGCTCGTTAGCGCTGCATTTCGCAAAAGTCAGACGCCCTCGACACTTCTGTGAACTGTGGCCGAATCGCTGGCACTTGAACCGTCAAAAAGGATGTGGGATGTACAGTCTCACTCTTATTTTCACAAACCCTGTCTCGATTGTGTCGGGTAGGTTGATTGAGCCAAATGTAAATATTAGGCGCTTGGTATCCATTTCTTGTTCGTCACGCCTTATCCAAATTATTTTGACATTGATCCCGTTCTAATCATTCCAAACGTATAGAAGTTCGCCTTCAGACAATTCTAACACATCAGCATCGGAGGCAACGCCGTGGGTTGTATTCATTGTGCGGTGGGGGGTCACTGTTAGTACAACACCCCCAAAAGGTACAAGTTTGGACATTTTTTCATGTTGTTTCTGATCGCGGAGCTCTAGGAGAAGATCACCATTAGCAATTCTGATACTTTGTATCCCGGACCGGAAACTTCCGTCGGAGATGTCAAGACTACCAAGTGGGAGATCATTCTTACCGTCTACTCAGGCTTAGCAGAGTGGATTACATGAAAGCGGGGAAGTTCTGTGTACGATTGCCAAAAACCTTTGACATCTTTGGTGCGCCCTCGTTTCTAATGGCGATGATGAAGTGGGAGAGTAAGAAGTTTTCATGAAAACACATAAATATTTCGCAACAGCGCCGACCGCCCACCACGGAACCCAACGGGGAGATGCGGCAGAGCTCCCATGCAAGTCTGCATAACGCCAGAGGTACGCTGTCGCTATAACCAAATATGGCGTACCCTAGGCAGCATTTCCAACAAGGTTAAGCCTTACCGCCAAGGAGAAAGGAAGTAAATGGAAAAGAGAAGAAGACACGAAAGGCCAGAAAGTGGGAGAGAGACACGAAGACTGGAGGTGCCATCTATGTAAAGCAGAGGCCAAAGAGGTTTGTTGCCTTTTCCGGGGCCCTTAAAGGTCCAAACGCCCAGGATCGGCTCAACCACCAGGATCCCCCTTTCCTCAGACACGGTTAAGCCGCGCACGGCTACACGCGGGAGGGTCTAACCCTCATGTGTTCTGGTGCGTGCTGTCGCAGCACACCAAGCGCATGCTTGCGCAGACGCCCCTGCGGTGTCTGGGCTCTCCGATAAATCATGGACACTTGGTGAGGTACGCGACAAATACTTGGCCATATACATTTGCATGGTTCCAAAAGAAATTATAAAATAATGCCAGAGCCACCGTCCTATCCACAGTAACCGCTCAAGAGAGAAACAGGAGGCGCTGCGAACTCTGAGTGAGGATAAAACAATTGTCATTAAGCCAGCGGACAAAGGTGGCGCAGTGGTGCTACTTGACCGGAGTCTTTACATAGCCGAAAGTTTCCGTTAAATGGCGAACACCGATTTTCACACAGAACTCCCAAGTAACCCTGCAAAGTAATTTAAAAGAGACATAAAGGACGCCCTCACCACTCTGCTCAAGGCAGAGAAGATAACCGAAGCGACGTTCAAAGCCTTCAAACCGCGAAGCTCAGGCCCCGGCCGTTAACACTTACTACCCCGAATACCCAATACAAACAATCGCGGCGGCCCTGTCGTATCCAACAATGGAACAGCGACCGAGAAAATATCCCCTTTTATTGACATTCTCATCAAGGACATTCCATGTTCCTTCTTCTGGTACATCAAAGAAACAAATCACTTCCTTCGGGAGGTGTCAAGCCTTGCAGTACCGGCGAGGAGTTACACATTGGCCGAAACATACGCACGCGCTCTTTCTCTATCTTTCTCCCTCGCACGCACACACATACAGTGCGTACGCACAGAAATCCATGCGCACACAAACAAGCACCGGTTTGAACGTACGCATGCATGGTGAAGCACGAACACACACGTTCGCACACTTTCACATTGACACGCGTCCACGCATGCACCTCAAGCACACAAGAGCACGGGCACACGCAATAATGCGCCTGTACACCCACACGCGCATTCACGCATGCACACACGCATATCGTGGTTCGCGCACATGGAAATACAAAATACCGAGGCAGTCGCGCGCGCGCACATACACACAACACATACACACTCATATACACAACCATACACATGCACACATCAGACGTGCGCACGCATAATATATATAGATCGATATATCTGTCCTGGCTGCCTCTCAAACACCGGCGCGTACAGACTGACTATATACACTCCCCCTACCATTGCTGTTCCAACGGCATCTGTAATGAATCGCTCTACGATTTAAATTTAGCGCTTCTTCAAATCAATGTGCCCTCTGCCGGGAGGGTGCGAAAATCTTTCCCCCGGTCCTGGTACTTCACCGCCCATCCTTGACTAAAACACTGCTTGAACACACCACTGGTGCTAGAAGGAACTACCCTCTTGAAATAGTAGGCTGAAGCTTTTTGATCGTCGGCCGAGATTTTTAAATATAAATTTTCTTATAATTTTCCCCATTCAGTTACACATGCTCATTGCGCGAAGATGCGAAGAGTTATGTCCTGAATTCCAGGACATTGTTCGCTACTACGAAACTTGGAGCACTGACTTCTTTAAGGGGTAATGGTGCAATATATTCCTCGTTCCTACTTCTTTTCGGTTGCACATTTCTTTTGACAATTTTCAATAATTATTCAGTTTACGCGCCTTTCCGTCACCCCATTCTGAGGACATACGGATATGTGCCACAACAGCGGAACATATTCATCACAATAATTCTGTTCAGGCCATGCGTCATTCATGCAACGAGCAAGCCCGTGGCATGTGGTGTGTTTCGCGTCCAAGCATTGGCGTGGCGCCACCATGGGAACACACATTTCACTTTTTAAACAACTAAAATATTCACACGTCACCTTGCGTTTCTAAATTTAGACAATAAGTGAATAATATTGAAATGATAATCTAATATTAGTAAGGGAACATTTTTGTTTATCAGTGGAGTTAAAATTAGGATCCAGGCGGCGCTAGCGTCGCCTGAGAGAGCCGACCGCATTGGTTCTTTGCGTATGTCACGAGCTTGTTTCAAACAATACCAGAAGAAGAAGAAGAATCAGGGTAAAGGCATTTCGGATTGCACATCTTGGGCTCTGCGATTTGCGACCACAGCAAGCAAATAAGAGATGCTTCCGAGCTCTCAGCATCAAGCCGTTAAGAGCAAGAAGCGACCTCGTGCTCGAAGAAACTCCGCGAGCTCCAATGGACGCGCATCTTCTCGGAGCTTCATTTCCTCTGGCAAGCTTGAAGGGACCCACCACTGTCCGGGCTATCCCAATCAAAGAGCTACCGCAGACACCCGGTTGGATTCAGCTCTACCGAGAGGCATGACCAGCGCCACTGGATCGGTCACTCAAATTCTCAAAAACGAACCTCCAAAAAGTAAGCGAAGACTGTCGTTTTATGACGCCGTCCAGCCCGCTAAACCCAACATAACGGCACCTCAGGAACAACAGGACGGTAGCACCGAACTTGGCACGCGCAAACGGGGCATCGCTTCTACGACGGAAGCTCCTTTTTCGGTAGAGCCAGGAGCCACCGATGGGCGTCCAACAAAAGCTCGAGCAGTCGCCGAAGCCGAAGGCCAGCCTCCTCCAAGAGAACGCTACACATCGCAGCCGACACAGGCACTAGAGTCTGTTGCCGGTGCTCGGTCAATCACAGCCGCTGCGACATCTTCCACATCGAACAACGAAGCAGCCGAGACAACCCTGACGGCCGAAGTACGCAGTGCAAAGCTACCGCCTGGTACGGTTAAGGCGAGGACACGCTCCGGCTCTACCGTCACTCTGGCGGTTCCCATCGACGCCGTCTCGAGAAGCGGACACTCAGGAAAGTCGTCGACGCAAGACTCGGGGTCCCAGCGCGAACCATCGTTCTCGCCCTTCGTTAGAGTTCTCGAGACGTTGAGCAGAGCACGCATTGCAGAGCAGCGGGCCAAGCGACGAGGAAGCAAGTCTTCGATCTGGGACTCGGAACACGTGAGCGAGCTGTTTCTTTTCTGCGTTCACGCCGTAGTGCACAGGCTCAGCTATCAGTGAGCGATCTCTGGCAATCGAAAAGGTGTCACAAATAGTTGTTGCAATGCGCGACATATCATGGGAGTCACGGAGTTGCGAATCCTGGGCTGTAATTTTCAAAGCGAAGCTTTTTATGTGCCTCTTCTTACGCCTTTTCGGGCGCTGCTGCTGCGATCGTCTTGCCGCGCGTGCCGCTGGGTTTCATGCAACGCTACCAGGTGGCACTAGCCTCCGCGCATGCCAACAGAACCTACATGCAAGCTCTGATTCAGGGTGGTGACAGCCTTTGTAATGGTACTTACCGCCACCAGCTAGATTAGAGAGTTAAGCTTACCGACAACTTATAAGATGTGGGAAGCGAAATCGCGAAAAAGAGGCCCAGCGGATGACGTTTCCTGGAACCTTTGGGGACGTGAATTAATTAACTTTTACAGCGAAGCTCTGAAGGGCTACTTTCCCCACTACCGTGTCCGCGCGTAGAAAAAAAAAGCCCCACAATAGGGCAATCCCGGGCCGACCCGCGGCGAAGGTGACGCAGACGTCAAGAATCAACGAAGTATGTCAGTGTTGCTACAGCTCCCTGCATCACCCGATGCCTTGTCTCGCCGGCACGTTTTTTTTTTCTTTGTAAAGCGAAGATTTCTTTCCCTCTTCTCACAATTTTACGGGCGTTGCTGTGATGATCGTGCCGTCCGTGCCACTGGGTTTCTTGCAACACTACCAGATGGCGCTCCCCTCCGCGAATCCCGACTGGCACCGCTGTGACCGCGTTGAACAGTTTGTGCGTATGGCAGATGCTGCGCTTGCTTTCCTATCCGACAGAAATGCAGGTGCTGAGCAGTGGAGGTCGCGTGCCGTTCTCTGATAGTGTAAACATTAAAACCGTCCATAGCCTGAAGAGAGCCCTCGGAGCTGGCGTCTTAAGCGTCTCAACAGCATGCTCGCCAGGAATGCAGAAGGAGCAGGTAAACACGCGCCAGAAAAATGGCTGGAAAGCATGCACTCAGCTCCGAGGACACCCAGGCCGGAAGGAATGGTCGCGCGTATCAAGAGCGTCTTCGCTACGCAGTGAAACGTGGTGCAGACGCCGAATCTATGTATAAAATGCATACATGCAATTATTATTTGAATTGCGCGCAGCTCTATAACACCATTTAACACTTCCGCCACGAAGCGATGTGCCATGCGAAGCAATGATAATGATCAGTCCTCTCAGGCATTATATACAGTGACGCGCAACAACGTATTAAGCAAACACGTCTCCCTGTGTGTTCTGTGGAATACGCAGAGAAATAGCAGCGGCGCACGCCGGGTAACGTGCAACATCAACTCTCCACTCTGGTATTGGTCTAAACACTGAAGAACTTACGCACTCGCCGCCAACCTCACCGCTAATTCTCGTGAATCAAAGCAATGCCGTGTAATGCCCTCGGGCCCTGAGGGTAATGAAATAAATAAATGAACAAATTAATTAATAAAGAAACCACATACAAAGCTTGCTTATATCGATTAGCACAGTGCACGGGATCCGTCGATATTTTTTCTTTGAGGCACATATGTACGGAAAGACGACAGAACATGTTTCGAGCATGGAAATCGCTAGACAGCCCAATTTTATTCGGACTTCGCTCCACACTGTGGAACTTCAGCGACCGGTGTCATAATTGCGAGGACTAGTATACCGACTGCTCCTTTCAGTTTGAGGGCAGCGGGGCTCGCAGTAACAAAATGTCGTTTTTTTTCCTCAATCCTGTGCCTCAAAAATACCTCCGATCGAAGATGCTTGTGCAAAAAGCACCACAGCGCGTGCGACGCACTACCTGGAAGTGCTCGAAGTTGGGAGTCCATAATCGAGCAAGTCGTGCCAAACCATAACGGCTGAAACCGCAGCGTTGGTGCTACGGCACCTAAATCTCGGCCCTAGTCTCCATTATGTCACCGCGAACAGCAGAGCTACTGTTGGTTTGCTGACGCGACAGCTGAGTTGAGCAAACACTGGCTGTAAGCACACGACAAGCAGAAGCTCCGCGCTATGGTTACGTTCGCTGGCTCGTTCCAGAAATCACTGGCAAGATACCGCTGCCGCATGCAAGCACTGAAATTTTGACCTATAGGTTCATGCACGACAAGCCTCTTCACCATAGCGGCGCGCAATACTGGCACAGGGAAGCCGAATACCAAGTATAAATACCAAGCAGTATAAATACCAAGTAGTGTCAACGCATAAGCCCGGTTTTCCTGGGTAACCTCGACAGCGTATTTTACAATATAACACATGCTACGGTTCCTCAGCAAAATAAGGCAAATCTACATAATGAAAGGTGAGAACAACCACTGGCCTGCGTAATTATCAATGTTTCTCGGATTTCCTTCATGCCCGAACGGCAGGTGTCGGAATATTCACGTAAAGAAAGCAAAAAATAAATTGAAAAGCGCATGTGCCTTCTTTCTCGTAACATACACGCGCCCTCACTTTTTCGCAGCAGGTAATTTTGGTATCACGAATAAGTGAGATATTTCTTTCGTGCTTTATTTTACAGGGGCAGCGCGGTTCACGGATAGTGGTCAGAGTAGCAGGGGTACCTATCACAAAGGAGCACATCCTGCTCACGGCCATCTTCATTTTCATAGTCACAACTGCAACAGCCGCCGTGGTCATGCTGTTCAGAAGAGAGCAAAAAACTGCTCCGAAGAAGCCGTACTGCAAGACCAAAGATTGCGTCGATCATGCCTGGCGCCTTTCGTACAAACTAAACAGCGGCCTTGATCCCTGCCAGAACTTCGGGGCTTACGTTTGTTCCGCTTGGTCCCCACCAAAGGGGTACCTTGAGCACTCTAACTCAGCCATGGATGACGTACGGAAATCTTGGTTCCCACTGTTCAAAAATATTCTTACAGAAGGCGCCAAGATAATTCGGGTTGGCCGCAAGCCGCTAGCCATGTACGCCACATGCATGGGCGACAGTAAACAGTACGGCTCGAACGTGGATATCTTCTGGAAGTTCCTAAAGGAGTGTAGACTGTCGTGGCCGGAAGAGCCAGAGTCAAGTGACACCAGCGCCCTCGATGTACTGATAACGCTCGCGTTCAAGTGGCAGGTTTCACTCTTCTTTCAATTGAGACTACTGCGCTTGGGACCCGCACCGAGTTGGCGTTTGACTTTAGATCCAGGCCCACTTGTACCGCTAATGTACCAGCATCATCTCACAATCAAAAATACCGGCGGATACGCGAAGTACTGGGCTGCGTTCTTCTACATCCTCAAAGGAAGCTATGACAAGGACGCGACGATAAACCAGACGCTCATAGAGACAACTATGGTGTTGGAAGGGGACGTCTTTAGAAGACTCCTATTCGCCATGCGTCCACTCGGAGTCCAACAACTACTGGTGCCAATCGCCAAGATTGGAGTCTACACTCCTCCTCTGGACTCGAAGCAGTGGCTACGGGCATTGAGGCAATTAGAGCTTCAGCCTCAGATGGAATCCAACGACCAGGTTCTCATAGCCGACAAAAACTTCTTCCAGACCATGGCGGCCGTGATGGCCTCGTACACGGACACCCAGCTGCTGTCCTTGATTGCTTGGTCTTGCGTGCAGCTCCTGGCACCAGCAGTAGATTTGCAGCTGCTGAAGTACCGGTACGACCAAGGCGTCATACGTTACCGGCCATACTTCTGCGAACGTTTTGTCGAGACCGCCTACCGACTCCTGGTAGTTGCTCTCACCTCTGTGTCGCGTTTCTCAAGACAGGAACGCGCCGTCATCTCAGCAAACTTCGACCGCCTGGTTGCAACCGCCAGCGCTTTGGTCAACGCCACAGACTGGCTGGATGCCAAGAACCGACAACTTGCATCCGTGAAGCTGGCTTCGACACGCCTGCAGCTGTGGCCCCCAGAGCATTTCCTGGAGAACGAGGCACTCGATCGCATGTACGCGACTTTTCCGAGCGCCGGATTGCCGTTTGCAGAATATTGGTTCCAATCGAGTCGGTCTGCCGCTGATACGTACTATACAAGTGCGAATATCGACGTCTTGAGCTACGCGGTCAACTACGAACTGCCGTACCTCTTATACGATGCTGCAAGTGGCGCAGTGAAGGTAGCTGTGGGTGCCATTACTCCGCCCCTTTACTACGCTGACGGGACCAAAGCTATGTTCTACGGAGGACTCGGATTCTCCATGGCGGTGAATCTCGTCGCATCCATGGACAAACAGGGACAGCAGTGGTATCCAAACGGCACTTTCGGCGACTCCTTTTTGTCCCCGTAAGCTTCTTTAGCCTAATTTTACGAATGTGATGATTTTCACTTTTACATGGGAGGTTATTACAGAACAACGCAGAAAGACTACTTTCCTAATATTATAGACATAATCAACCCATTATTTTTGCTACTTCGCTAAGTTACAGCTTATGGTGATGCGCCATCGTTGGCCACGACACGGTTGTTTGAACTAAGCGAGCCTTTGTAGGTAACTGTGCGAAGAAATTTCTAGAATGGGTCAGGAGATCATTTTGCCTGTAACAATACACGTATGTTCGCGTATATTGACAATCGAACTGGAAGAGCTTGTTTCTGAACTGATTTATGACTGAAGAACATTGATATCGCGATATGCTCTCAAGTACGGCCGACTGCATTTTGAAATAGCTGGGAAATGTTTACACAGTGAAGCCACCCAAACACTATACGAACTTCACATTGTAGAAGTTATCTAAAAGCGCATTGCTCCGTCCACAATATTCAAAACTGGATGTTTTCTACCAGAATTTTTTCCGCTTTTTCCGCTTTTCCGAAAGTGCTTACTTAATAATTCCAACGGCAATCTAAAATGTCCTGTCTTACTTAGTGCGCTATTAAAGCCGCACCTCCGTTTTGTTATAACTATCAAAGATTACACTGCTCTTCTTTACAGCGCCGCTTCTCGAGCCTTTGAAGACCGCGACGGCTGCCTGGCGACTGCAGAGGAGGCTCCCGTCGTCGACACCCCCACCTATCCGACCAGACCCGGCTCCAGGACCAGCGTCTTTCCCGAGATTCCCGCGCTCGAAGTCGCCTACGCAGCGTACAGGCGTTCCATCAGCGAAAGCGACGACGACAGTCCGCAGGGTATTTCCCGGAATCTCTCGGGCGATCAGGTCTTCTTCATGACTTTGTGCTACATGACGTGCAGCCTTCCCGGAGCCGTGGGTCAGTACACGGTGGACTGCAACAAGGCTGTGAGCAATTCGGAGGCATTTGCGCGGGCTTTTCAATGCCCGTACGGATCAAAAATGAATCCCAAGAAGAAGTGCACATTCTTCACCCGATAAGTGGGGGCTGGAAAGGACCGAAATCACGCGCATTGTTTACCACGCCACAAGTGTGAACGTACACAATATGTTTATCAGTGTCAGACAATACCCCTCTTGCCTGGATCTTTCAATGCCTTGAAATGTGCTCGCCGTCTTTTGCAAAGCGATGGCGCTCTTTGTATGAGGGCGTCAGCAGTGCAACTGGCACTTCGTCTACGTGCCTTGTTCTGGCGTACGACGCACTCTAAAATGCTGACGCGTGTTTTTGGACGTTTCATGGCGGGCGCGCAGTAGAAGACGCCCCTTTTTTTACGTTCTTGGCGCTTTTTTGTTTTTGCTTTCTTCTTATGACCCGTTCTTCAGCTCTCTGACTTCTTTTGTATTTAAAGCGTTTACCTTTAGTTGGCAACAATGTGCCCATCTGGGTGTCCCAGACGTCGAAATACATTGACGTCATCTACCGCATTTGCGGGCTGTTTGCACTTTTGTTTAATTTTTGCTTGCGTAGCCGGAGTCATGAACGTGTTTTCGAAGATAATGTCCAATGTATTTCTTGGCTGTGCTTAAAACGTTTTTTTTTTTTATTTTATCAAGATTTTCTTCGCAATTCTCGGCTCCCTGGCGTGTGTTTTCTATGCCCGTCTGCCCTGCACCATTGAATATTCTGCAGTTTGCTGAAGGGCACCTGGTGCACACTTACGGAAGGCCTGAAACAAGCTAATATTTGACAGGTTTGAACTGCTTGCCGAGTCAAATAATTCGTATCATTTCTCTAGTAACTGCCCCACACAGAGTTCAGTGAATAAAACCTTGTTTTTGTCGAATCCTCTGGCAGCTCTACTGCGGTTCTCGCAGCGCTCGTTAGCGGTTCTCGAGACGAATGAAAGCAAACTGCACAGAAAGCGTAGCGTTCTGTTGCCCTGCCAACTTATCCAATGTATTAAATGATCGATTGTTAGCACGCTGCACATTCATGTAGAGTTCGCGCCCGAGTGATGAATAAATTTCAAAGCTGGGGATTATTTCTTACATTCACGCCAGTTACTGCCCTTGTTGATGGTATGCATGGTGGAAAGTGAGTGAAACTACGTGAAAAGCACACCGTTTACCGCGCTTTATGTTTATTAGTGTGATTAGCATTCTTTGCCTACTTTAGTCGTCTTAGCCTATCTATCTATCTATCTATCTATCTATCTATCTATCTATCCTCTTTCGTCGACCCAGTGCCCTATGTTGCCTACCAGCTTGAACCGCTAGATAAATGCTGGTGGTTAATGCCATCGTGGTTGGTCAATCGTCTTCAAACAAGCTTCGTGGCCTTACTCTTCTCATACCGTCGTCGTCACACCTTCTACGCCGAGTTATCGCGTTTAACATTGAAGTGGATTTCATGCCCTAGTGAAGACCAAATTTCAAAGCATAGTATAATTTGATTCCTTCATGCAATTTACTGATGGTGTTGATGGTAAATAAGATGGAAAGGGAGTAAAACCAATTGAAAAGCCCAATGTTTGGCGCACCTTATTATACTTATTATTGTGATTAGCTTTCGTTGCATAATTCAATCGTTTTCAGCCTATCTATATATCCATCTATTTCCGTCGTGATCGGCCTATCGTCGTCATTCCACATTCGTGATCGGACTCTCGTCATGCCGCCGTCGTCACAACTTCTATGTCTAAGTATGTGCACGTGGTTCTGATGCCGTCGAGGTCGTTACATTGCGGTCAGTCCTGCTTTGTCAGCCGGCCCCTGTCATGCCGTCGTTTTCACGCCATCGTCGTCATACAGTCGGCTGCATTGGCTGTCACAGCGCCGCCGTGATGCCGTAAAGGTCGTTCTATTGTCGTCATTTCAGTTTAGTCATCTAACTCTCATCATGCAGGCACCACGATGTCGTCGTCACGTCATCGTCGTCCCGCGGTCGCTTTGCCATCGTAATCGCTTCTGTAAAGTCATCCCATTGTCATCATGCCGTCCTCGTCATAATGCCTCCATCGTTCCACTGACGTCGATCTTTCTTTGTCATTCCGTTGTAATCATACTGTCGTGAATCAATCGCGATTACGACGCCATTGCCACGCTGTCATCTTCAGACAGTCACTCAGGCCTCCCTCGTAAGGCAGTCGCTATCCCGCGTCCGTTATCAGATCGTCGTCACGTCATCATCGTGGCGTCTACGTCGTCATACAGGTTTCATACAGTTTGTTGTCGCGCCGTCATCAGCATAGGCCCGTCGTCATCTCATTTTTCTCAAATTTTTCTCATGGCAACGTCTTCAGTGCACCGTTGTTATAGAGTCGGGATCGTTTTACCATGGTAATTCTAACTTTGACATCCCAGTTTGGTCATGTCGTCGTTATTAGCCATCGCCGTCAAACAGTCATCGTCACGCAGCCTTTTACCATCGCCATTGCTTCAGTAACCGTGTTACTGTGGTCATGCCGAAGTTGTCAAATCGCCTTCGTTGATCCATCGACGTCAGTTCTTTCTTGTCATTCTGCAGCAGTCATCTTTTCCCCCGAAGAAAGTATACCGGGTGTGCTTTTTTATTCTTTTGTTGCCTATTGGCTCTCTATCGAAGCGAAGGAGCCGGGCCGAGAGCTGTGTCGGAAGCATGGAAACACGAAGACGAGCGCAACTGGCGACTGGAGCCTTTGCGTGCGAATGACCGCGATGGCACCTCGGGCATGTGCTCTTGGCCTGCCGAAGCCGTCCTAACTGACAGTCGCTATGAGTGTGCGACGTCCAGGGAATTCCTATGCCCGCAGCAAACTTGAGGGATCCGGAAAGTTGTGGGGACGAGCGCGTGTACGTGTGGCTATTGGTTCGCGATCGATTCCATCCATCATTCATACTAGTTCTGATTCATTTAGCTTTGATTGATTAGTTCTCTGCGTCTTTTCGAGACCATGTCTGGGCGCTTAAACTCTGGCGCCTATTGGATCACGTCGGCTTGCCTGATTGTTCTGAGTAGTCGAATAATGAAGAAGCCTGTTTGGCCCAGCGGTCCGCGTGTCCTTTGGATGCTGCACAAAGCAATTTAAGGAGAAGGTCCCAGTCTTTTCGGGGTGAGCAAGGAGACAGGAGCCATCGGTGCCACCTCACCATAGTAAACCAGGCCATTCAGGCAGGCCGCCGACCAGGGTGCGAACTCGATTGGTATGTAAATACAAGTGTCAGAAAAAGTTAAAAGGACCTCACGGAGCTTTCGGCTATTCGATGGTGTTTTGCGCAGGAGGGCGAAATGCTTTCCGGGAGGTTGTACGGAACTCGTTGTCCGGAAGTGTTTGAAGTCGGAGCTTTTAAGTAGTGCGAGGTCGACACTACGGCGGGCAACCTCGACGTCAAGCCCACATGGGGGACAGTTCGCCGCCGTTGTCGTTGGCCAAAGAAATTCTCGCATAAAAAAAAGCGCTTACTCTCCTGCTCTGACTGCCACAATTGAGAGCTTCCAACTGGTAAGCTATAGCCAGTGTCGCCCGCCTTGTGGCATTCTTGATTGAGCCAATACTTCATGGAAATAAAGGCTTAGGCGTGCAGCAGGGAATCAAAGACGTCTGGAATGTAACCCACCGACTCCAACCTGATCCCAATCTAGTGGACCAAACCGAAAAAAAATGTGACACTTAGACGCACGACGAGTCTGTTGACGAATATCAAAAAAAGAAAAGAGCGCGATAGTCATCGTGATGCGCGCAAGTGCGGTTCGCGTGCGGACGGGAGGCTTGCCACGTGTGATCGTGTCTGTGAGATTGAGACGGGTAATTCAGTGCGCCAAGCCCAAAGCTCGGACGAGACCAAAGTTTGCTTCGACTGCAGGTCACTTCCCAACGAGTACTTTCTCAGTAGCGTCGCTGCTTACGACAGAGACACTGAACCGTTTTATAGCGCAAGTGAATTATGTTTAATGTTTAATTTGCATGTGGTTGGTGATTGCTCTGAATCTTTTTTTTTTGTTGAAACATGTTTTTACTATTATATTTTTATTTTATATAACATTTTTTTCCTTACCCCTGCTTTATTTTTCTTACATGAACTCCTCACATACCCATTTTTATGAGTGCTCTCTTGTTCTAACATTCGAAGTCGTTTGTAAACACGAGTGGGATCCTTCTTCATGGGGAGAGGTGGGGAGGAGGTTCACGAAGAAAGCATGATGTGGCTCTCTCTTCTGTTTTTGTGACTGTTGGGTCTTGGATGCGGATGAGCCGGGCAAGGAGGGCTGTCCGAGAAGTGCAAACACAAAAACGAGCGCCCGCGCCGACTGAACTGATTGCGTGGCAATGACGCTGACTGCACATCGGGAATGTATTCTCGCCCGGCCGACGCAGTGTTAACTGACAGTCACTTTGCGTGCGCACCGTACAAGCAATTCTTCCGCATGCAGCAGACCTTGAGCAGACCCCAAAAACGAGTGCGGACTAGTGCGGACTACGTCTCGTGGTCGGTTCACGCTGGGCTCTGCCCATCAGTCACGAATAATTTCGTTTGCGTATTTTCGAGGCCATGTCTGGTCGCTTAAACTCTGGCCCTTATTGAATCATGTTCTAATGCCTCAGTGCTATGAGCGGGCGATTGATGGAAAGGCTTGTGTCTTCCAACGGTCCGCTTGCCTTGGACACTGCAAAAACCGATTTCAGCTGAGGTCTCAGCATTTACGGGGTGAGCAAGAAGACAGCGGAGCACGGCGCCACTTTACCACGGGAGACCAGGCCGGTAAGGCAGGCCGCCGACGGCCGGTATGACATTGTTTGTCTGCAATATGCATACAGTATAACATTAAATTACTACCGAGTTAATAATCCTAGTTTTTCGAATATCACTTTGCGTCGTCGTCATGCCTGCCGATGTGCACTTGCCTCTGCCGCAGCTCACCTCCCTTTCGTCGTGGTCTGCCTGCTGAGCTAATGCGTCCGAATGTTAGCAGCTGCCTCACTTCGTTACACTGCCGTCAGACAAGCATGATTATGCCGCCGTTATCATGACATCTTTTTCATTGCGTCATCGTCGGACAGACGCTCCTCCATGTGTTGTCACACCGTTGTCGTCACGCTGTCGACGTTCTACAAGCTTCATGATTTAAGAATCGACACCTCTCTGTTGTCATGCCATGGTTTTTATACCGCTTTTGTCGTTCCGTCGACGTCAGTCCTTCGTCTTCATTTCATCATCTTCACTGCGACGGCGTGATAGAGTCGTCGTCATGCCACCATGCTAATGGCCGACCTAGGCGCGCTAGCGCATGCCGGTATATGTCGAGTATAGCCGCAACAACGAAACTCTGAGCATGACCTTGACACATACTAAATAAAAGTGACCAGACGAATACTTTGCCGCTACTTCGCTCGAATGCTCGTCGCATAAGCGTCGACAGTAATCGTAACATGGGCGCTGCCGTAGTTTTTGTCATTCTTAGTCCTCTTCTTGCTTACTACGTGATCAGGAAGGGAGCATGAAAAGGTCAATTAAGGAGGGCGAGTTCAGATTGAGCAGAGAGACATGTTTTCCAATGGTTCTTAAAAAGAGCCGAGTAATATGTTTCTTGCAGCAGTTCCTCTATTACTTTGTGCATTCCTCGAAACTAGTTGAACGCCGAGCTGCAGGTATCCTATTTATAAACTTCTGCTCGGGCTCTGTAAAAGCAGTGTGGATTTCTAAGCGAGACAGAAGATGTTGTCTCATTTTCTAATGTAGCACCTCAAACAGCGATCTGTAGAAATATAACGTTAACTAGTAGCACAACTGCTGTCTTTGGAAAACATTGCGACACTCGCTCGTATCCGTCGTGCCTGCCCTAACTCTTAAGCACGCTTTGCCGCTCGTTTTGCGCGCGCACACACACACACACACACACACACACACACACACACACACACACACACACACACACACACACACACACACACACACACACACACACACACACACACACACACACACACACACACACACACACACACACACACACACACACACACACACACACACACACACACACACACACACACGCGCGCGCGCGCGCGCTTGCTTAGTTTGCGGCCAGGCTAGTCGCTTCCGTCCACTGGGGCAATTGGTGCGATCATTTATATTATGCACGTCATCTTTCTCACTTGTACAGAACCATCACAATACCTTCGTATCACCATGGCCGGCACGCTAGCTCCTGCTTTTGGAAGAAAAGCATCCAAAACCGTTGCTTCTCAATATATATATAAGCTGAATAACAATAAACGACCCCTTATTTAACTTTCTGCGCGATCACACACACACACACACACACACACATACATATATATATATATATATATATATATATATATCGTGTGTTCCTTAAAATACTCAAAGGTACACTTTAGACAAACGAGACCGCAGTACATTCTTTGTCATTGTTTGCAGAAATTCATGTTTTCTTCAAGTGCGATTAGTTGATTGGTTAGGTTTAATTATGCGAAATGTTAAATATTCCTCTTCAGACGTAAGTTTCGTTTGAGAAAGTGTAGAGCGTGCTCTCAGAAACAATGAATGAGGTTGTTGCCATCTCCTTATCTTTTACGTTAGCCTGTATCTCAGCTATAAATAAAGCCGAGTATAAAATTTTAATCCTATGCAACTTCTAGTCACATGCAATGTTCCTGTTTATGTACTGTGTAAATAACAGCCTCCATCTCATAGACAGTTTATTTAGCTGCCCGGCACCCTTCACAAGCTTCGCCAAAATGTAAATAACCAAATCAGACGTATATGCGCAATGTGGGACGTCGACGCAACAAGCGCGCAAGAACGAAGGCGATGTATGATGCTTGTCGAGAGAAGAATGGTGGCGACAGGCGTGTACACAGACAACTACGACGCATACTTATATGTATGTAATGATTCTATACCTATTATGAAACAGTGACAGATACCGATCCTGTTGTTTTAGTCAAGAATGGGCACATATCCACCGGCATATATGCAAGGGATCGTAGAGCAATGTACACATATGCGCTACTGTTGCTAATAGAAAGAAGCATGGAAATCTTCTCGCGAGTGTTTGCGTTTACAGTGTGTAGTGGATGATTATCTCAATCATGCGTTGTTGAATGAAAGCACAACAAGAAAATTTTTGAAAATTTGAGGTTACGTTTCCTCCTAATTGAAGGGTTATTAAATTTTCTCAGATGCTCTTTAATGTACAAATTATCTTCTTTTATATGATTTGCGCTTCAGACTATGTAGAAAGTGCTAGGCCGGACAACTACATTCAAGAAACATATAGTGAAACTGCTGCTCGTTTCCTCGACAGAATGGCGCAAGGCGAACCCGCCAGCTTCCCAAGGCGACCGCGAAGGAAGCATGCAGTCTGCGCCAGCTCATCGCTGTCACCGGCGACGGAAACGTCCGCTATACTTTCTATTCCAGGCAAAAAAATGCATGCTGGAATCGGCAAGCTACACATTTCAGGAGAAGCGACGCCTACTGTCAAACATTTAGCATGCACGAAAGACAGTTCCCACAAAAACGAAGTTCAGATGCAGTGCACGCCGAACGGAACAGCTCCTCCGCCGTGCTCGCATCGTAGCTGACAACACTACGAATATGATCGTATTTTCTTCTTACTGTAGAGTTCTTTCGAGGAGAGGGTCAAACGCCAACAACGGTAACAAAACAATGTGGTTTGCGAGCTTCGGCAGTAAGTTCTGCTGCGCCGTCGGCTACTGCTTCGATATGTTCCGAATATGTTATAGTGACGATGTCCACGCCCGGCCCGGCGGCCATCGCTGGTGAAGGGCTGCCAGCGTCGCTACATAGAACGTGGCCGCTTGTACATCGTTAACTGGCTTCGCTATTGTGAGGCTGCTTCCAGAAATTGGTCCCGAGCCCATGCTGTGCGGCTAGACAATCTTGCCGTTCGCTATCAAAACCATCGTCGCACGGCAGCCCACGAACTGCAAATAGTCCACGGATAACGTGTACGGAACCCTGGCACCCTGTGAGCAGTCAGTTTCGTTAGGTTTTCGGACAACGTACGTCAAGTCTGATGCATTCATATGAAGGTTCCAATCTCTATGTATCAATAATATCACCGGCAACATGTAGATTGAGATGAGTAAATATCAGTCTTGTAAAACACCCAGAATGTCAAAGTAAATATTTTTGATATTTTGCTGATGTGCCCCTGCACAGCCAAGAGATCAAGAGATCAAGAGATCAATCAAGAGATCGCTATAGGCGGCCTTGTAATAGCCAGGACGCCAGTCTAAAAAAATTGCGGGGCTATATCGTGTCGCGCCTATGAGATTGGGCCGCTGAGAAAAGTACGGCCTGCTGTTCGGGCCGCTTATGCGCCAGGACGGCTACGGCTGGCACAGTAAGTGTAGGGCCATCTAAATAAACCGCTTATAGGCATTACATTTTTGCTCTGGCTTCCTGGCTATACGCTACAACTTTACGCATGAAATGATTAAGAATGTAGATCCGAAATGCGTGAGAACGCTGCCGGTCGCAGACGCAAATAATTTGTAATTATTGGCGCTTCGATTTATTGCGGCTGCAATAGGTTGGCTGTACACGAGAGAACTCATCTTTAGTTCCAGCGACCAGCGAGACTTTGCAACTCACGCCGGCATTCCAAATAATCCGCAGCTCTTCATTGAATAAAAAACTGTGGGCCAAAATACTTGGCTTTATTATTTTGTTTCAGTTGGGTCTATTGTTCGCCCCCCCCCCCCCCCCCCCCCCCATCATCAGCCAGCCCGCGAAAGATTATCCGCGTCGCATGTTTGAGCAGCCCACAGAAATATCCATACTGTATAGTTACCGCAGCAGCGAATGGCTACACTGTGGTTCTTCGACGACCTGGTATGGACTGGCATCACGCAAACTTGACGGAGAAGGAGCTAAAACATCTCCTAGGGTTGAGGATTGGCCGAGCTGGTATTGCGTTCTAAAACTGTTACAGGGCAACACACAACAAGCCGAGCTGTTCTTTTCTCTAGTCAGCTCGGCTTGTTTCTTCCTTTGGTTGTTGCGCTGTACCAATTTTAGAAAACATCTCCAAATCGTTCCGCAGCACGCGACGGCAACAGATTCAAGCTGCACCGCGTGAGGTCGCACAACACAGAGAGGAGGAAGGCCTCGCCTTTTCCTACTGTCCACCGACCACCCAACCAATTCCCTCTCTCGCTCGCTACCTCCCGCACTCACTTGTTCACTCACCGCGCGTTAAAGGGAAGCTGAAGAGTCTGTCGAATTCAATAAGACGCTCATATACAGATGCGGGAACCTTACAAACCATGAAGGTGAAATTTTGGGGGGGATTTTTCACTTAGGAGCGACGCAATCGTCGGTTAAAATTGCGCTGTAGCTCCGCCCCCCGTTGAGCGCCGCGCGCTGCTGCTGACGCTGAAGATGCGAGCGGAGACCGGAAACCGCGGCTTAGTGACGTCAACACTGGCGTTCCGCTCCTTCGCAGGCTCCGCGACCGTGCCTGGCCGGGCTTATTTCTGCGTGCGTGCCGTCCTAATCTGCTTCGCTCGACCCTACATTTCTTCATTTGTGTGTATATAGGAGTGGTAGTTGACGTGCGTAGCATCAATTGAACTTGTAGGCCGATCATGCCGGCGTTCTGTGCAGCCTACACTTGCACGAACACCTGCGGCCGCGACGATGTTTCGATGTTCCATTAGTTCCTGCAAGACAAGAAGCTTGCAGCTAAGTGGGAGGCTGCTGTGAAGCGAAACAACTTCAAGCGCTCAAGAGTAAGTGTTGTGCTCTAACCACTTTCATGACGATTACTACCGGAGTTTATCAACAATGCGAGCTTCGGTTTCTCCTAAAAAAAATAGCACGCTGAACGGAAGGTGCATGTTTATCGCCCACCCTTGACGCAGGTTTCATCGCCAAGCCCCGCGAATTTTCTATTCGCACGTGTGTTGTGAAACAGCCTGCATGCAGCTACCATAACGCAGTGCAAGCGTAAAGTTTGCATGTGTTGGAAAGCCTGCTCACGCCAAGAAGCTGTGCTCCCCCTTCTCTCGCACACATCTCACATAGCCGACTGAATTCGCCGGTTACAAGTAGCGTGCGGATGGCGCGCTGATGAAGGTTCTATACTACACGTGCTACAACAGCCGGGAAACTTTCCCCGCGTTTAAACTGTCTGTGTACATTGCCGACAGCTTCGGGGCAGCGCACAAACGCTGAAGATCGTATCACCGCTTACGTTCTACGAGGAGGCATGCAGGAACATAACACTACAGTTGTTTGCCCGGAAACGTACTCACTGGAACGCTGAATGCAGCTTAGCAAAAAACATATTCGCCAAAGAACATTTCCAACACAAGGAGATACTAACACTTCGCCTTCGTTCGCGTGGAAAGCAGTGCTTGCACAAGCATTTTTTGGTTCTTGGAGAGGCCGGCTCTTCGCAACTGGCTCGTACATGTAGTATTTACAAGTATGTACGTACGTGTAGTATGTACAAGTATAAACCCCTTACAAGTGATCTTGCACGCGACAGCGACAGCGCTACAAGCGAGGCGATGGCTGTCGGATTCACTCGTCGTCTGCAAGCCGAACTCCACGCGAGCGACGGCTTTCAGCGAAGACTTCCCGGTATGAGGGCAGCAATATACGCGCCGAAACAAGCGTGACGCATGCTTTATCAATCAAAGTTGATGTATTTGACTGAAGAAGGAGCATAAAGTATTTCTTAAGGTCTTGCACTAGGTTCTTATTCTTGCACGTATAAAATTCAATAGTTTGCTGGTTCCATGCGACAAACAGCAGTATTTGAGTTAGGTACATCCAGTTTCGGCTTCGCACAATTGGCTAGTCGCTCATAGCATTTCTGGGCGACGAGCGACGAGTTCTAGATTTTTAGAAACGAGCGATCGAGGGACAACACCGAGCGATTTGTTCAAGGGATGGCCCGTTTTGTCGCTCGAAGCCGTTGCCCGTCACGGTCGCGCGCAGAATCGCTCTCGTAGAGTTTAGACTTAACGCCGAACTCCTGAGAGAAACGCAACCTCTCGAAAATTTCCATGACCATCTCAACAAAACACCACCAAACTACTTTGCACCGTGCTTCGTGTGTAGCGGCAGCAGTCGGTCCGGACGAACACCATTGTTGACGTCGCAAGGCTCCCCACCAATCACAGGCGGAAACGAGGCGCGCGAGCTGAGCGTGTCTGCTGCTGCACTTTTCGTCGAAATAAAATATGTTTGCGCTTTCTTTCGCTCAATTTCGATGCGACATTCGAATTCAGAGGGTTGAAAACCACGGCACACCACTCTTCACTCATTTTTTCTGGAAAAGCTTTCAGCTTCCCTTTAAGGGAGGCAAAAAATGCTTCAAATACAGCATGGCTATAGAACCGTATTGACCGTTTTCGCGGCGATGCCTTGGACGGTACGATGTTTCATCACGTCGTGACGAACCCATTGGCTGTTTAAGCTGCGTTTGCGCTTACAATGCATGTGTACGAGGCCGGTGCTGCTTAGCATTCGGTTTCGGGAGATGTCGTAGACGGTGACTGGGGGGTCGACACGAAGCTTTGGCCGGCCACAATTTCACAGCACTTGTAAAAGCGCTTTCGGAGCAGATTAAGCTATGTCCAAGAGGCACGAGAAGCTATATGGTGCTTGTTCTGGGGCTAAATATGTGCTCCAAGCTATCCAAAATTTTCTATTGTAAATAAAATCAGTATCAGTGTGTTTTGCTCTTAGTTCTTCATTTGGCAAACGCTTCCAAGCAGCGTCTTGTCCCGTTTCTGACTCAGTAAAGTTCTTCGCTGTGGTCACTACCCCATTATTTTCTGCCTAATCGCATGTGCGTCTGCTAAGTTCCGATAAATTTATTCTTACTAAGCGCAAGGCTTGAAAAAGAACTGTTCTGTGCATTGTAATATTTTGTGACAAAGATGTATTATCGCTAGTAAATCGCTTACTCATGTGAACCGTCACGAAACCTTCAAACATTCAGCTTTGACCTTTCGTGTCCTGTCGGCGTACTTCGTATCTATAAAGTTCGCACAGACTCAATTGTGCATCCATTCACTTACTTCTAATACGTTGGCAACAGACTGGGCGTGCCACTTCGGGTAGATTTGTGTAGATAAGGAGCCTGAAACTTATTATGAGAGGAAGCGTCACTACTCCCTTTGTCACTGTTGAAAGAGCGGTACTCACTGTTGCCAACTCTCCGGTGTAGCAGTCCTTTTTTTTTAACGTTGGTGATACACCACTGGCAGACAAGTGAAGCCATTTATGTTGTGGGAAAGTCGTGGATCGCTAAGGGCTGGCAACACAACCTATCCTTTCGTAGCAGTGGTCCGCAAGCTTGGTCACCCAGAATCATTCTGTTCCTTCAATACCTGTCACTAATTTCGCAGCCAACTACCGCACACGTATTAAATCTACCACCCTACAATTAGCGAAAACTCAGTTGCATTTGAGACAGGTGATCGCACAGAAGCAACGTAGAAGCGGTAACGGTTTTGTATTTGTGCGCTGTCACTAAGGCCACGTGCGGCGCGCGCGGAAAGCGCCCTGCCGTTTATCTAGAACAAACTGCTTCGCGAAAAGGGTCAATAGATGCTGTTCTAAGTTGGGCTCCTGCGCGCGCGATGAGTTGCTTTACCGCTTAGCGTTTGAACAAAATTGCGAAAGTATGCGCCACTGTGCTTCCTGAGGGAGCATCTACCGCGACACTAGAGTTTGAGACGGAGCAGAGCTGGGTCGGAGCAGCCGAGAGAGCAAAGGGCCACGCGGCCGTGCCTGTGGCGCTTGTTCTGAAAAAGAATAAACTTTCAGGGCTAATAGGATTTATGCCTTCCGGTAGCGGGAAAGATGAACAAGAAAACCGAGGCGAGTAGGGCATTCCAGACTGTCAAAAGCCGAAAAAAGAAACGGTCAACCAAGTGTCGACGAAAGAGAACTGAAAGACGACGTAATTGTGCGTGAAATAGATTATACGAAAGAAATACTAAGTGTTTGAATAGAGAGTACGAAAAAATTCACCGAGAATTGCGATACTCCCTAACGGAAATTCGAGCGGAGCTCTATACGTGTTTTCATTCCGCGATATACTGGCTGGCGCGGAGTATACATCTCGTGCGGCACGTCGCAAATGGAGCAAAATGTGGCGCCACTGCCTCACTAATCAGGGAATCGAGAGAGGCTGCGTGTTGGTGACGCGTGGCCGCCATTCACAGTAGCCGCCGCAGACAGACCTCGCAGACAACGCGTGCTACTCTGGCGCCATCTTGTAGTGATCATAGCCGCAGAGCACGTCTTGTGCGGCACTTCGTTTTTTCCTCACACTTTCGCCATGCTTTTATCCTCCGCTTTCCGTCTCAAAGTTCCGCTGCACCCTCCTTCTCCGCTTTCCTCCTCGCGCTCTCTTCGCTTTCGCCATATTTCATGCGCCGCTGCATTCGTTCTTTAATCCCTGTATGCGCTCGTTCGCTCGGTTGCGCCGATGCTCCCCGCAGGAACGCAATGAAAGAAAAAGAGAAAAAGATGAAAAAGAATGAAAGAGAAAGATGATAGGCCGATAATGAACATTTATATCAAGTTATGTACAGCGTTTTACGTGCCAAAGCCAAGATTTGATTAAAAGGCACGCGGTAGAATTAATCATTGTTTTAATAAAAATAAAACTTCCTTTGTAAACAGTCAGGTTTTTGTGGAGGAGGAGGAGAAATAAACTCTTATTGTAGAACCAGCACCTTATGATGGCCGGGCCTAAGCCTTCCACGAAGGGACGTCGAGGGCTTGCCTCGCCGCCGCATCGCGGGCGTGTTGGGTCGCCCAGGTTTGGTCGTCATGACCACAATTAGTACATGACCCGGGTAGTTGGAGAAGTATGAGAGAGGCCTTTGCCCTGCAGTGGCCGTAACATGGCTGATGATGATGACGACGACGACGACGATGATGATGATGATGATGATGATGATGACGGTATTTACATCTCTAAAAAGTCAAACGAACCCCACCTCGTGCCGAGAAATACGAGATAGAACGACAGCCAGGACCGGGATGTAAATTAATCCGACGGTTCCTGCCGACGCGAACTTCTCTACGAGAACGCCTTCCTAGACACGAAGTTACGACACCGTCTGACACTACACGCGAAGCTGACCTTGGTACTAGGTAAAGTCGGAAGCTGGACTTTGGTGATCTACTGCGCGGTTTCGTTGAGGACGATCGAGTGTCCTTTTCAGCCAATCCAGGAACTCGACGAGAAGATCTGTGCAGACACACCCAATGATCCTCAATCCCAGGTACTCGAAATTCCCGGAGTCCTCCACTACGGCGTGCCTCATAATCAAAAAGTGCTTTTGGCACGTAAAACCCCATAATTTTTTTAGTGCGACGTTTGCCGCACGAACGAAGTTATACCAGGATCCGATACCACGAACAGATACCACGACCCTAAAAGAGTGTTCTCCGCAGAAGGCGAGTCCTGTGCCGGGGGCACTACCTAACCACTAGAAAGGCACTTAATTGAAGGAATATCACAAAGGCCACTAACACCTGATTGAGCAAAGAAACACTCCATTAAATGCTATAATTCATTCCTGCTTCCTCCCTGCGTCCGTGTGTGTTCTCGGGGCGCACCGCGCGCTGTTTGTTCGCCTGTCGGCGACTATGCCGACCGCATCGTCAATACGAGAAATAAAAATATTTCGCTTATTCACACGCATTTGAACCCGGAAGCCCTATGCAAAACTGCTCTCGTCTCTTTACCACTCCAACATTGTTCTCGGAAATGTTCGACACAGAACTGTGAGGAACGGCAAAAAGGGGGGTAGAAGAGTGAAAACGTGACAAGTAATATGAAACTCACGTGATCCGAATCATTGTACGAGGTCCTCCGAGCGTCTGACTTGATTCGCTGGGCTTCGAGCTGTTCTTTGTTTATGGTGTTAAGTTCTTGAAGGACAGAGGGCAACGAAGCGTGCTGGTGAGATAAACTCGCTTGGCGACTTGAGTGGCTCACTTTGCGTCCATCTTGTGGCTCTGGCTGTCCTTGAGAGGGCGTCGGAGAGCCCTCAGCCCTTTCTTTGATCGAGGTCGCGGACAGCGTCTGGAGTGTATTGGCACCGCTGGCGCCGCACTCCGCACACTGAGCTGGCAAGGCGGTTTCACATTCTTGTTGGGACGCCTGTTGGTACTCCTGGATTGCGCCCTTCTGCTCTGGGAGCCCGTTGCTCTCTCCGAACTTCCCCGTCGTCGGAGCAGTCGGAGCAGCAACGTGAAGTTCTACCAGACCAAAGTTGGCGGAAGCGGGTTCCTGGTGAGGCTCGCTGGTGACCGACGACTTGCGCTGGAGATCGCCTACGAAAGACAGCCTCCGTTTGAGAGGGCTGTTGTCGCGTGAGGGAATAACTTCGTCCAGTTGAAGGGCGGTGGTCGTGGCTAATGCAAGTTCGATTCCAGCGCGACAATCGCGGAGCCCTTAGGATGTTTTGCTAGATCGGTATGGCTGGGACGCCTGCGCGTCGCTTCGGACATGCTGGAGCACGACGAGCTTCGAGACGACTTAGTTCCACTGGAACTCACGCTATGTTTTCGAGAGCGACGTCGATTCTTGCTTCTCTTCTCGTCGGGAGCATCTTTGTTTCGGACCATGTCGCATGTGTTTGCACGGCGAAGCCGAGAGATGTTTTAATCCAGCAAAACGGTCGTAATAGGAGGGCGAGCCCTGGAACCCTCGTCTTCTTCTAATGCTACCTCCTTAATCTCATCTGCCCCCTTACTCTCTGCCGCCCCCTTCTACGCTTCCCTTCCCTTGGAATCCAGTCCGTAACCCTTAATGACCATCGGTTATCTTCCCTCCTCATTACATGTCCTGCCCATGCCCCCCCCCGCCCCCATTTCTTTTTATTGATTTCAACTAAGATGTCATTTACTCGCGTTGTCTCCCTTAAACCCAATCTATTTTTTTTTCTTATCCCATAACGTTACACCCATCATTCTTCTTTCCATAGCTCGTTGCGTCGTCGTCAATTTAAGCAGAACCCTTTTCGTAAGCCTCCAGGTTTCTGCCCCGTATGTGAGTACTGATAAGACACAGCTGTTCTACATTCTTCTCTTGAGGGATAATGGCAACCTGCTGTTCAAGATCGGAACCTTCATAACGTAAGAAATTTGACCTTTAGGTCACATAGCTGTAGACGACCAAGGAGCGAGGTCACGCTGCTTGAAGAACAGCGAGGAGCGACGAATGGGATGCTGTTCATATATGACAAATTTCCTGCATTCGTACTGAGGAATTAGTAGTTGGCTGCGATCTAAACATGTGTGCTCACGATGTATTCAGACTGTCCAACCAACATATATGCAAATGCGTCTTAGCGTAGTAAATGTGCGTTGCGTTGTAATTACCGTGTTAGGGGTGGGGGGGGGAGGGGGCGGGCGACAGTGCATGTAATCAGGCTCTGGCGTCAATACCGATATTCAATATCCAAGCAGTATGCGTCTCATACAGTCATATTAAATGAATATTTTCCGTGTGCGCGTAGATGGTGGAAGCAATACACATACGGTGTCCAAAATGATCCCACCAGTAACGAAGTAAATACGACATCAAAGCAACCAAATTCCTAAAGAACAATGTTGCGAAGGTTTTTATGAGCAGTACAAAAAGACTAAAAAACATACCTAGCTTGAAAGAAAAAAGAAACGTTCACAAAAGTGGTGGTTCCTTTGCACTCTAGAAGCTCGCTGTTGCATTGTTGCAAGAATGACTCGCATGAACAATTTCTTGGAGGGCGAGCAAATGTCCACAAGAACAGGCATGCTAATCAAAGCAGTAACATTATTCCTCATTGGTTATTGCTAACTTAAATAAGGGCATACGACATGTTAAGTGTCATCTGCCATCTTTGTAGCAACGCGCTATGCGTCATCTAGTCTAAAACGCGGCAAAACGAAACTGCTCGTTCGAGAGACTAATTTCACGCGTAGCTACTGCTTTTAGCCTCCTTCTGTGGTGTCCTTACCCTGCCATTCGCTGTTATATTCGAAGCTAGAGACATTTGGTAATGTATGCAACAAGGCTGGCTTGTTTTTTTTTTTTTTGTGCCTTTTCTTTTAACCCCGTCAGCTTCCTTTAAATTCACGCTGAATGGCAAAGCACCCTTCCGTGCAACTATTTTCGTAATATTTATGAGAAACAGTGCTGTTCTTCATACAACGCACGTAGTGATGTTAAAGTGTTTGGAGCATTTCGGCTGCTGGAAAAAAATTGTTAAAGAACTGAAAAACTCCTCACGGGTTAGTGCGGCACATTTTGCTTTAGATATTTTCAACACGAAAGTAAAGTCAAGGTAACTTCTGCGAAGAGAGCGCGTCTTTCGTGAAATTTGTAGTTTTTACTCGTACCAAAAAGAAAAGAAAGAAATCGCATTGATAGATTAACAAAAGTGCGCAGGTGGGTCATTTATTAAAGCCATTTATTCACTGAAAAAATCTCGGCAGCTCAGCAAAGTCCATCAAAGCATGTTTGGTCACGCTAGAGAAAAATAGAAAAGCAGGTATCACGTTCGGTGCACATGGCTTAACTCATCTTCCCAGCAGCTCACCGACGGCGTAGACAGACAAGACTCGCGCGCTCGATTCAGCACGCTGCTGAATCGCATGTGTGTTCCTTTTCCGTACTTCAATTTGGAATTTTATTAGTGCGCGTCTCTTCCTTTTTCACCTCTCGTACCGAGACGATGCTCTGCATGCTTTTGCTAACCTCGTGTTTCCAGGCTTGCTCATGTTATAGCGCTGTGCTTGAACCCAGGGTGCCTGTAACGAGCTAAATCTGCAATACCGCCCCCCCCCTCCCCACCCCGCGATGGCGACACCTACCCCGCGCCCCCATGAAGTGTCATTAACAGGGTTCTGTTACCCACATCATTTCAGGTTTCTTTTGAGTTGACTTTGGGCTTTCACTTAAAATTTTACTCCGTTTAAAAACCTACTGCATCATTGTCGGTGCGGATGTTCACAGGCTTTAAATCATGTCTTCTCTTTAGTTCTCCAAATCCTCGCAATAAGATCACAAGCGTATTAGAAGCACCAGCGGCGGCTACCTCATCCGTGCTTTATAACTTCAAATAGATTTTTCCTAATTGAGAGTGTGAACACCATGCACAAACACCATATCTTTAATTACGTACAAAGGGAAAAGTTTGTTATATGAACTCAAGAAAAGCGGTAGCCATCTAACAATTATTTCTAATGGTATGGATAGTCTATGCATAGCGAACGAATATGTTGCCGTATGTTCACCTCGCTCCAAATTATTTTGCATGTTTTCTTTTATCCTGAAAGGAACCTGTACACTTCAGTGAAACCTTCGCCAGAGCATTTTATCAATGGCGTGTGAAATGCACGTGAATGATACGTGCTTCAGTATTGCTTTTCCTTCCATAGACAATTCCAATCACTCATTAAATCAAAAGACTTCAAATAATTTACATTTATCAGTGATGGAAGCATTCCCACTTTCATGCAAAGGTCATAAATACATATATAATTCCATCAGAAACCCAAATGCGGCCAAACGGGATTCACTCGAAATCAGATCCAACAGCAGTCATGCGCAGCAGCGCTTACACCGGGACTCGCAGAAAAAAAATGAAAAAGAGAGTGCAAATTCGCAAATTAAACAAGTATATATATATATATATATATATATATATATACTTTTTTAATTCAACCGAGCAGCAATCGCGTGCGGTGCGCCGGTTCCGATCAGGCTCAAAAGCGAATTTTCGCACACAGCGTAATTTCGTGCGTCGCTTCTAGATGGCGAGAAAATGCGATCGCGGAGGTGCACGCCGAATTTCATGCGTGTAGTTAGAAAAATTAGGTCAAATGGTTCAGTCCCATGTAAGGCTCATCAAAATCGCGACAGAATAGTGCGCTCCTTGCACGATACTGTCTCTACGTTAATTCTTTCGGCCATATAAATTGTAGGTAACATTCATTTAATAATTAAAATAAAGCATAGCCTAATGCACGCACCAAGTAAACCTGTAAATGTCGCAGTGGACGACCACGTGCGCTGTCACAACGGCGGAATTATGAAGATGGCCGCCAGCGGGGGCGAAAGCTTCACACACAGCCGCGCGATTCACCTCGCGATGCGCAGATTAGATTGATCATCATCATCTGGCTACCTTTATATCCGCTACAAGACGGTGTCCATCAACGATATCTACAATTACCACTTTCTCTTAGATTACGCAATCTGCAACACTAGGGGCGCAGAAAGACAGGCCGCCAAGGAACAGAGCGCGCATGAAGTTGGCAGCCATCCCTGCTTGGCCTTAATCATCGCACCCGCCAAAGATTATCGACAAATAGATACGACACGCGGGCCGCGTAATCGTTAGCCGCGCACAGTCATTCCCAGCTACGCCTCTCCTTCAAAAGCGCAGGTTTGATCACGTGACCTCCAACAAGCACAAACATTGAGCGCGTGGGAAGATTAAGCCCATCAAGCCGCGATCCTTTTCGGCTCACTATTATGTGCTTTTTCTCGCTCCCACAGTCGCTCATTCAAATGGCTTTTGTACTTTACAAGGTACAGTGACGTCGAGAAATAAATGACAAATAGAAAACACGCGTCCAGCTCGCTTCTACCGTGGCTGCGGACGCCTCAGTATGCGGCGGCTACAAACACGCATGAGCGCCAACGACAGAGCCAACTGTGGGCATGTCGCTTGTCGGTACTTGACCATTACCCGTCTGACGTTGAGGAGGAAGTGTATTTGCCACCGTATATGAAAACAAATGAAAGCATAACACTAGCGCGCGGGGAGACAGCGCACGCAAAGGACCACCCATCTCGGATTGCAAATTCATACGCGGCGCAGAAAATAAAGCGCGCCACCGGCGTATGTAGTACTCCCCAGCCGCACGGACAGCCAAGCGCGGTCACTAGACAGTAGAAGACGCGCGCTCTTACTGAATGACTGGGCAGAACCGATTAATTTGGACAATTGTTCGCTCTGGTCTTAATGGAGCGATGCGCCTTCATGACTGTTGTATGGCGATATATAAGAGAAACAAGTTCGTAGCTATCGCACAGATCTGACCCGTTCTCTACCAGGGCTCCAGCTTTACAGAGTGCTACTTCTACAGCAAGGCATTCATCAAGTATTCAGTCTGCAAAAGTTATCAGGCGCTAATACAGGTCAAGGACGCAGTGAGGGGAACTTCAGGGAATAGAGGCAAGCTTCAAGCAAACTATCTCGCTTATAAAATACGCATAAAGTTATGTACAGGAACTTAAATGGGCTACATAACAGCCTAAGCAAGGTGAGGCCTTTTGGGTACGAAAAAACGATTCGTTGCGCTATTTAAAACTAGATGTTCTATGCTGTACATTTCGCTTATAAATTTTTATTCGTCATATATGCTTTATCAGCTGCTCAATAAAGTAGTCCACGCTGTTCCTACTTGCTCTCGTGTCGTTCCGCACTTTTCAGATCTCGCTGCGTCAGTATTTATTGATTGATGTGCTAATATGATTGTTTGTTCGTGTGCCTGATAATCTATTATCCGATAACCTTTATTCCTCCGCCGGAATATAAATTAAGCTAATTGCATAAGGCATGCTGTAATTAAACTGTTGCGCTGTCGAGCCGCACATCTTTGTGCTAGTAATTGTAGTTATAAGTTGTGTTCAGAAATGCTTATATACTGTGTTTTATAAATGTTGCGCTTTATCTGCTGATATGACCTTCCGTCAGGAAAATATTTCTTGATTGCATCTATCTGTATTTAAACTTTTAGAAGACGTTACATGTCTTTTACCATTGATGTGTATTTGTGCCACCTAATACGCACAAACCACATATATCTTCCTCATTAAGTGAATTCACTTGGCGTTGAAATTAAACTTTCCGTCCATGGCTGTCACAACAGCATTAGTCAGAAATTCGGGAGCGTATGAAAAATTCTACCGATTAACTAGCTCAATGTTCACAGCGCACGTCACCGTGAAAAGAGACTTGACGAAAGCTTTGGTTGCAAAGCACCACGCCACCCAAGGCCGTCTGGACGAATATCGATGTCTGCAAGAACAGTAGCCGTAGCTTCGTTGATTGGTGGGAGCGCAGTGAAGTCCCCTTTGCCCGATTCGCTGGACGATGAAAGTGAACGATACATTATAGAGTTCTGAATAGCCACACCGCGAAGATCGCCGATCCGCACGACATAAAGGCGATTCGCAACTACATCACAGAGAAGATGGTGGACGCGGCCACTGTAGACAGATCACTATGCATATTGAATAATTTTTTAGCCAAAATCTGCTTAAATGCCTCTTTAATTTTATATTTTCTTACAGGTTCCACGCAGCTCTCAGGTTGTCCTAACTGCAACAGGTGTGTCAATCAAGGTGCAGCACGTCACCCTTATGATCGTCGTCATGCTCATCGTGAGAGCCGTGACAATGGTCATTGTGTTTCTGTTCGCACGAGGCGCCAAATCACCGCCATCGCCACCGTTCTGCAAGACTGAGGACTGCCTCGTCCACTCGCGGCGCCTCTCTAATGGACTAAACTGCCACCTCGATCCATGCCACAACTTTAGCGCCTACGTCTGCTCCGCTTGGTCGCCTGCAAAAGGCTCTCTCTCTCTCTCTCTCTGAGGATTTAAAAGTTAATACCTATGATATATTTGTTGAAAGGCTTCGTCGTGCTCTAAATTCAGTGTGACGATCTTAATGAAGTAACTATAGATAAGACGGGTGCCACCTCACCGTAGCTTTAATTTTCTATTTGCAAGTCGCGAGGTGGAACGCTGACGCACATTTTGAATACTTAAGATATCTATAGCGTGATGTGGCTGTACTTTCTCGGAATTTACAACGTTGCCACCTCCCTTACCCTTCTTCGCCTTTCTTTTTCTTTGTAAAATTTAACTGCTCTTTTCTGTTCATTTTTATTGTACAATATAAATCGCTGATGACACGGCTTCTCATTTGGCGCAAATTAAGTAATGCTGCACCTGTTGCTGCTTCCTAGCTGAAGCTTTCAGAAAACTGTATACCTGCCCACGCAGAAGCGAACATTGCGGTGAAAGCGCCACGAAGGAAAGGAATAGGTATGGAAAGTGCTCTGTGCTAATTACCCTCTAGGCTTAGTTATGCTTTTGCTTTTTCGTAGAACAAAGAACTCCCTGCAAGTGACTGCCACTTGTGCATTTTGCAGAGCTGTCGTTCTAGAGTTAACACATTCTGATTCACTCAATCACTAGCCACTGTAGCACACTTTTTCCATATACCCCATTGATTTATGGTACATGTGGTTCGACCTGCCAAGTTAACACGGGCCCGCCGAATAGAAACTCCAGAAGAAATTCACTTTGGCCAAGTTGGTATTTACTGCATGTCATATTGACCGCAAAAAAGACGGGGACAGAGGGAGAGAACACATAAACAGCACGGGCGGTAACTTGAACAAAAGTTAACGAAAGATGAATTGGCGCACTTACCTGCGCACTGCAATGCCTGTCGCTGTGCACCTCTTTTTGAGGAGATAAAGATTCTGGGGAAAAGCCATGACCAGACTGCACGTGAACTGATGGAGGCTTATCACATAAAAAAAAAGGCGAAGACTGTGTTAGCGATACCTCTATTAGGTTGTTTCAATCGGAAATAGATTTTTTTGATAATTGGTTGCCACGCTAAGCTGATGTGCATTCTTATTTGCTGCGATCTGCGCATGTTCTTTTTGCCTATATATGCCCACGGGCTGCCGTGAATAAAACAGTTGAAAGTTACCGCCCGTGCTGTTTATGTGTTCTCTCCCTCTGTCCCCGTCTTTTTTGCGGTCAATATGATATGCAGGAATAAAAACTCCTAGCTATTTATATTGCGTGACTATGCGTATGACTTGCTGTTGAGTTGACGCCACGTAATGACACCCAATTTCTCTGCGCTAAACTTGAGGCCTAGGTTTGTCGCCGCATTGCCACAGGTATTCGAAAGTGTCTGTAAGTATCTCGTGCGGCTGCGTCATGACTTCAGCGCCCCCTACCGCAAACCATCGCGAGTGGGCAACACCCTCTACAGAACTTAGAGCCTTCTCACTGTACCCTCTGCTTGCTTTATGGAGGACTACGGTGGCTGTGGAGCCGCTATAGATATCTTCCAGTATTTTTACATATGGCTCATCTACACCCTGATTCCGTAATGCCTCCATGACTGCTGAGGTTTCGACTGAATCAAACGGTTTCTCGTAATCAATGAAATCTATATATAACGGTTGGTTTTATTCCGCACATTTCTCTATCACCTGATTGATAGCGTTAACATGGTCTATTGTTGAGTAGCCTTTACAGAATCCTGTCTGGTCCTTTGGTTGGCAGAAGTCTAAGGTGTTCCTGATTCTATTTGCGATTACCTTAGTAAATACTTCTTAGGCAACGCACAGTAAGCTGATCGGTCTATTATTTTTAAATTCTTTCGCGTCCCCTTTCTTATGGATTAGGATTATGTTAGCGTTATTCCAAGATTCCGGTACGCTCGAGGTTATGAGGCATTGCGTATACAGGTTGGCGAGTTTTTCTAGAGCAATCTGCCCACCATTGTTCAACAAATCTGCTGTTATCTGATCCTGCCCAGCTGCCTTCCACCTTTGCATAACTCCTAAGGCTTTCTTTACTTCTTCCGGCGTTACTTGTGGGAATTCAAATTTCTCTAGATTATTCTCTCTTCCATTATCGTCGTGGGTGCCACTGGTACTGTAGAAATATCTATAGAACTCCTCAGCCACTTGAACTATCTCATCTATATTAGTAACCGTCTTGCCGGCTTTGTCTCGTAACGCATGCGTCTGATTTTTGCCTATTCCTAGTTTCTTCTTCACGGCTTTTAGGCTTCCTCCATTCCTACAAGCATGTTCAATTGCTTCCATATTATACTTCCTTATGTCAGCTCTTTTACGCTTGTTGATAACTTCGAAATTTCTGCCAGTTCTATTCTTGCTGTAGGGTTAGAGGCTTTCATACATTGGCGTTTCTTGATGCGATATTTCGTCTCCTGCGATAGTTTACTGGTATTCTGTTTAACGGAGTTCCCACCGACTTCTATTGCGCACTCCTTAATGATGCCCATAAGATAGTCGTTCATTGTTTCAACAGTAAGGTCCTCTTCCTGAATTAAAGCCGAATACCTTTTCTCTAGCTTCATCCGCAATTCTTCTATTTTCCTTCTTACCATTAAGTCATTGATCCGCTTCTTATGTACCCGTTTCTTCAGTTTCCTCCTCAAGTCTAGGCGAATTCGAGTTCTTACCATCCTATGGTCACAGCAGAGCACCTTGCCGAGCACGTCCATACCTTGTATGATGCCAAGGTTAGCGCAGGCTATAAAGTCTATTACATTTCTAGTCTCGTGATTCGGGCTCCTCCACGTTCACTTTCTGCTATCCTGCTTGCGGAAGAAGGTATTCATTATCCGCATATTATTCTGTTCTGCACAGTCTACTACTAACTGTCCCCCGCTATTCTTAGTGCACATGCCATATTCCCCCACTGACTTGTCTCCAGCCTGCTTCTTGCTTATACCTTGGCATTGAAGTCGCCCATCAGTGTAGTGTATCTTGTTTTGACTTTACCCATCGCCGATTCCACGTCTTCATAGAAGTTTTCGACTTCCTGGTCATCGTGACTGAATGTTGGGGCGTAGACCTGTACGACCTTCAATTTGTATCTCTTATTAAGTTTCACAAGACCTGCCACCCTGTCGTTAATGCTATAGAGTTCCTGTATGTTACCAGCTATATTCTTTTTAATCAGGAATCCGACTCCTATTTCTCGTCTCTCCGCTAAGTCCCGGTAGCACAGGACGTGCCCGCTTTTTAGCACTGTATGCGCTTCATTTGTCCTCCTAACATCATGGAGCCCTATTACATCCCGTTTACCGCCCTCTAATTCCTCCAATAGAATGCTAGACTCGCCTCACTAGATAACGTTCTAGCGTTAAACGTTGCCAGGTGCAGATTCCAATGGCGGTCTGTCTGGATCCTGGGATTCTTAGCACCCTCTGCTGCTGCACAAGGTCTGATAGCGGCCGTGGTCAGTAGCTTAGCAGCCGCCGCAGACTGATTGTTTTCATATAGGAGGTTGTGGCCAAGTCCTGCACACTAGGCTTGCCAATCCTGCTGTGTTGAGGGAGTGCTTTACGGGTTCTTATCACCGGGATCAGGCCGCATTCCCGGCCTGTTTATGCAATTTTATCAACACGCGTATTTTTTTTTTTACTCCGGTGGAAAATTGCGCCGCACCAGGATGCGAACCACGGTCTTCTTGCGCGCGAGGTGGATGCTCTACCTCTACGCCACCGCTGCACCTTACATCATTCCACCAATGCCAACAAACACACTATGCCCTATAAATAAAAGCGGTAATCACTAGTTACGAACCCGTGCCTTATTTTCGTTTTTGAAAAGCGCTACCGTACGACTTCCGGGGTTTCGACGCTACTGATGATCAGCCAGTGACGCTCCTTGTTCCATACTTCGAGATTCCGTTCAAGAAGCGCTACCGTGCGACATTCGGCGTTTTACGCTACTGACACCGAGTGAGCGCGGAGGATCCACCGTGCTCCATTCATCAGGACGGCCACATCTTCTACTGAGGTCATCGGACTGTCTCTGTGGCCCCATTGATTTCAGATACTGCTTTGCATGTGTTGCAATCCTTTGTCTTTCATATGTGTGCTTGGTAATTCCTGTTCATCATTATTCTTATTCTGAAATGTAATTTGAGAGCGCCACGTACATTTAGGATCAGTTTTAGGATTATTAAAGACACGCAGAACATGGCAGGCAAGAGCAAAATGTACAAACAGTGCTTCAAAGACTGCTGGCTGAAAGAGGATAAGTACAAGGAGTGGTTCCTGGCGATATTCGAGGACCCCTACAAGGCTTTCTGCAAATTTTGCTTATGTCCTATTGAGGGGAAGAAAGTGAGCACCGATAAGCACGCCACGTGTACAAAACAGCTTGCATGTGTGCCACGCAATGGACCTATGATTCATGTCATGCCACATGTAACGCCAAGTCCTGTGCAGCAAGCCGGAGTCATCCTAGGTCTTTTTGTTGGTAAACATTGCGCGATAAATACCGCCGACCACATGGGAGACGCTTGCAAGCGGATATTTCAAGATAGCCAGGTCTAAGATCAAGGCTCACCACACAATGTCTACTAATCTGATAAAGAGCAAAACGAGAATAATGTGAAAGCGCGAGCCAACGTTTCGACAAGTGAACTTGTCTTTTTCCAAGGCCTTGAAAAAGACAAGTCCACTTGTCGAAACGTTGGCTCCCGCTTTTTTGTCTTGTCGTTTGTCTTGAATTTCCATCTCCCGCCTTCCGCGTATTTTCTCTAATCTCTTAAAGAACTTATTTGGACCTCATTTTCTTAAATATCGCTGAGGGAAGGCATTGACAAACAAAAGAACAGCATTCTAATCGGTGAGTCGACCGATATGAATGTCGTCAAGGTCCTCGGCATCGTCATCGCATATTCTTCCCTGTAAAACAGTGAGCTCGTTTCGACGTTCCTTACCATGCATGAAGTCGAACAGTGCTATACTCAAGACATCGTGTCAGCGCTTTTATAAAGGTAGCGGACTAAAGGTTTGAATCCCAAGAACTTTGTTGGCATTGGAGTAGGCATTGCAAGCGCCAGCATGGCCGTTAATAGTGGCGTCTGCACTCGACTAAGAAAAGAAATTCCCTTTCTTGTTATGGTGAGAGGCGTTTGCCATTCTCTTCAGCTTGCAGTTTCCCATACGTATGCCTTGGCGCGAGATATAGAACTTCTGGTGAGTGAGCCATACCAATGATTTCCTCACTCCTAAAGAAGGAAGCTGGAATTCCAAAGCTTATACCGTGAAATAAACGATAGAGACGCTCCGATTACTATACCGCTGGCACGTGACACAAGCTAGTTGTCGATATACAAGGCAGTGAATAGGATACTTCTCCAATGGATTAAACTTTTAGGAGTTTTTCAAAAAGCACTGAGAAACAAATTGTTCCACAACAACGAAACTTTAGTAAATGTACGGTGACCCCCAAAGCATATGTTACGTACCGGTGCTGGACTGGGGTTTAGGGGAACTTCAGCGTCTCAGCCAATCCTATCAAGCGGAGAAAGCAACGCCCGATAAAATTTTTTGAAGATCTGATGAACCTTGTGAAGTCGACAGCCCCAAAAGCATCTTTGCCAACTACCCGATGCGACGTTTTGACGGTCAATATCAACGAGCATTTCGACCCAAATGGGTACATTGGTCAACGTTTCGTAACAGCACTTCGATACCCATGATTGCCACGCCACGATGAGAAGGAAGAGGGGAAGAACCTTTGGAAGGAAGAGTTTTCGCTCTCGACGTTTCATTGTGGAGCTCTTTCAACCAGCTGCGTCAGCGCCTTCTAGAAAACATTCAGTCCTCCTCTCTCCAGTCTCCTCTCTCTTAAGTCGCACGCACTTAAATCAATAGATGAGCCAATTACGTAATTGGCGTTACAGTTTCATTGCGAGAAAGTCGTGTCCGTTTGCGAACCGCAGTGGACGAATAAACTCGATGGTTTCTGGTCAGAAGTCGGTCCCTACAGCGACGCGCAGGCTGAAAACACCTTCGCTAAACTGGCCACGCTCGCCATGATAGTGCTGCTGTTGCCTCTCTTAAACGCTGGAGTAAAACATGTTTTAGCGACATGAGCATTGCGAAGCGCAAGCGTCGTAATACTCGGACAATGACACACTAAATGCACTACAAAGCCTGAAGGACCGGCTTCGGAGGCACGAATAAAATTTCATGATTATCGCTTGCCAAGTGACGTGGTAGCAAAAATCAACACGATGACGTCGTGTTGTGTGTACAGCAGGACATTGTGTGTACAGCAGGACTGATTGTCTTTACGTATTGCCATAGCTTTCTGCATTCTTGTACTGCCTGTGATGCTGCGTATTTAAGCATTTCGAAGCAGGGTCATTTCAATGTTTGTTAGAAATGAGAACAGTGCGTATTGTAAGCTTGCTGTTTATTTTGCTGTACATATTGTACTCATCTGGTATAATTCTATTGATCTTCTCAAGTTCGCAAGCAGATTTTTGTCACTCGGCCTTGCCATATTTTAGGGTTAACTCTTCCGTAATATAGTGTTTTTCTTGGTGACCAATGTGGTAGGTTGTTAGCTCATAAGTACGCTAAAATCTCTATTGTAGGTTGGCTCTATCAAATCCCATTCTAGATTGTTCCGTTCGTTGCAAGTGTTCGATTTCATTGAGGTGTGTTCAATCGTCTGATGCATGTGACAATTTATGTGCACGGGAAAGTTGTGCACTCCGCACGAGCTGCGAAGCCTTCGTCTACGTCACAGATATGTTTTTCTAGTGCGGAAGACTGTATTCTGCTTTGTTTTTCTATTGAATTGTATTTTGCTTATCAAAACGTGGCGCAGTGAGATATGTGTTTTTCATGTTTTCTTCAGCAAGTCTGTTCTTATGTTTTGCCTAAAGCAATGTCCTTAACGAAAGTACTCTTGTGAAACTTTTTGCAGGGCGGTTGTGGTATTTCCTTGTGTGCATGTGTATAGCTATATCCAGTATTTTGAGAATAAGATCGACATCCTAAAAGCTTTTAGTAACTGTCTTTGTCGTAAATTTGGGGCCTACAGCCGGAGGATGACCTTAGTTTACCAATGTGTGCCTTTTGTTTAAGGTATCTTTCAGCAGTGTAATTTTTTTATCTGATGAATCAACCAGACCACTGGCCAACCTCCATGTCACTGTATGGTAGTGTGATTTGCCAGATGGTAAAAGAATACAATATAGAAATTCTTAGCGATTTGCTGCAGAATGAGCGCCAAAATTATATATTTTGTTGAAGAAGCCGTGAGTATCCACGTGGCAATTTCTTGTTCCGTTTTATTTTCTACACTTGTACATTCTGCGAAAAATTTTAGTTTCGATATCATAGGCCATTGGGTACGCCCATAAAATATATGTAGTTCATTTCTTTACATATTTTCGGAGCACCGATGTATTCACAGCTCGTCTTTTGTGAGCGCGCAGACCTTCACGCTATGCGGATACTCTCCTGTCCTAAATTATTGGAACCAAAACGGGAGCCCACTTATTATTCGTTCATACATGTTCTGTGTAGTTTCCTGAGAGAAAATATGACTTGAGAGCTGCGTTTAATCTTTTCAAATAATAGAGCTGCGAATAAACGCGTTATATACACAGAATATGTTAAGAACGCACTTGAAAAAACATTCAAATTTCAACTCTTCGCGAATAAATATTTAACTTCAGGCTTGAGGCCAAAGGGCCTACAGGTGAAACAGAAACCAGCATTGAATACGTTTGGTGAAAACTAAGAAGAGCAGTGGAATACTAAACAACGGTAGCCCTCGCTTGGCCTCACCGGGCTGGTGGCGCAACACAGCATGCGTAGAGCATCGCAGCTTAAATGTGAGGAGCGAATGTCGTTGGGTCAATCAAAGCTCACAGAAATAGGAATATTGGTAAGATCTTGATGAGGGCTAGTTGGTTGATACTGAGAACTGAGGTTAAACAGCGCGGAAAAGACGAGGACACAAGGGAAAATATACCACAGACTTGATGTCGCAGAGGAGTTGATGTGATTCATCAACTCATCGGGAGGACTTAAGTTCACGTATGAATTGCCAATTAACAACCGTATTCAGTTTCTAGATAGTAAGCTCGGTTTTTTTTTCACTTGCATGTGTGCTGGGGATATCATTGCAGATCTACGAAAACCTTGTTGCGCTACGATAGCGCACGCTCTAAATTGATTAAGAGAGGCATAGCAACAGTGTGCATTAAGGCAGCACTTAGTAATTCGTGTGAGCATGAGTGCGATCAAAGTTTTTTTTTTAAATCAGATGGCGCGATTACAGAACGCAGGCTTTTCCAGTTCTGTTATCACTTCAGTATGTGAAGCCATTTTGCAGAAATAGAAAAGAAGTTCCGAAACTTCTCAAAAAGAAAAAAACAGAAAGAAATACAAGCGCACGTGGTGCCATACTTACACAAGTTGTCACACAATCTAAAGAAAGTTTCCAATAAACATATATAAATTTGGTTTTCAGAGCCCCGTGTAAGCTGTCCTCCATATGTAATCGCAAGAACAAGGGCGAAAAGCACTTGTGCACCAGAAATCATAAAACTCATTTCACTGAGTGCAGGCGCAACGTTGTCTATCAGATACCGGTCAGCTGTGAAATATCTTACATAGGTCAAACGGGACAGGTGCTTCAATGAAAGAGCTCGTCAGCACAGAAGTAACCTAAAAATCGCTATGGGAGTCATTTAGCCGCACACTGTAACAAGTGTCGCTGCACCCCCATATTTGAAAAGACAAAATTCATAGGGAAAGGAAAAGGTAAGAGCGAAAGGGAAATGGTAGAGGTTTTTCACATTAGAAAGGAAGGAGATAAATGTGTAAGGTCTCCCGCTCTTGCCTTGTCGGGAAATAAAATAATATTTTTGTAAGAAAGATTATAATGTTGCTGATTTTCAGATATTCTTACGATGGGTGTGCGCATGCCTATAGTGAAAAATGTAAAAATGTCAGGTGAATTTCAAATAAACTTCCAGTTGGCAGTAAGCGCTTGTCTGTGGTATTTGTTTCCTTGTGCCGTCGTCTTTTTCGCGCTGTTTAACCTCAGTTCTTGGAAATGTTGGCCCTTGTAATTTACGATGGAAAAAAAACTTCAACATACAAGAAAAGCAAATAAGGATACGCGAGGGTGACAATGTCCCAACAGCCACCAGCAATGATTCTGCAAGTCATAATCTTGAATCCGAACCGACCGATTCTCCTGAAGCAAAGAGCGAAAAGCGGACATGGTACAATATCTAAAATGTCATAAACATGGCGAGTAGCCCATTGTCGAGTGCGCAAATAAATCTTCTTTCGAGAGGTCTAACTTGTCCGCCGTCCGCAATGATGAATGAGTTACAAATGTTCCAAGAATTGGATCACTTCGGGAGAAATTTAAGCCCAAGGGAGTACTTCTGTGATCGTACTACTTTGGAGAGGAGCCGTGATCAGCCACTTGGACTTTCAATTGATTTGAATGCTTGCTGTTTAATGGCGCAAGGGCGAGGTATGGCCCACGAGCGCCATGCCCGTGGTAATGAGTTCGTAGTGCAGTTATTAGTTCTATGAAGTTGATGTGAAGTGTCTGTAAAGGGGCCTTAAGAATGGTCGCTCCAAAGCACGTAAATCCATGTGTAATAAAATTATGGCCGTGAGAAATGACGTGTACGATGAGCGTTAAGATGCATTGCGAAAGAATGAGACAATATAGAAAAATTGTCAGATTAAAAATTGGCTAGAGCACCACTGCCTCGTTAGAGCCCTTGAAACACAAGATCCTGGAGGCATGTGCTATACAATAGTGCTATCGCAGCGGCATCCTCTGAAGAGGGCAAGCACTACGAATGAATGGAGTTAATAACATGTAGGACAGCATAATCCAAGATAACGAGGACTCCATTGCTGCTAAAAAGCGGTTCTTTACCACTAAACATTACCGCGCGAAGTGGGATACAATAGCGCTACGCCAGAGAAAAATGTTTCTTTCCCTTAGCTTCGGCTTCCCGACACTCCAGTAGGACGTAGAGGACGGTCGGTCTCTCTCCGCATGCACCACTGCTTTTAGGTTCATTTCCAGTAAGTAGAAAATTATGGGTCCCAAATGTGTGTCCTATTCGGAGACGACAGAATAGGACATGTGTTCGCGTGATTTTGTTACGGAGGGCCAAAAACCTAACTGTGGCTTTATAACGTGCAGTTCATTATTTACTTCCGCGTCCCCCATACGTTGCCAGTGTTTTCGCAGTTTCTTTCGTAAGGAATGCTTCAGATCAGTCACAGGCACAGCAGCTGTATGAATATTAGCTAGTGATGTGAACGATGCGGCCATTTCGTCAGCTAGCACATTGTCCTTGGTGCCTCTATGGCCAGGTACCCAGCATATTACATGTCTATGTGACAAATAAATGTTGCATAAGAGTGAGTAGAGCTAAATGAAAGAAGGATTTGTAGCCTTTTGTAAACAAATTACCGCTTTTACAAGACTTAACGTGTCTGTGAATACAATTGCTCTGTCAAGTTTTTATTTCTTTAAATGTTTTACTGCACACAGTACTGCATAGGCTTCTGCAGTGAATATACTTGTTATGGGGGTTCAATTTGACATATTTAGAAAAAGAGGGACCAGCAGCTGCATAAGATACTCCAGAATGTGATTTTGACGCGCCTGTGTAGAATTCGGAGCAGCAGTACTTTGATTGAAGTTCACGGAAATGCATACCCATTTCGAGGTCATTAGCGTGCTTTGCGACTTCTACAAAGAATACATCACATTCTACCACCTGCCACTCCCAGGGCGCTATTAGCTTAGCTGGAGGCATTAAGCGAAGCTCGAGAATTGGGACATCCATGTCTTCGCTAAGGTCCCTTACACGCAGTGACAAAGGTAGTCTCATAGAGGGTCTATTACGAAAAAGTATTCCACACGTTAAATCATTAACTATTGTGAAACAGGGATGTTCCTTATTAGAGCGCACTTCGATAAAATAGGTAAAGCTTATGTATGTTCCTGAAAATGTAGTGACTACTCATCTAACGTATTGGCTTTCGACAAGGCTTGTTCTAAAGGCGCCACTGGCCAACCGGAAACCCAGATGGTGGGCTGCATCTAGCATCCTTAGCGCGCTCGTGGCGGCAGTGTGATATACCACGGCACCGTAGTCTAATCGTCATCAAATAAAGCTCGTCTAAAGATTCAATAAGCCCTTGATGCCGCTACAAGATGTTGTGTGGTATAGGATTTTAAGTAAGTTAATTGTTTTTAGACATTTTTCTTCAATATATTTTTTGTGCGCCATGAAAATAAACCTACAGTCAAATATAACACTTAGGATCTTGTGTTCTTTGTTGACAGGTATTTGTTGCCCATATATTTCGACACCAGGATCTGCAGTAGGCCCTTTCTTCCCGGTGAAATTAAAGCAAGATCTTCTTTTGGGGCTCCATTTGAACCAGTTTCCGTCTGCCCTATAAGAAACTTTGTTGAAGCACTGTTGCATTTGTCTCTCACAGACTGTAATGTTGCAGGATTTGAAGCCTCTTCTACGTCGTCTGTGTAGACGGAATAAAAAATAGATGGTGGCAATGCTTTACGAAGCGTGTTCGTTTTAACGACAGAGAGCGTGCAACTCAGTAAGCCTCTCCGGGGTACCCCAGTTTCCTATATAAATGCACGCGACTGTGCATTACCTATTTTCACCCGCAATACACGGTCGTGTAGGTAGCTCTCTATAATGTGGGGTATTTGCGCTGTTTCGGAATCGGAATGACAAGCGCTTCTTTCCATACGGGAGGGAGGTGCCGCGCCGCCCATATAGCATTAAAAAGTGCTAGCAGAGTAGTTTGAGTGTCACTGGGGAGGTGTTTAATCATGTCGTACATGATGCTATCCGGTCCAAGTGCAGAGCTCTGACATGGAGTCAGCGAGGCTCTCAATTCGGCATTGTTAAAATGCACGTTAAAGGGTTAGTTCCCTTTGCATTTACGGTCAATATCCTTGTGTTCTGCTACTTGTTTGTGTTTCAGGAATACCTTGGAGTAATGATCAGAACTGGAAACGCGCTGAAAGTGGTCTCCATGAGTGTCAGCTCTATTTTCCAAGTGGTTCGCTTTATCGTTCACTAGGGGCAGCGGATGAATTTCTCTTCCCTTTATCCTTTTCAGCCCGTCCCATACTTTAGCTTCTCGAGTATACGTCTTTATACCTGAGAGAAACCTCTGCCAGCTCCTCTTTGCATGTCGTCGCGTCCTTGTTCCCTGTGATTTAAGCTGTTTAATTTCTATTAGATTTTCAGCTTTAGCAGTTTCATGTAGTTTGCCCCAAGCTTTATTTTCTCTCTTCCTAGCCTTTCTACAATCGTCATTCTACCAGGGGACCCTTCTTTTGAATAAAGTCCCTCTTGTTTGAGGAAGGAACTTTTGAGCGGCGTCAATGATAAAAGCGGTATAGTATGAAACCGCGTGAGCTATACTAATATTATCTATAAAATCCAGTGATATGTGGGTGAATTCCCAAAAGCGTTCCCAGTCAGCTGAGGCCACTTTCCAACCAGGGAAGTCTGGAGGGATATCATGTTGGTTTACGAAGTTCAGCGTTAGTGGGAAGTGATCCCTTTCGAATGGATTTTAAATTACACACCATTTTAAACCAGGGAACATAGGAGCGGAGCCGATCGCAGGTGTATTGACGAGTATGAGTTATCATGTGAATTACAATGCGTTGGTTCTTTCTTATTAAAGAGGCACGCACCGGAGGTTAAAAGGTCACGCACTGGGATAAGTTTCGGGAATCATCGATTGATAAAATACCCTCACAGCCCTCAGAAATCATTCCCGATTTGCAAGAACTGCTACGGAGGAACACCACTGTAACCACAGTTGACGAGGAACAACCGAAAAAACCGGACCTCGCCTTTTTGAAACTTTGGGCAAAGCGACGTCAGGCAGAAGTGTATGCGTCGAGGAATCCCGATGCACCAGGTAGCCGTGCACGTGCTAACCATATAGCGTGGAAGGCGCGCCGGCACGAGAAGCAAATTTCTCGACGACGATGGTATGAGTGGTGCGATAATCTTAGATCGGGCATTGGAAACAGAGCACTTTGGCGTACGTTCCGGTCAATGGAACGTAGTCATAAGCAATCTGACCCTGCAACGAGCGTTAGGTTAGCGATGCAGAGTTCGCCACATCAATTCGCAGAACACGCTTCTAGAGCGTTTTTCCCGAAATACGATCACTGGTCACCCATAAACTGCCCTGAAATTGATGAGTCTGAGAGAACTTCCAAACCCCAAATATCCAGCCCTTTCAGCATGGCCGAGCTGTCACGTTTCAGCATGTCTCGTGGTGGTGACGTTGAGAACACAGTAGCAATACTGTGAAAGGCAAAACTAGATTTTTATTGGGCGAACCTGTGCCCACAAAACAGGCTACACTTATAGCACAACGAAAGCGGCGAACAGAGTCGGCGATCGTCGGAAATCTGATCAGCGGGTCAAGCGCGTCGGCTTTTATAGAGCAGTCGTCGAATGTTCCAGACTAATCGTTTGGACCCGCGTGCCTTCCACAAAGTTCTACACCATTCGGGTTACGCGATGAAATCAGATAACACAAGGTTCGGCGACAACAGACAGCCGGTTAGAAGCATCGATAACTTTCCAGAAACGTCGGATACATGCAGGCGCGTCCGTCGCTGTGCGATTACAGTTGTTAAGCGGCGAAACGTGGTCGCCCGATAAAGATAAGCACACGTGTCAATACCCCCCTCTTAAATAGCATCGACCCGATGCTGCATACAAACGAAAGTAATAAAGAAAAACACCCGTAGCAAAGAAAACACTAAAATAAGGAAGTTCGTCAGCGTCCGTAAAAAGGTTTCAGACGCACCACGTGGACCACTTCAGATCGTGCGCGGCGCCGCTGTGAATGCGAAATTCCGTCTGGCACGACCTCATAGTCCAGTGCGCCAATACGTCGAATGACTTTGTAGGGTTCGAACTAGCGGCGCAATAGTTTCTCACTCAGACCTCGTCGGCGTATCGGTGTCCAAACCCAAACACGGTCGCCGGGCTGGTACTCGACGAAGCGTCGTCGGAGGTTGTAGTGTCGGCTGTCGGTCCTCTGTTGGTTCTTGATCCGTAGGCGGGCGAGCTGTCGGGCTCCTTCGGCGCGCTGCAGATAGCTAGCGACGTCAACATTCTCTTCGTCAGTGACGTGGGGCAGCATGGCGTCGAGCGTCGCTGTCGGGATCCTGCCGTAAACCAGCTTAAACGGCGTGATCTGTGTTGTTTCTTGCACTGCCGTGTTGTAAGCGAAGGTTACATACGGCAGGACCGCGTCCCACGTCTTGTGCTCGACGTCGACGTACATTGCTAGCATGTCGGCGAGGGTCTTGTTCAGGCGCTCCGTGAGACCATTCGTCTGCGGATGGTAGGCAGTTGTCCTCCTGTGGCTTGTCTGGCTATACTGCAGAATGGCCTGGGTGAGCTCTGCTGTAAAAGCGGTTCCTCTGTCGGTGATGTGGACTTCTGGAGCACGATGTCGCAGCAGGATGTTCTCGACGAAAAATTTCGCCACTTCGGCTGCACTGCCTTTTGGTAGAGCTTTAGTTTCGGCAAAGCGGGTGAGATAGTCCGTCGCCACGACGGTCCACTTATTCCCGGATGTTGACATCGGAAACGGCCCCAACAAATCCATCCCAATCTGCTGGAATGGTCGGCGAGGAGGTTCGATCGGCTGTAGTAATCCTGCTGGCCTTGCCGGTGGTGTCTTGCGTCGTTGACAGTCTCGGCATATCTTGACGTAACGGGCGACGTCGGCGGTCAGACGCGGCCAGTAATACCTTTCCTGTATTCTCGACAGCGTCCGGGAGAACCCCAGGTGCCCAGCGGTTGGATCGTCGTGTAGGGCGTGCAGTATTTCTGGACGCAGCGCTGAGGGTACAACAAGAAGGTAGCTGGCGCGGACTGGTGAGAAGTTCTTCTTCACGAGCAGGTTGTTTTGTAGCGTGAACGAAGAAAACCCGCGCTTAATGCCCTAGGGACAACGTCGGTGTTCCCTTCCAAATACTCGACGAGGCCTTTTAGCTCCGGGTCTGCTCGTTGCTGTTTAGTGAAGTCTTCCGCGCTTATTATCCCAAGGAACGCGTCGTCGTCCTCGTCGTGTTGCGGCGGGGGATCGATGGGGGCGCGTGATAAGCAGTCGGCGTCGGAGTGTTTTCTTCCGGACTTGTATATTACCGTGACGTCATATTCTTGTAGTCTGAGGCTCCACCGCGCCAGCCGTCCTGAAGGGTCCTTTAAGTTAGCTAGCCAACAGAACGCGTGGTGGTCGCTGACGACTTTGAATGGCCTGCCATAGAGGTAAGGGCGGAATTTAGCTGTAGCCCAAATGATGGCGAGGCATTCCTTTTCAGTCGTAGAATAATTGCTTTCCGCTTTTGACAGCGACCGGCTAGCATACGATATCACCCGTTCAAGTCTTTCTTTCCTCTGAACTAGGACGGCACCGAGGCCTAGGCTACTGGCGTCAGTGTGGATTTCGGTATCGGCGTCCTCGTCGAAGTGTGCAAGTACCGGCGGCGACTGCATGCGTCGTTTCAGTACTTGAAATGCCTTGGCTTGCGGCGTTTCCCACTTGAACTCGACATAACATTTGGTTAGATGTGTTAGCGGCTCCGCGATGCGTGAAAAGTCCTTGACAAAGCGCCTATAGTAGGCACACATGCCAAGGAATCTGCGCACTGCCTTCTTGTCGGTTGGCTGCGGGAACTATGCGATGGCAGCTGTCTTCTGTGGGTCGGGGCGTACTCCTGATTTGCTAATGACGTGGCCTAGAAACAAAAGCTCATCGTAAGCGAATCGGCACTTTTCCGACTTCAGAGTGAGCGCTGATGACTTGATGGCCTCTAGTACTGTCGCAAGCCGCCTCAGGTGATCGTGGAAATTTCCGGCGAGGACGACGACGTCATCCAAGTAAACGAGACAAGTCTACCACTTCAATCCTGCTAAAACCGTGTCCATCACGCGCTGGAACGTTGCAGGCGCCGAGCACAGTCCGAATAGCATAACCTTGAACTCGTAGAGGCCGTCTGGGGTGATGAAGGCCGTCTTTTCGCGATCTCTTTCGTCGACTTCTATTTGCCAATAGCCAGACTTGAGGTCCATTGACGAGAGGTATTTAGCGTTGAAGAGCCGATCCAGTGCGTCGTCTATCCGTGGGAGGGGGTATACGTCCTTCTTCGTGATCTTGTTCAGACGACGATAATCGACGCAGAAACGCAGGGTTCCGTCCTTTTTTTTTGACCAAGACTACAGGAGATGCCCACGGGCTTTTGGACGGCTGGATGATGTCGTCGCGCAGCATTTCGTCGACTTGGTTCCTTATAGTTTCGCGTTCTCGCGTCGAAACTCGGTATGGGCTCTGGCGGAGAGGTCGAGCGCGCTCTTCGGTTATTATGCGATAGCTTTGCGACTGGGGTTCGTCGAATCCTTGATGACGTCGAAAAGCACTCTTTGTATCGAAGTAGACTTCTGAGCTGTTGTTGCTTAATCGCGGGGAGACTTGGATTTATGTCGAAGTCTGGCTCGGGAACTAAGGTCGTCGGGGTAGATGCGGCGGAATCCGAGAGGACAAACGCATTGCTGTTTTCCAGAATTTCCTCGATGTATGCGATCGTCGTGCCCTTGTTGATGTGCTTGAACTCCTGGCTGAAGTTTGTAAGCAACACTTTAGTGTTTCCTCCGTGCAGTCGAGCGATCCCTCTTGCGACGCAAATTTCACGGTCTAGCAGTAGACGTTGGTCACCTTCGTTGACGCCTTCTATGTCAGCGAGTGTTTCGGTGCCGACCGAAATAACAATGCTGGAGCGAGGCGGGATGCTCACTTGATGTTCGAGCACACTCAAGGCGTGGTGACTACGAGGGCTCTCCGGCGATATCGCATGATCTTCCGACAGCGTTATGGACTTCGACTTCAGGTCAATGACTGCGCCGTGTTGGTTGAGGAAGTCCATGCCGAGAATGACGTCTCGTGAACACTGTTGGAGGATAACGAAGGTGACAGGGTAAGTGCGGTTGTGAATGGTAATTCTTGCCGTGCACATTCCTGTCGGCGTAATCAGGTGTCATCCAGCGGTCCGAATTTGAGGGCCTTCCCATGCACTCTTAACCTTCTTTAACTGGACGGCGATGCGTCCACTCATGACTGAGTAATCGGCGCCTGTGTCGACTAAGGCGGTGTCTGCGTGGCCGTCTACAAGCACGTCGAGGTCGGTGGTTCTTTGTCTTGCATTGCAGTTGGGTCTTGGCGTCGGATCACGGCTGCGTCGTGTTGAACTGAAGCTGGTACGTCGCATCGTCAAGTCGTCTTTCGTCGGTGTAGTCTTGGCTTCCTGACTTCCTCGGGACGGCGGCGTGTCGTTATTATGTCGTCGAGATGGTTTCTTCGGTGTCTTCGTCGGCGGCGGAGGATCTTCGTCAGTTCGACGAACAGCAACCGCACCTCCATCGGTTGCTGCCTTTAGTTTTCCGGATATGGGCTCGCTGACCGGCCCCGGGCTGGGCCAGTGTATGGTCGGCGCTGCGGCGACAGGTAGCGGCCTGGTGATGGCGAACGCGACGGTCGTCGAGAGCTCCACTGAGTAGCGGCGAGGTAGTCGGCGATATCCCGGGGGCGTTCACCTTGCTGCGGGCGCGGAGCGTTCACGGCGAAACCTCGCAGTCCCATCTCCCGGTATGGACATCGTCGGTAGACGTGACCCGCTTCTCCGCAGTGGTAGCAGAGCGGGCGGTGGTCAGGAGCGCGCCAAATGTCCGTCTTCCTCGCGTAGGTGCGCTGGACGACGGGTGGTCGTGCTGGCTGCGGCGGCGGCGGACGACGCAACTGCGGCGTGACAGGGCCCTGGCGCGGTAGCGGAGGGGGACCTTGACGGCGCGCGACGTCGGCGTAGGTCATCGCTTGCGGCTCAGGCTGCGGCGATTCAGGGGCTACTTCAAGCTGTTGTTGGAGCTCCTCACGCACGGCGTCGGCAATCGAAGCCACTTGAGGCTGTGATGATGGGAACAGCTTTTGTAGCTCCTCCCGCACGACAGCTCGGATAGTCTCGCGTAGGTCGTCGGTGGCCAGTGATTGAACCCCGGCGTAGTTTGTGTAGTTTGTGCGGCGATCGAATTGCCGGTTCCGGATCTCGAGTGTGTTCTCAATGTTCGTCGCCTCACGAAGAAACTCTTCGACGGTCTTCGGTGGGCTTCTTACCATCCCGGCGAAAAGTTCCTCCTTTACACCACGCATCAGTAAGCGGACTTTCTTCTCCTCGGCCATATCCGGGTCGGCGTGGCGGAACAAACGGCTCATTTCTTCCGTAAAGATGGCGACGTTCTCGTTTGGCAGCTGCACTCGGGCGTCCAGCATAGCTTCAGCCCTTTCCTTGCGCACGACGCTTGAAAAGGAGCGTAGGAAGCCGGTACGGAACAGGTCCCACGTTGTCAAGGTCGATTCCCTGTTCTCAAACCAAGTTCTGGCGGTGTCTTCTAAGGCGAAGTAGACATGCCGCAGCTTCTCGTTGGAGTCCCAGTTGTTGAATGTTGCGATTCGTTCGTAGGTCTCCAGCCATGATTCCGGGTCTTCAGTCGCTGCTCGATGGAAGGTTGGTGGGTCCCGAGGTTGTTGTAGGATAACGGGGAACGCTGTGGCAGCCATTGGGGTTGTCTTGACCACGATCTTCTTTGTCCTCTCAGATAGAAGTCCGTGCTCTGGGGGCAGTCCTTGCAGTCTGCGGCTAGCACGCTGGTCTTGGGCGATGTTGGTTCTGTCCTCGGGCTTCGGGCTTGGATCGCGGCTTTGCGGGGGCGTTCGGTACATGAACGCACAAGCACCTCCACCAGATGTCACGTGGTGGTGACGTTAAGAACACAGTAGCAATACTGTGAAAGGCAAAACTATATTTTTATTGGGCGAACCTGTGCCCACAAAGCAGGCTACACTTATAGCACAACGAAAGCGGCGAAGAGAGTCGGCGATCGTCGGAAATCTAATCAGCGGGTCAAGCGCGTCGGCTTTTATAGAGCAGTCGTCGAATGTTCCAGACTAATCGTTTGGACCCGCGTGCCTTCCACAAAGTTCTACACCATTCGCGTTACGCGATGAAATCAGATAACACAAGGTTCGGCGACAACAGACAGCCGGGTAGAAGCATCGATAACTTTCCAGAAACGTCGGATACATGCAGGCGCGTCCGTCGCTGTGCGATTACAGTTGTTAAGCGGCGAAACGTGGTCGCCCGATAAAGATAAGCACACGTGACAATAGCGGCGATTGAAACTTCGAAGCAATGAACAACGCCTGGTCCCGATGGTATTCCTTATGAGGTTTTCAAGAACGTGGAAGCAGCAGCTCTCGACGGACTTCTTCAGGCTATAATTAAATATGTGAGACTGGAAACGTTCCACCTGATTGCAAGCATTCAATTGTTATCGCGATTCCGAAACCAGGAAAGTCTCCAAATAGCCTGCAGTCCTTACGCCCAATTTCACTAACCGCCAGTGTCTGCAAGCTCGCTAAAAAGATGCTAGCCACACGTGTTTCCTGGTGGCTTGAACGCCACGATAACTATCATCCTGCTCAAATTAGATTCCGTTCTTACTTGGGAACTGAGGGCGGACTTTCTGTTTTATGACGATGTTTTACAGGTTTCGCCACACAGTCACGCTGTGCGCGCGGTAATAGCCACAGACATAACGAAACCTTATGACAATATAGACCATGAAATCATTATAGCCAACCTCATCGACCTGGGACTTCCACCGCGGGTGATAAGATTCATCTACTCAGTCCTTCCGAATCGCACATTTGCGGTTAGAGTAAATGGAAGGCAAGAAAGTCACTTCACATCGAACAGAGAAGTCCCACAAGGTTCGGTTTTGGCTCCTCTTCTCTTTAAGGTTGCTCTAATACCTCTAGCCAGGCAACTACATCGGATTCCAGACTAAATGTTCTTAATCAATGCGGATGACGTCACTTTGTGGTCCGTGAATGAAGATATACCTAGACAAACTCAGCAGCTTCATGAAGCCCTTGATGTTCTGAACAACTACGTTCGGAAAGCAGGGTTGGAATTTCTACCCAATAAGGAAGCTATGTTGTGGTGGCCAACAAGAAAGGACGCACAAGAATCACGCAGCACACCTTTACATTTAGATTCGGCGCAGTGACAATCCCTGAGGCTTCTGAGGTCCGCATACTCGGTCTCGATATTCACCACTCTGGCAGTGGTGAACACTGGCTCCGTAAAACCAGACAGAGTTCGAGAAAAACACTTCACCTTATTCGTCGCATTGCAGCAAAAGCAGCTGGAGCTCGTACTCACGTAGCACGACGGTTGGTGCGTGCAGTCTTGCAGCCACGAATTTTATATCAGGCACAATCTCAACGGCTCACTTTGGCACAGCTGGCACAGTTGGAGAAGATTAATCGCGATGCTATGCGCACAATCACAGCATTGCGCCGCACTCCGACACCAACCTTACAGGAACATGCCCAGCTCAACACAAATGCAGAGCTAATTTTGCAACGTGAGAAAGCACGTGAAATACAAAAGCAACTTATTCTGGCTGTCGCTGAGTTGCATGCTCATTTTCAACGCAGCTCTCGGATTAAAAATCAGCCCTATCCAATGCCACCCTGGGAATTCACCAGCATCACAACTAATAAGCCAACGAAGTTACGACGCAGCGATACCACAGGTATTATTGACGAACACAATATCATCGATGCATCATGCGCTAACACCCGGAAAGTCCATACGGACGCTGCCATTCTCCCAGACGGCGGAAGGACATCAATCCTGAGTAGTACGCATAGTTTCATCAGTGGCCACCAGCGCTATTTATCTACAGAAGCCAGCGCTCTAGTAATGGAACTTCAAGCCATCCACGACGCTGTGCAAGATGCGACATCTCAGCTGCCTACCATCAAGCAACTAGATATCTTCACTGATTCTGTAGCGGCTATTCAGGAACTCCAGAAGGTTGATAAGGCGATGGAAATCTGCGAGACAATACACACTGTGAATATTAAAACAGCTACTTGCGTAAACGTACACTGGATTCAAGGCCATTCAGCGAACCCTCACAACATTGCTTCTGACCAGCAGGCACACTGCCCTCCTAATACTGATCTTCCGCCTATTCCCCTCCCACCTCAACCACTGAACTCGCTCCCAGCCCGTAAAAATTTAATCCGGCAGGACACACGCGCTCTTATCCCACCGCGTGTCTGCTCCCTCCCCCTTCACCTTACTAGGGCGGAGGAAGTTGTGCTTAGGAGGCTTCGGGCCGGGGTGGCCCTTACACAGGCTGTTATCTCAAAGTGGAATTGGTCGCATGTACCACTGGGTGCTACGGGTCCATTTTGCTCCGTTCCTGTGATGGAAGCAGATGCATACCACCTAATATGGACATGTACTTGATTAAAATCGGAACGCTCGCGTCTCCTACTGCAAGCCGGCCTCCGCTACAGTGTGACAACCAGCTATGACTGCTGGATACATGACAAAGGATTCTACAAAACACTGCTTCAATTGATACGCGACACAGGCCTCACAGCACACATATAATACACATATACGCTTCAAGGATTATGCCATAAGGGCAAGTCTTTATCGCGATAAAAAAAGGGTAATTTTCAATCAATCGCCCTCTCGCGTCGTATCGTGAGTCTCCCCACAACGTGTTGTAAGCGTTAAAATCTCCCACGAGTATAAGGCTCGGGAAGGTGATCAATGAGATTATAAACGACTGTCTTTTCGAGATGATGCCTCGGGGGTATATAAATGATAGATACAGTGACCAACTTATTATAAAAAATAGCCCAAACTGACACTGCCTCAAGGGGTGTCTGAAGGGCGACTTGTCGCAATCTACCGCCTTGTCGGCTACTATTGCTACACCGCCGGAGGTTTTAGCCTCGTCGCGGTCTTTCCGAAAGATGGCGTAGTTTAGAAGAAAATTTATGTTGCTAGGTTTGAGATGTGTATCTTGAACACACAGCAACTGGGGATTGTGTTGGTGTAGTAGTTCTATAATGTCACCGAGGTTATGTAGAGGTCCTCGTACATTCCACTGTAGTATTTGTGTTTCCATTATCATAAATGTGTTTGGCGCTGTGTTTCTAAGAGACTGAGATTAGTTCACGGGCCCTTTCCTGCCACCGTGACGCGGCTTTTATCTTTTTTGGAACGATCGATAGAGGTTCCCCCCGCTCTTTTGGAGCTGGTGGGGATGTCTGGCTGGTTATTGTGTCTATTGCCTCTTGCGAGGCGCTGGACACGTGCTCGGAGGAGAGCTCGGTTCCACGTGAAGGCCTCGTCTCGATATACGAATCCTTTCACACCCCCTGCCGGAGTTTGATGGCCCATTCTGCGAGGGTGGTGGAGCAGCGCTAGCTGCAAACACCAAGGGGGTTATACCTGCAACCACCCAGGGGCTATACCTGCCCAAGAACACCTATGCCGATGTGACGCGTCAGGGGGCAACGACACAATGGCTTCAGGCGGCTGTCGACCCACACGCAGTGATTCGGCACTTACGCCATCTGTGTTGAAGTGCCGAATCACTGCGTGTGGGTCGACAGCCGCCTGAAGCCGTTGTGTCGCTGCCCCCTGACGCGCAACATCGGCAAAGGTGTTCTTAGGCAGGTATAAAACCCACTTGCGTGCCTCCTTGAATGATATATTCTATTTTACTTTGTTACTTTCTTCCAAGATGAACATGACCGCGAGTACGCAGCGTGCTCCCCATCACAGTTCACACAGTGGAGGTAGTTTTCACATGATTCAGAGAGGTGCTCGTTAGCACTGCATTTCGGAGTTCTTTGAACTGTGGCCGCATCGCTAGCACTTGAACCGTCATAAAGGATTTGGGATGTACGGTCTATCTCTGATTTTCTCAAACCCTGCTCGATAGTGTCGGGTAGGTTGCTTGAGCCAAATGTAAGTATTAGGTGCTTGGTATCGCTTTCTTTTCTGTCACGCCTTATTTTAATTACTTTGACGTTGATCACGTTCTGATCATTCCAACCCTCTATAAGTTGCCCTTCAGACGATTCTAACAGATCAGCGTCGGAGGCAACGCCGCGGGTAGTATTCATGGTGCGGTGTGGGGTCACTGTGACTGGAACACCCCCAAAAGATACAAGCTCGGACAGTTTTTCATGTTGTTTATGATCGCGGAGCTCTAGCAGAAGATCCCCATTAGCCATTTTCGATGCTTTGAATCAAGGACCGAAAACTTCCGCCAGCTATTTCAAGACTACAAAGGGTGAGATCATTCTCAACGTCTTCTCAGGTTTATCATAGTAGATTAGATGAAAGCCGGGGAATTTCAGTGTACGATTGCCAAAAAACTTCGACATCTTTGGCGCGCTCTCGTTTCTGAGAGCGATCAGGAAGTGGTGGGAAAGAAGTTTTCATGAAAACACAAATATTTGGCAGCAGCGCCGACCGCCCACCACGGAACCCAACCGGGGGACACGGCAGAGCTTACATACAAGTCTGCATGACGCCAGTGGTACGCAGTCGCAATAACCAAATTTGGTGTACCCAAGGCAGGATAGCCATACTAGGTTAACCCTTGCCGACAAGCAGAAAGGAAGTAAATGGAAAAGAGAAGAAGACGAGAAAGGTCAGAAAGTGGGATACAGAGACGAAGACTGGAGGTGCCATCTATGTGAAGCAGACTCCAAAGAGGTTTGTTGCCTCTGCCGGGGGCCTTAAAGGTTCAAAAAACCAGCATAGGCTCAACCCCCAGGATCCCCCTTTCCCCAGACACGGCGAAGCCGCGCATGGCTCATGTGTTCTGGTACGTGGTGTCGCAACACACCAAGCGCCTGCTGCCGCAGAGGCCCCTGTGGTGCCTGGGCTCTCCGATAAATCATGGACACTTGGTGAGGTACGCGAAAAATACTTGGCCATGTATATTTGCATCGTATAAAAAAGAAATTATAAAATAATGCCAGAGGCACCGTCCTGTCCACAGTAACCACTCAAGAGAGAAATAGGCGGCGCTGCGAACTCTGAGTGAGGTTTATTAAGCCAGCGGACAAAGGTGGCGCAGTAGTGGTACTTGACTGGAGTCTTTACATAGCCGAAAGTTTCCGTCAATTGGCCAAATCCAACTTTGATACCGAACTCCCAAGTAAGCCTACAAAGTAATTTGAAAGATACATAAAGGACGCCCTCACCACTCTGCTCAAGGCAGAGTAGATAACAGATGCGACGTTCAAAGCCTTGATACCGAGAAACTCTGGCCCCGGCCGATTGCACTTACTACCCAAAATTACCAAAACAAACAATCCCGGCCGCTCTGTCGTTTCCAACAATAGAAAGCGACCGAGAAAATATCCAGTTTGATTTACTTTCCCATCAAGGACATTCCATGTTCATTCCCCTCGAACATCAAAGAAACAAATTACTTCCCTCGGTAGGTATCAAATCTGGCGGCACCGGCGAAAAGTCACACCGTGGTCGAAACATACGCACGCGCTCTTTCTCTATCTTTCTTCCTCGCACGCACACACACGCAGTACGTACGCGCAGAAATCGATGCGCACACAAACAAGGACCGATTTGATCGCACGCATGCATGCTAAAGCACGAACACATACGTTCGCACACTTGCACATGGACACGCGTCCACGCATGCACCTCAAGCACACAAGAGCACGCGCGCATGCAATAATGCGCGTGTACACGCACACGCAAATTCACGCATGCAGACACGCATACCGGGGTTCGCACATATGGAAATGCAAAATACCGAGGCACTCGCGCGCGCGCACATACACACAACATATACACACAAATATGCACAACCATACACATTCATGCTTTGGACGTGCGCACGCATAATATATATATATATATATATATATATATATATATATATATATATATATATATATATATCTGTTCTGGTTCCTTCTCAAACACCGTCGCGTGCAGACAGACTGCATGCACTCCCACTACCATTGCTGTTCCATCGGCATCTGCAACAAATAACTCTACGGTTTAAATTTAGCGCTTGAAATCAATATGCCCTCTGCCGGGAGGGTTTGAAAATATTTCTTCCGGTCCTCTGACTTCGCCGCCCATCCCTGATTGAACACTGCTTGAACGCACCACTGATGTTCCGACTATAAGCGCCATACATACAATGTTGCTAGAAGGAACAACCCGCTCGCTGTAGTAGGTTGAAGCTTTTTGATCCTCGGCCGATATCTTCAGATATAACTTTTGTTAAAATTTTGCCCATTCAGTTACACATGCTCATTGCCGCGAAGTTGCTAAGAGAAATGTCCAGAATTCCTCGACATTATTCTCGACGACGACACTTGGAGCACTGACTTTTCAACGGGTTTATCGTGCAATATAATCCTCGTTCCTGCTTCTTTTCGGTTGCACATTTCTTTTACTATTTTCAATAATTATTAAGTTTACGTGTCTTTCCGTCACCCCATTCTAAGGGCATATGGGTAGGTACCGCAACAGCAGAACATAATCATCACAATATTTCTGTTCAAGCCATGCGTCATCCAGGCTACGAGCAAGCCCGTGGCATGTGGTGTGTTTCGCGTTTAAGCATTGGCGTGGCGAAACCACCGAAACACACATTTCACTTTTCAAACAACTAAAAATATTCAGACGTCGCCTGCCGTTTCTAAATTAAGATAATAAGTGAATAATATTGAAAACGTCACCTAAAATTAGCAAGGGAAAATTTTTGTTTGTTATCAATGGAGTTGCCATTAGAACCCAGGCGGCGCAAGCGTCGCCTGCGAGAACCGGCCCCATTGGGCCTATGAGAATGTCACGAGCTTGTTTCGAACTATACCAGAAGAAGAAGAAGCAGGGTAACAGCATTTCGGATTGCATATCCTGGGCTGTGCGGTTTGCGACCACAGCAAGCAAATAAAGGATGCTTCCGAGCTCTCAACATCAAGCCGATAAGAGCAAGAGGCGGCGTCGTGCTCGAAGAAACTCCGCGATCTCCAATGGACGCGAACCTTCTCGGTGCGCCATTTCCTCTGGCGAGCTTGAAGGGACCCGCCAGTGTACGAGCTATGCCAATCAAAGGGCTACCGCGGACACCCCGTTGGATTCAGCTCTACCGAGAGACGCTACCACCACCACCGGATCGGTCGCTGAAATTCCCGCGAACGAACCTCCTAAAAGTAAGCGAAGATTGTGGTTTTGTGACGCCGCGCAGCCCAGTACACCCGACATCACCGCTCTTCAGGAACAACATAACGGTAGCACCGAACATGGCATGCGCAAACGGGGCATCGCTTCTACGACTGAACCACGTTTTTCGGTAGAACCAGGAACCACCGATGGGCGTCCAAGAAAAGCTCGAGCAATCGCCGATGGCGAAGGCCAGCCTCCTCCAGGAGAACGCCACACCTCACAGCCGACACAGGCGTTAGAGTCTGCTGCCGGCGCTCGGTCGATCACAGCCGATGCGACATCTTCCACATCGAACACAGAAGCAGCCGACACAACCCTGACGGCCGAAGTCGGCAGTGCAAAGCTACCGCCTGGTACGGTTAAGGCGATGACACGCTCCGGCTCTACCGTCACTCTGGCGATGCCCATCGACGCTGCCTCGAGACGCGGACACTCAGGAAAGTCGTCGACGCAAGACTCAGGGTCCCAGCGCGAACTTTCGTGCTCGTACTTCATTCAAGGTCTCAAGACGTTGAGCAGAGCCAGCATTGTAGAGCAGCGGGCCAGGCGACGAGGAAGCAAGTTTTCGATCAGGGACTCGGAACACGTGAGCGAGCTGTTTCTTTTCCGAGTCCACGCCGTAGTGCACAGGCTCAGCTGTCAGTGTGCGACCTCTGGCAATCAAAAAGGTGTCACATATAGTCATTGCAATGAACGACATATAATGGGAGTCGATGAGTTGCGAATCCTGAGCTGTATTTTTCAAAGCGAAGCTTTTTTTGCCCCTTCTCACGACTGTCCGGGCTCTCCTGCTGTGATTGTCTTGTCGCGCGTAGCACTGGGTTTCTGGCAACGCTACCAGATGGCACTAGCCTCCGCGCATGCCTAGGGAGCCTACATGAAAGCTCTGGTTTAGGCTGGTTACAGCCTTTGTAAACGTACTTACCGCCACCAGCTAGATAAGGGGTCAAGCTTTCCGATAACTTATAAGATGAGGGAAGCAAAACGGCGAAAAAGAAGCCAACAGAGGACGTTTCCAGCAACATTTGGGGACATGAATTAATTAACTCTTACAGCGAAGCAATTAAGGGATACTTTCCCCACTACCGTGTCCGCGTGTAGAAAAAGAAAAGCCCGACGATAGGGCAATGCCGGGCCGACCCGCGGCGGAAGTGACGCAGGCGTTAAACATCAACGAAGTAGGTCGGTATTACTTCAGCGCCCTACATGACAAGTTACAAGTTCAAGGCTTTGCTTGTGGTGATGCGCCATCGTTGGCCATGACAAGGTTGTTTGAAGTAAGCTAGCCTATGCAGATAATTGTGCGAAATTTTTTGATTGAGTGAGGAGATCCTTTTGCTTGTAAGGATCGACGGATGTTGGCGTATATTGATAGCCGAACTGGAAGAGGCAGTTTATGAACTGATATATGACTGAAGAACATTGACATCGCGATACGCTCTCATGTACGCCCGACTGTATTTTCGAACACTTGGGAATTTTTTACAAAGTGAAGCCACCCAAACACTATACGAACTTCACATTGTAGAAGTTATATGAAAGCGCATCGCTGCGTCCACAATATTCAAAACTGGATGTGTTCTACCAGAATTTTTTCCGCTAAACCGATGCGAAAGTGCTTACTTAATAATCACAGTGGCAATCTAAAATATCCTGTCTTACTTAGTGCGCTTTGAACGCCGCTCCTCCGTTTTGTTATAACTATGAAAGATCCCAGTACTCTTCATTACAGCGCCGCTTCTCGAGCCTTCGAAGACCGGGACGGCTGCCTGGCGACTGCAGAGGAGGCTCCCGTCGTCGACTCCCCCACCTATCCGACCCGACCCGGCTCCAGGACCAGCGTCTTTCCCGAGATTCCCGCGCTCGAAGTGGCCTACGCAGCAAACATGCGTTCCGTCAGCGAAAGCGACGACGACAGTCCAAAGGCGATTCCCCGGAATCTCTCGGGCGATCAGGTGTTCTTCATGACTTTGTGCTACTTGACCTGCAGCCTTCCCGCAGGCGTGGGTCCGCACACGGTCGTTTGCAACAAGGCTGTGAGCAATTCGGAGGCATTTGCGCGGGATTTTCAATGCCCGTAAGGATCAAAAATGAATCCCAAGAAGAAGTGCACATTCTTCATCCGATAAGTGGGGGCTGGAAAGGAGCGAAATCACGCACGATGTTTACCACGCCACAAGTGTGAACGTACACAGTATGTTTACCAGTGTCAGACAATATAGCTGTCGACTGGACCTTGCAATGCCTTGAAATGTGCTCGCCGTCTTTTACTAAGCCACGGCGCACTTTGCATGAGGGCGGCACCAGTTCAATTGGCACTTTGTCTACGCGCCTTGTTCTGGCGCACGACACTCTCAAATACTGACGCGTTTCGTTCGGACGTTTTATAGTTGGCGTGCAATACAGGACGCCTCTTTTGTACGTTTTTGGCACTTCTTTGTTTTTGCTTTCTTCTTATTGCCAGTTCTTCAGCTCTCTTACTATTTTTGTATTTGAATATTACATTTTACTTTTAGTTAGCGACAATGTGCCCATCTGCGTGTCTCAGACGTCGAAAAACATTGACGTCATCTACCGCGTCTTCGGGCTGTTAGCACTTTTTTACTTTTTGTTTGCGAAGCCGGATTCATGAATATGTTTTTGCAGAGATTGTCCAATGTATTTCTTAGCTGAACTTAAAAAGAAATGTGTTTATTTCATCATAATTTTCTTCACAATTCGCGGCTGCCTAACGTGTGTTTTCTGTGTCCGACTGCCTTGCACCATTTAATATTCTGCAATTGGCTGAAGGGCACATGGTGCACACTTAAGGAAGACTTGAAACAGGCTAATACTTGACAGGTTTCAACTGCTTAGGAGCCAAATAATTCGAATTATTTCTCTAGTAACTGACACACACAGAGTTCTGTGAATAAAACCATGTTTTTGGCGAATTCTCTTGCAGCTGGACTGCGGTTTTCACAGCGCTCATTGGTGCTTCTCGAAACGAATGAAAACCAACTGCACAAAGAGCGCAGCGTTCTGTCGTCGTGACAACAGATCCAATGTATTAAACGTTCCTTTGTTAGCACGTTGCACATTGATGTCGAGTTCGCGCCCGAGTGATGATTAAATTTCAAAGCTGGGGATTATTTCTTACATTCATGCGAGTTTTTGTGACCGCGTTGACGGTCAGCAGGTGGAAAGTGAGTGAAACTACGTGAAAAGCACACCGTTTACCGCGCTTTATGTTTATTAGTGTGATTAGCATTCTTTGCCTACTTTAGTCGTTTTAGCCTATCTATCTATCTATCTATCTATCTATCTATCTATCTATCTATCTATCTATCTATCTATCTATCTATCTATCTATCTATCTATCTATCTATCTATCTATCTATCTATCTATCTATCTATCTATCTATCTATCTATCTATCTATCTATCTATCTATCTATCTATCTATCTATCTAGCCTTTTACGTCGACCCAGCGCCCCATGTTGCCTGCCTGCTTGAACCGCTAGGTAAATGCTGGTGGTTAATGCCATCGTGGTCGGTCCATCGTCTTAATTCAAGCTTCGTGGTTTTACTCTTGTCATACCGTCGTCGTCACACCTTAAATGTCTTCAAAAATAATAAACGATAGAATATATATCTTCTCTAAAAAGTAAGATCTTATTATCGATTGTCACTATGGTTTCAGAAAGAAATGTTCAACTGAAAGCGCTCTATTACTCCGAAAAGAAATCATATTATACAATACCGAAAACAGGCTTTTGACAATTTCATTATATTTGGACTTCAGTAAGGAATTTGATTGCGTAAGTCATGAATTATTATTAAATAAATTAAAATGCTATGGATTTAGAGGAATCTCGCTCAAACTTATTCAGTCGTATTTGAGTGCGCGGTCTCGGTACGTTGAAATAGATGGCTTTAAATCACGCACACAACCAATTAAAACCAGGGTGCCACAAGGCAGCATTCTAGGGGCTGTATTATTTTTGTATTACATCAATGACGTAATCTACATCGACGAAGATTGCAAATTTATAATTTATGCTGATGATTGCGCACTATTTTTTACTGGAAGAAAGTTAAGTACTCTCGAGGCACTAGCAGCAAACACGTGTTATAGGCTTCGCGATTGGTGCACTAAGAACAATTTAACGCCAAATGAAGCAAAAACAAAATGTGTCCTTTTTCGAGCCCTTGGCCCATCCCTACAGTTACCTCACCATATTACCCTAGGCCCGTGCAAAATTTCAGTAACCAAATCAATAATGGCGCTTGGAGTAATTTTTAACGAACATGTATCCCGGAATGAGCAAATAGATCAGATTAGCTTAAAGCAGAGACGCGTGGTTGGTGCTTTAAATTGTTGTGGATATCTTTTGCCCCTTACCATAAAGCGACTTAATTATCAAGCTCTCTTCTATGCTCACTTGAACTACTGTGCTTTAATATGGGGAAAACTACATTAACCAATTTGAATAAGCTAAAAATACTTTAGAAAAGAGCTATAACGGCAATAGAGAACCTACCATACCTTGAACACACCAGCCATCATTTTGGGAAGCATAAAATTGTTACGGCGAACAATATATACAAATGCAGGCTGCTACAATCCTACATTAGTGCTACTCGCAGGAAGTTTTACACATTTCTCACACTTGCAAATCTTGAACCTACTCAAGGTATTTACTTCCATCGGCATAAACCCCCTTGGAAAACTCCATTCTCACGCACTATTTACGGCACGCAAAGGCTTTGCCAAACATTACCAAGCACTCTAAACGCATATGAGCAGCACGACACTGAAATCAAAACACTAAACCCCACCAAAGTAGTTAGCTTGTTTTTGTAACAGCGAATTCCTTAAATTGTATTGCTTTATATCATTGTTTTCACTAAGCATAAAAGTGCGATGCCAATTTGTCTTCTCTTGCTTTATTATATGCAAAAATGATCCTATATGTACTTTTCTTGTATATTTCACTGTCATTGCTCCTACAGGGTGGACGGTGCTTAGTCAAGCTGCAGTATTCGCAGATTTTTCGCCATGTCCCCTTTGTGACAGATGTTTTTGTTTGGTGAAAAAAGAGAACCGACCGACCGACCGACCGACCGACCGACCGACCGACCGACCGACCGAGTTATACGCCGAGTTATCGCGTTGAACACTGAAGTGGATTTCATGCCCGAAATGGTATTCATGCCATTTACTGATGGCGTTGATGGTAAATAAAGTGGAAAGGGAGCAAAACCAATTGAAAAATACAATGTGTAGCCACCCTTATTATATTTATTATTCCGATTAGCTTTGTTTGCCCACTTCAGTGGTTTGCAGTCTATCAATATGTCTATCTCCGTTGCGATCGGTCTATCGTCGTCATTCTACCTTCGTGTGCTGACTCTCGTCATGCCACCATCGTGACAACTTCTATGTCTAAGTATGTGCTCGTTGTTGTGATGCCGTTGAGGTCTTACATTGCGGTCGGTCCTGATTTGTCAGCCGGCCCCTGTCATGCCGTCGTTTTCACGCCATCGTCGTCATACAGTCGGCGTGTATTCGCTGTCACAGCGCCGCCGCGACATTCAGTGGTTCCATTGTTGTCATTTCAGCTTAGTCATTAACTCTCATCATGCAGTCGTCGTGATGTCGTCGTCACGTCATCCTCACCACGTAGTGGTCGTCAAGACGTTGTGTTGCCAACGTCATGACGCGGTCAGTTCGCCATCGTAATCACTTCAGGAAAGTCCTACCATTTTCATCATGCCGCCCTCTTCATAACGCCTCCATCGTTCCACTGACGTCGATCTTTGTCATTCTATTGTAATCATACTGTCGTCAATTAATCACGATTACGCCGGCATTGCCACGTAGTCATCTTCAGACAGTCGCTCATTCATCCGTTGTAAAGCAGTCGCTATCGCGCGTCCGTTATCAGATCGTCGTCACGTCATAGCCGTGGCACCTTCGTCGTCATACAGGTTTCATACAGTTTGTTGTCGCGCTGTCATCATCATACGCCCATCGTCGTCCCAATGTATTCACACCTTTCTCATGTCATCGTCGTCAGTGCGCCGTTGTTGTAGAGTTGTCGTGGTCGTTTCACCATCGTCATTCTAAATTTGACATCCCAGTTCGCTCATGCCGTCGTCGTTATTAGACGTCGTCGCCACACAGTCATCGTCACGCAGAATTTTACCGTCGTTATCGCTTCAGTAACTTCCTCCTACTGTCGTCATGCCGTCGTTGGCAAATCGCCTTCGTCAGTACGTCGACGTCATTCCTTTGTCATTCTGCCGTAATCATGCTTTCGTTCCGAAGAATGTACAACGCATGTGCTTTTTTTTCTTGTTGTGTCTATTGGCTCTTTCGATGCGAAGGACCCGGGCCGAGAGCTGTGTCCCAGGCGTGGAAACACGAAGACGAGCGGCGAGGCGACTGGAGCCTTTGCGTGGGAATGACCGCGATGGCACCTCGGGCCTGTGCTCTCGGCCTGCCTAAACAGTCCTAACTGACCGTCACTATGAGTGCGCGGCGTCCAAGGAATTCTTCTGCCCGCAGAAGAGTTGAGGGATCGCGAAACTGGTGGCGACGAGCGTGTGTACGTGTGGCGATCGGTTCATGCTCGACTCTGTCCATCAGTCATGTCAGTTCTGATGGATTTATTTTAGATTTATTTGTTCACTGCTTCTTTTCGAGACCATGTCTGGTCGCTTAAACTCTGGCGCCTATTTGTTCGCGTCGGCTTGCCTGATTGTTCTGAGTAGTCGATTAATGAAGAGGCCTGTTTCCGCCAACGGTCCGCGTGTTGCTTGGGTGGTGCACAAAATAATTTAAGAAGAAGGTCCCTGTCTTTTCGGGGTGAGCAAGGAGACGGCAGCCTTTGGTGCCACCTCACCATAGGAAGCCAGGCGAGGCAGGCAGGCCGCCGACCACGGTATGATCTTGTTTTGTACGTAAATGTTTAGGTTGTAACGTTAAAGTAATAAAAACATATTAAATCCAGTATTCTAGTCATATCTTTCGCCGTCGTTGTATGCCGATCTGCGCTTGCGTCGGCCGGAGCCCATCCCCCTTCATTATCATCTCGCTGGACATTTCATGCGTTAACCGCTGTGTCACTTCGCTACAAAGTAGTGGAGGTTACTGGGTATCGAGAACCCCACTCTATGTATCGTGGACCATGGTAACAGACCTCTGAATCCTACCTCTGACAGCTAGACTGTGACCGAACACCCTACTGATTTCGCTGCAATGTCCTCTCCCTTAAGCTAACCCTTTTGTCGGAAGGCCAGTCTTTAGAGGCGCGCCAGAAGAACCAATCTCCGAGTGGGTAGTTTGCTGCAAATATGTAGCCTCGCTCAACAACTGAGATCAAGCGACAAAGGTTAAATTTTTGTAACTGGCATTGGGGGGACGCAAGAAAGTGACACACCATTCAAATTTTAATGGGCGCCCCTAATTCGCGGCAAGAGTCGGCGGCGCTTCTACAAACGTCTTTTACAAGTCGTCGCTCTGACAAATCGCCCATTTGCGGGGACATAACCGTCTTCAGGTGCCATCAGAATCCCAAAGCAAAATTATAAAGATGTTGTGCAGTTGTTCGCCAGAGTTAACGCATCTATGACAGAACAGGTACCTAATGCGCGGCCTGCATCCGGACGTGAAAAGGAAATTGTTATTACAAATCGGGACGATTCCTCCAAGTTCCTTTAAATTTTGGCCCCTACTAATCAGGTTACTTTGAAGGCCCGTACGCCCCAGCCACAGCAGATTGGCACCTGTTTCTCGGCCGGCCTGCTGCCGCGGTTCTCAAGCGCCTCGCCACCTTCCGTTGCAGTGACACCCGCAGTAGGAGCAACGCATCCGCCGCAAACATGTTTCGGTACCTGCGCGGCGCCAGAGCGTTTTTGCCACCGAATAGCTACCGGCCATGACTGGGACATAAAGGTGATCGCAGACTCCACAGCCTCGTTATGGGACCGCTTAGAGGCTATAGAGGAAAACGTACCTCCAGAGCATTTGCTAAGTAGACCACGATGCCAGCTGTGCTACCGCATCGGTCACCTCGCGCGCCAGTTCGGCAACGGCTCCGAGAAGTTGGGGCTCAACGTAAGAAGCAACGCCATAGTGTGGGTCAGAAGATTTACCCCTCAGGAAACGAGGACAGCCGGGTTTAGTATGCCGGTCCGGCCGACCTTTTTCTAGTCTGACGAAAAGTTAGCGTCTCCCATTACAAGATGTTCGAGCAAAGCGAACCGACGGAATGTTACGGCAGCGCTCTAGTTTCGAGCAGAGAAATTCTGACACGTTTTCCCGCCTACCCCATGATTCTGCACTAGCAAGCGAAGAAAACCCTTAACCGATGCTCGTACCGGATCATGGGGATGTTGGAGAAACGGGGAGGAAAGACGCGTAGACGAAAGAAGTTATACAGCACCAAAGCGCAAGCGAATGTACCCGTTGTCAGAAAAAGTTAAAAGGACGCCATGGAGCTTTCGGCTATTCGATGGCGTCTTGCACAGGAGGGCGAAATGATTTCGGGAAGGTTGCACGGAACTCTTTGTCCGAGAGTGTTTGAAGTCGGAACTTTTAAAGCAATGTCATGAAGACCCTACGGCGGGCAACCTCGATGTCAAGCGCACATGAGGGAAAGTTCGCTGCCGTTGTCTTTGGCCGAAGATGTTCCCCCATGATAAAAAGCGCTTTCTCTCCTGCTCTGACTGCCACATTCGAGGACTTGCAACTGGAAAGCTACCCAGTATCGCCCGCTTTGTGGCATTCAAGACTGAGCCCATACTTCATGGAAATAAAGCCCTTGGCGTGCGCAAGGAATCAAAGACGCCAGGAAAGTGACTCACCGAATCCAACCTGATCCCAATCTAGTGGACCAAACCGAAAAAAAAATTTGCCACTGTGAATTTGGTACGTTCAAAACACTGCCACCTTCGACCGTGCTCCGATGGTGACGCAGACGACGAGTATGTTGACGAATATCATAAAAAGCAAAAAAGAGCGCGATCGTCGTCGTGCTTTGCGCAACTGCGGTTCGCGTGCTGACCGGAGGCTCGCCAAGTGTGATCGTGTCTGTGAGATGGAGACGCGTCATTCTGAGCGCCAATCGGAAACGACGGACGAGACCAAAGTTTGCCTTGACTGGAAGACATATTACAACGAGTACTTTCTCAGTAGCGTCGCTGCTTACAACTGAGACACTGATCTGTATTAAAGCGCAAGTGAATTTATTTTACTGTTTGATTGCCTTGTGCTTCGTGATTGCGCTGAATCTTCTTTTTTTCTTTTTGTTAAAACATGCTTTTTACTATATTATCTTTATTTTATTAAGCATTTCTTCCTTACCGCTACCTTATCTTTATGACATGGTCCCCTCACATACCCACTTTTATGAGTGCTCTCTTCTCCATATATTCGAAGTGGTTTGTAAACACGAGTGGGACCCTTCCTCATGGGGAGAGGTGGGGAGGACGTTCACGAATAAAGTATCCCGCGGATCACGCTTTTGTTTCTGTGACTGTTGGGTTTTCGATGCGGACGAACGGGGCAAAGAGCGGTGACCGAGAAGTGAAAATACAAAAGCCAGCACCGGAGCCGACTGGAGTCATTGCGTGGCAATGACGCCGACAGCACCTCGGTAATATAGTCTCGCACGGCAAACGTAGTGTTAACTGACAGTCAGTTTGTGTGCGCACCGTACAAGCAATTCTTCCGAATGCAGCAGACCTTGAGCAGATCCCAAAAACGGGTGCGGACTAGTGTGTGTAGATCCCGCGGTCGGTTCACGCTGGGCTCTGCCCATCAGTCACGAATAATTTCGTTTGCTGATTTTCCCTGCTTATTTTCGAGGCCAGATGTGGTCGCTTAAACTCTGGCCCTTATTGGATCACGTTTTCATGGCGGATTGGTCTGAGCGGGCGATTCGTGGAAAGGCTTGTGTGTCCCAACGGTCCGCTTGCCTTGGAAGCTGCAAAAACCGATTTCAGCAGAGGTCTCCGTATTTTCGGGCTGAGCAAGGAAACAGCGGACTGCGGTGCCACCTTACTACGATAGACCGCCGACGACCGGCATGACAATGTTTGTCGGCAATATGTATACAGCATAGCATTAAATTATTACCGAGTTAATAACCCTAGTTTTTCTAATATCACTTTACGTAGTCGACATGCCTGCCGATCTAAACATGCCTCTGGCAGAGCTCGCCCCCCTTTCGTCGTGGTGTCCTTGCTGAGCTGATGCGTCCAAATATTAACAGCTGCCTCACTTCGCTACGCTGTCGTTAGTCAATGATGATTATGGCGCCGTTGTCATGACATCTTTTTCATTGTGTCATCGTCGGACAGACGCTCCTGCATCTGTGGTCATACCTTTGTCAGCACGTTGTCGTCGTTCTACAAGCGTCATGATTTAAGAATCGACAGCTCCCTGTTGTCATGCCATGGTCTTTATACCGCGTTTGTCGTTCCGACCACGTCAGTCTTTCGTCGTCATTCGATCATCTTCACTGCGACGGCGTGACAGAGTCGTCGTCTTGCCACCAAGCTAATGGGCGACCTAGGCGCGCGAGCGCGATAACAAAGTGCGAAGATGCCGGAATATGTCGAGTATAGCCGAACCAACTAAACTCTGAGCGTGACCTTTACACACATTAAATAAAAGTGAGAAGACGAATACTTTGTATCCACTTTGCTCGAATGCTAGTCACATAAGCGTCGACAGTAATCGTAAGATGAGCTCTGCCGTAGTTTTTGTCATTCTTTGTCCTCTTGTTGCTTACTACGTGGTAAGGAAGGGAGCATGAAACGGTCAGTTAAGGAGGGAAGGTTCAAATTTATCAGAGAGACATGTTTTCAAATGGTTCTTAAAAAGAGTCGAGTAATATGTTTCTTGCAGCGGTTCCTCTCTAACTTTGTGCATTGCTCGAAACTAGTTGAACGCCGACTGCAGGTGTCCTATTTATAATCTTGTGCTCGTGCTCTGTAAAAGCTGTGTGCATTTTTAAGGGAGGCTGAAAACGTTCTCACATTTTCAAATGTACCCCTCAAACAGCCATCTGTAGAAGTATATCATTCACTAGTACCATAGTTGCTTTCTTTGAAAAACATTGCGACAACCTCTCGTATCAATCGTGCCTGCCCTTACCCTTAAGCACGCTTTGCCGCTCGTCTACACACACGCACACGTGCGCGCGCGCACGCACGCACGCACACCTGTTCACGCGTCTGCTGACCAACACTGCCGCGGGACAGAAATCGTACATGCTTCCCGCCTCAAGCCATTCCATCGGCGCTCTAGGCTAGCTTAAATTGTGGCAGGCTGGTTGCTTCCGTCCACTGGGGCAAACTAGTGTGAGAATATATATTATGGACGTCATCTTTCTCATTTTTACAAGACCATCACCATCGCGTAGCTCCTGCTAAAATCATCAACCGTTGCTTCTCGATATATATATATATATATATATATATATATATATATATATATATATATATATATATATATATATAAACTGTAAAAAATACTGCAAAGCCAAAGTAGTTGGCTTTATTATTTTGTTTTAGTTGGCGTTATTGTTTGCCCCCCCCCCCCATCTTCAGCCAAACCGCGAAAGACTATGCGCGTCGCATGCTTGAGGAGCCCACAGAAATGTTCATACTGTATAGTTACCGCAGCAGCGAATGGCTGCACTCTGGTTCTTCGACGACCTGGTATGGACTGGCATCGCGCAAACTTAACGGTCAACGAGCTGAAACATCTAGGCCAGAGGATTGGCCGACCTGGTATTGCGTTCTAAAACTGTTACAGCGCAACAAACGAAGGAAGAAAGAAGCCGAACTGTTCCTTTCTCTGGCCGGCTCGGCTTGTTTCTTCCTTTGTATGTTGCGCTGTACCAATTTTAGGAAACATCTCCAAATCGTTCCGCAGCACGCGACGGCAACAGATTCAAGCTGCAGCGCGCGAGCTCGCACAACCCGGAGAGAAGGAAGGGCTCGCCCTTCCCTTCTGTCGACCGACCGACCAACCAGTTCCCTCCATCGCTCGCTCACTCAATTGCTCACTCACCGCGCCTAAAGGAGGCAAAAAATGCTTCAAATACAGCATGGCTGCAGAGCCGTATTGACCATTTTCGCGGCGATGCCTTGGACGCTACGATGTTTTATCACGTGGTGACGAACCCATTGGCTGTTTACGCTGCATTTGCGCTTACAATGCATGTTTACAACGCCGGTGCTGTTTTGCATTCGGTTTCGGGAGATGTCGTAGACGGTGACTGGGTGGTCGACACGAAACCTTGGCCGGCCACAATTTCACAGCACATGTAAAAGCGCTATTGGAGCTGATTAAGCTATGTCCAAGCGGCACGAGCAGCTATATAATGCTTGTTCTGAAAGCGGGGCTAAATATGCGTTCCGAGCTATCCAAGCTTTTCGCTTATGAATATAATCAGTATCAGCGTGTTTTGCTCTTAGTTCTTTATTTGGCAAATACTTCCAAGCAGCGTCTTGTCCCGTTTCTGACTCTAAAATTCTTCGCTGCGGTCACTACCCGATGATTTTCTGCCTAATCGCATGCGTGTCTGCTCAGTTCCGATATATTTTTTCTTACTGAGCACGAGCCTTGAAAAATAACTGTTCTGTGCATTGTAATACCTTGTTGCAAAGATGTATTATCGCTAGTAAATCGCTTACTCTTGTGAACCGTCATGAAGCATTCAAACATTCAGCTTTGATCATTCCTGTCTTGTCGTCGTAGTCCGATTTATGAAGCTCGCACAGATTCAATTGTGCGTCCATCCACTTATTTTTTATCCGTTGGCAACAGAGTAGGCGCGCCAGCTCAGGTAGATTTGTGTAGATAGGGAGTGTGAAAGTTACTATGACAGGAAGCGTCACTACTCCCTTTGTCACTGTTGAACGAGCGGTACTCACTGTTGCCAATGTTCCGGTGTTGAAATCCTTTCTTTGGACGTTGGCGATACAACGCTGGCAGAGAAGTGAAGCCATTTCTTCTGTGGGAAAGTCTTGCATCGCTAAGGGCTGGCAACGCAACCTATCCTTTCGTAGCAGTGGTCCGCAAGCTTGGTCACACAGGATCATTCTGTTCCTCCAATACCAGTCACTAACTTCGCAGCCAACCACCGCAGACGTATTAAATCTACCAACCTAGAACTAGCGAAAACTCACTTGCATTTGCGACATTTACATTTGCGAACTAGCGAAAACTCACTTGCACAGAAGCGAGGTAGACGCGGTAACGGTTTTGTATTTGTGCGCTGTCGTTGAGGCCGCGTGTTGTGCGGCGCCGAAAGCGCCCGATCGTTTCTCTAGAACAAACTGCTCCGCGTAAAGGGTCAATGGGAACGGTGGAGCGGCAGCCATGCAGTCGCTCAAAAAGCCGATTTTGCTTTTTGCGCAGGTTAGTAAACGCCCCTCTCTCTATTGTAAGCGGACTAGCAACGTCTGCCTGCTGCTCCCACCGTGCCCAACTGTGCTCTTTCATTGCATGTGTATTTGTTACGAAGCTCTTAATGTGTTGCGGCGACGTTGAACTCAAGCCTGGTCCTACTAACAAAGAAATACTTGATGCTATCACTAAACTTTCTGAAAACGTTGACCGCCGTCACGTTGAACTGAAAGCAGCTCTCGACGACCTAAAGACAAAGCAGGAGGCATTAGTACAGACCTCGCTAACCTATCAGTAAGATTATGCGCGGTTAAATCCTTCGTCGAACCATTCGACGGTTCTGCAGCTTTTATTGATGCACCACGTCTAATCAGCGAAGCTGTCGGAATGGAAGGCCAGGCACTGAATTCCCGACTGGACGATCTTGCCGACAGGTCGAGACGAGATAACCTATTGTTCTTTAGAATACCGGACTGCCCGACTGAGACATGGGCTCAGTCAGAACGCCGTGTTCGCGACGTTTTGTCTCGTCACCTTAAAATACAAATTTCCGACTCAGAAGCTTCCCCTGCGCACAGATCAGGATCCTACACAGATGAAAAGACAGGGCCAATTATCATTAAGTTTTCGCCGTCTAAAGTCAGGGATGTAGTCTGGGCGCAGAAATATAAGCTCAAGGAGACTGGTGCATCAGCTAGCGAAGATTATTGCAGAGCTACGCGAAACTCAAGGCGGAAACCAACAGAATTTGCAAAAGCAGCCGGGAAGACATACTTTCATCGCATGACTAAACTGATCATGGACAAAAAAACGTACGTTTACTGCTCAGTAAGTGACAGCGTACGCGAAATCGCTTCAGCACGATCAGTAGATAAGCATGTTAGCGCTGGTACTGTAACTGCACGTGCTGGCACTTCCAGAGCATCACAGCTATGCCCGCCCAGATCCTGCGCAAAAGACGGCTCTATTTTTCTTTCCAATATACGGAGTATTCTGAATAAACGCGTGGAATTGTCTTCCACTATTGATTCCTGGTCTGCTGATATTGTTGGTCTGACGGGCGACATGGCTTTCTGCAAAAGTTATAAATGAAGAAATTTTGCACTGTGAAATGTGCTACAAATTTTACCGATGTGATCGTGATTATCGGTCCGGTGGTTGTGTTCTGCTGGCGGTTGCCGATAGTCTTGCTTCCCATGTTATTCCGATTGGATCCTCGCTTGAGCTTGTGTGAGCGCGCGTGCTTATTGATTCTCGCAAAATAACTTTTTTTGTCTGTTATCGGCCACCAACTGCATCGTTGTCCTTTTGTAATGAACGGCACGATGTTGTCAATCAGGTGTTCGTCAGATACCCAAAATCGCCCCTCTTCTAACTTGGCGACTTCAATTTTCCTGACATCAGATGGGAACGAGACTTGGTTTCCTTAAAACACAACTTTGCTGAAAGCAAAGAACCTTTAACTTTTTGTCACGACTTCAACTTAACTCAGCTCGTTCACTTTCCCACTTCCATAACTTCCACTTCCGCTAATATTTTAGACTTAATACTCACCACTACAACAGACCTAGCTAGCGGCTTAACTCATTCACCGGGAATTAGCGATAACTCGATAATTCACTTCACTATACGGGCAAAGATTTCTAACAAGAAAAAAAAAACTAGGGTCATCCAAAACTACGGTAAAGCAGACGTAACTGGATTGAATTGGAAACTTCAGGTCTTTGCTGATCGGTTTTTCGGCGGTTTTGAGCAGCGATCAGTTGAGGACAACTGGTTGCTTTATAAAAACAAACTCTTGTCTCGTATTGATTGTTTTGTAGCTAAGATGAAAGTTTCATTATGTACTCGCTCACCGTGGTTCAATAACACGTTAAAGCGCATGCGCAACAAAAAGAAGCGGATATTTCGACGCGCAAAATTCACAGCCAGAATAGGCCGCTTGTCTTTCTATCAAAAATGTCTATGAGAATTCTGTACTGCGCTCTGAAAAGCCAAGAAGGAATTCTCTGATAAAACTCTTCCTTTGCTTCTTTGTTCTAATCCCCGTAAATTTTGGAGCTATATTAACGGTACTATAAGGACACGCATTCAGTTAATCCAATCTGATGTCGCAGTAATTCAAAGTGAATGCTGCAATGTTCTGAACAATGCGTTTGTTACTCATTTTCAGAAGAGCAGTCCCACAGTATTTCCGCATATACCAAAAAGCAACTTATTCCCAATGGATTATATCGCTATTCATGCAATTGGTGTCGAAAGGCTGAGTGTCAACTTAAAGGTGTCTTCGTCGGCCGGTCCAGATTGTACTTCTCAAAAATGCTGAAGTGTACACAAGTTTATTCTTCACTAATATTGTCAAAGCTTTTTCAACAGTCATTACACATATCTACACTGCCCTTTGATTGGAAGATAGGGAAGGTGGTCCCTGTGCATAAATCGGGTGATGTACATTCCCCCAATAATTTCCGCCCCATATCATTAAAATCCATTCCAGCAAAAATCCTAGAACATACAATATACTCGCACCTCATTGCATTCCATGAGTCGAATTCCTTCTTCAGCATTTATCAGCATGGATTCCGTAAAGCAGTTTCGTGCGAAACGCAATGGCTATGTTTTACTAAAGACTTGTTTATTAAGGCGGATCATGACTTTGATACTGGTTGCATATATTTAGATTTTGCTAAAGCATTTGACTCCGTCTCACACGATCTACTTATCTTTAAGCTTAATCAACTTAACATAGACCCCAATGTACTGGCATGGATTAAGGAATTTCTCTCTAACCGTAGTCAGTATGTGACGGCTAACGACTTCTCTTCAGCCAATTCTGCCGTAACATCTGGTGTCCCGCAAGGGTCCGTTTTGGGCCCTCTGTTCTTCTTGATTTATATTAATGATCTTCCTACTTGCCTTTCTTCCTCAACTGTCCGACTGTTTGCGCATGACTGCGTGGTTTACCAGAAAATTACTAACCATGACGATTATCTCTATCTGCAACGTGATCTACATAGGGTATTTGAATGGTGCAGTCAATGGCTCATGACACTTAATACAACTAAATTTAAAAGTACGTACATTTCCCGCCGCAGCACTAATCATTGTCCGCGTACTTACTGCCTCAATAACATTCCATTGCAATCTGTTGACAGCTATAGATACCTTGGTGTTCACATTTCTTCTAATCTATCGTGGAATACGCATGTAGAATATGTAACTAACAACGCTAATCGCATGCTTGGTTATCTGCGTCGAAACTTTTTTGATGCCCCATCATCCTTGAAGTTAACACTTTACAAAACCTTGGTACGTTCTAAATTAGTGTACGCATGCGCCATATGGGATCCTACTCAGACTACACTCATTCAAACTCTTGAAGCCATTCAGAATCGCGGCGCACGTATCACCTTGTCGAATTATTCACGTCATTCCAGTGTCACATCTATGAAAAAAACCCTAAACTTGCCTGACATCTCGTTGCGTCGACAGCCATCTTGCCTTAGCCTTTTTCATAAAATCCATTATTATAACAACTAGATGAAGGACGTTTTGTTTTATCCACCTCATTACATATCTTCAAGGACCGATCATCACTTCAAGGTGGGGCTACCTTCTTGTCACACAAAATTGTGTAATGACTCTTTTGTTCCTAGAACAGGTGTCGCATAGAACAAGTGTCACCTTCCCTCCACAATCGCCAGCAAACCTGATGACCACAAACTCAAGATCGCTTTACAAGACGCCTTGTAATATTTGTGTTTGTTTGTTTGCTGCAGGCCTTGCCCTTTCTTCCCCACTCCTTTCTGTAGTGCCTTTGGGCCCTGAAACTATATTAAATAAAAAAATAAAAATAGATGCACTTCTAAGTTGGGCTCCTGCGCGAACAATGAGTTGCTTTACCGCATAGCGTTTGAAAAAAATTGCGAAAGTATGCGCAACTGTGCTCCCTTAGCGAGCATCTACCGCGACACTAGAGTTTGAGTCGGCGCAGACCTGGGTCGGAGTATCCGAGAGAGCAAAGAGCCACCCGGCCGTGCCTGTGGCGCTTGTTCTGAAAAAGAATTAACTTTCAGGGCTAATAGAATTTATGCCTTGCGATAGCGGGAAAGATGAACAAGAAAACCGAGGCGAGTAGCGCATTGCAGACTCTCAAAACGCGAAAAAAGAAACGGTTAACCAACAGAAGGACGACTTAATTGCGCGTGACACAGATTATACGAAATAAATACGAAATGTGTCAATAGCGAGAACGAAAAAATTCACCTACAGTTGCGATGCTGGCTAACGCCAAATTTCAGCGGAGCTCTATACGTGCTTTCATTCCGCGATATACTGGCTGGCGCGGAATATATGTCTCCTGCGGCACGTTGAAAATGGAGCGAAATGTGGCGCGACTGCCTCATTATTCGCAGAATTGCGAGAGGCAGCGTGTGGGTGACGCGAGGGCGCGATTGACAGCAGCCGCTGCACACAGACCTGCCAGAAGACGCGTGCTACTCTCGCGCCATCTTGTAGTGATCATTGCCGCAGAGCACGTCAAGCGCGACACTACACATTTTTTGTCTCACTTTCTCCATAGTCTTCTCCTCCGCTTGTCGTCTCAAAGTTGCGCTGCACCCTCCTTCTCCGCTTTCCTCCTCGCGCTCTATTCGCTTTCGCCATCTTTTAACCGCCGCTGTGTTCGTTCGGTCATTCTTCTATGTGCTCGTTCGCTCGGTTACGCCGATGCTCCCGTCAGGAACGGGCGCCTAAGCTCTGCACTCTAAAAAAAGAATGAAAGAGAAAGATCATAGGCATATAACGAACATTCAAATCAAATAAAGTATCGGGTTTTATGTGCCACAAACAACATTTGATTATAAGGCACGTGGTAGTGGGGGACACCGGATTAATTGTGACCACCGGCGCATATTTAACGTGCCCAAAATGTGCAGGACGCAGGCTTTCAGGCATATAAATCGAATGACTTGCTTGCTTTCTTCCTTTATGACGGCGCGAGACCACTACAGGTAATTGACCAAGAAGTTGGCGGGTAAACGGGTGGGGCGGGGGGAGAAAACTTGAGGATGAAGTATAGGTGAGGCAACACTTGAAGTTATACAATGAATTAAGCTAGACATACTCAGGTTAGGCGCAGTTCTTTTAGTTGTAGACGTGAGCTTTTCGAAAGGAAAGCAAACTAGAAGGTTATCAATTTTACTTATCTTAAATAGGAATTTTGTAAACTAATGCATAAGAAATCATCACCCTCGATGTACGTATGTCGACGTCGGTAAGGTGATGGAACGGATGGTGCTCACTAGACTAGAATGGTTCATGGAAAAGAATGAGCTTTATCCTGAAATGATGACCGGATTTAGACGTGGCCGGTCTGCAATAGATGGGGTCATTGATCTCGTGTCCACGGTCGAACACGAAAAAAAGCGCCACCGACTTGTAGGAGCAGTTTTCTTAGACATAAAAGGAGCTTGTGACAATGTACTGCACGAAGCCATTCTTGATGCCCTCAGTAATTTAGGCATCGGCGGCCGTCTCTACATGTGGATTGCAAATTACTTAGATGGTCGTACAGTCTTTATGTCCACGAATGCTGGCGAAACGACAAAACACGCTGTGGTCCGTGGAGTGCCTCAAGGAGGAGTTCTCAGCCCGACTCTTTTCAATGTTGCCCTTATTGGCCTTGCGGAAATAATTCCTGATACAGTACGCATCAGTACCTACGCAGACGACATATGCATATGGGCATCCGCAGTCACGCGACCACAAATTCGTGCCAGATTGCAACGAGCTGTTTCTTTAACGTCTCAGCACCTGCAGCGCCAAGGACTTCAACTGGCCCCAGACAAGTGCGCTGCGATAGCGTTCACACGGAAGCTTATGTGTTGGTATCCAATTATGATCAATGGAAATGCGATCCCATATGTCACCCACCACAAGTACCTCGGCGTTGTCATTGACCGCGGTGTTTCATGGTCGAAACATGTGGCAATGTTAAAGAAAAAATTAACTGGGCTTGCTCAAGTTTTTCGCTTTCTGGCCGGTATGAAATGGGGTCCATCTGAGCATTCACTACTCCGTTTGTACCAGGCTCTCTACGTCGGGTACATTCGGTATAGCCTGCCAGTTTTATCAAGTATGAGCCCGTCATGTTTGCGTATGCTGGAAAGTGCCCAGGCACAGATGCTCAAAACATGTCTCGGTGTTCCACGTTGCACCTCAACCTACGGAACAATTGAGGAGGCTCGCGTCACCCCTTTACCTGTCTATCTACGATGCGAACCTCTTCGAGTATTCCTGCGACTGCTTTGCCGTCATGGACGCCATCCCTTATCGAAACTACCCGATATACGGCCGGACTCCACTTTTTCAACAGCCGTTAAATGCGAAGAATCTGCCATACCAGCATACTTTGCCCCGGCTGACCTTCCACATATGCCCCCATGGGTAATGTCCAAAATACCGGTACGTCTATCTATTCCCGGAATTTCTAAAAAATCGCGAATACCTACCGTCGGCCTCAGACCTTTAACACTTGAATATATGTCGAAAGAATATGCCTCCTCGGTGAGCGTGTATACAGACGGCTCGGTCTCGTCGTATGCGTCTGGTGCGGCTTTCGTCGTGCCTGCGCATCAAGTCATTCGACGGTTTCATCTGCATAACAAGACGACTACAACATCTACGGAATTAGTGGCAATAAGAGAGGCCGTTCAATATATTGCGCGGCAGCCTCCTCAAATATGGACAGTTTTCAGTGACGCAACGTCGGCTCTTCAACTACTTAGAGTGGTGTTGAAAGAAAGCGCTTACAGAGTGTTGGCTCTTCAAACTGCCGAGCCCTACACTTTAGCGCAAGAAAACGGCCACCACATCACATTTCAGTGGATTCCCAGTCACTGTGGTATACAGGGCAACGAACTGGCCGACGCCGAAGCGAAGAAAGCACTCGAAGAACGCGAGTCACTGCTTTCAATTCCTTTTTCAAGAGCGGATGCCAACTGTCTCCTCTCCAGTGTCATCCGAAAATTGACAGCAAAGCACTGGGACAATCCGGATAATCGCCACAGACGACTCCAGAGATTGGACCCTACCATGAATTTCAGGCTACCACCGAAAATTCAACGAAGCTGTGCCAGTCTTCTGCACAGATTAAGGCTGGGGGTAGCGTTTACGCGCGGATACGTGCACCTCATGCGACGCACCGAGTCTCCACACTGTGAGGTGTGCAATGTGACTGAGACTATAGGTCATGTGCTTTGTGACTGCCCTAAGCACGTGGAAGAGCATGATAGGTTGGTCAAGGACCTTACGCGTCTCGACAGCGCACCGTTGTCGGAGGACGTTATTTTAGGCCCTTGGCCAGATGCTCTGTCGAGTTTCAAGGCCATCAAGGCATTACTGAACTTTTTAAAATTACGGGCCTGGATTGCAGACTTTGAGCAAGCCAAATTGCTTGCCATATATTCTACATCTTCCTTCTATCGTCATCGTAACCCATCAAGCACCTCTTTCTTCCCTCTTTCTTTCCCTCTTCCCCTTCCCCCAACGCCGAGTAGCTGGCTAGAGGAATATACCTCAGGCCGACCTCTCGGCATTTTGTGTCATTAAACTTCTCTCTCTCTCTTGTCATCTTTAACGTCGACAATTGGGTGATCCTTTCCTTTTTTATTTTGCTGCCGAGTAGAAATAAAATCTTATAAAGGAAGCAGATTTGCCATTTTGCACAAATGCATCTTTGAAAGCACCACTGAAACCATGAAAATTTAGGACTTCTAAATTCACTTCGACTAATGAAACAAAGCCTTGGGCAAGTATGCGTCTCTGATAGAGATCGTTCTAATGGGACTTAATCATTGTTTTAATGAAAATAAAACTTGCTTTGTTAACAGTCTGGTTTTGGTGGGGCTCCAAAATTATATCGCGCTGAAATCAGTGAGAAATGGCCAGCGAGGTCTCGCGCCATTTGCTCGCGCCACGAGGAAGCACTAGAAGAAGACGAGGGTTCCAGGGCTCGCACCCCTATTTCTTCCGTTTTACTTGATTAAAACGTATGTGGAGTTCGCCGCGAAAGAACAAGCAATATGGCCCCAAACAATGATGCTCCCGACGAGAAGAGAAGCAAGAAGCGACGTCGCTCTCGCAAACATAGCGTGAGTTCCAGTGGAAGTGTGTCGTCTCGCAGCTCGTCGTCCTCGAGCAAGTCCGAAGCAACACGCAGGCGTCCCAGCCATACCGATCTAGAAAAAGATCCGAAAGGCTCCGCGAATGCCGCGCTGGAATCGAACTTGCCGGTAGCCACGGCCAGCGCCCTTCAACTGGATGAAGTAATTCCCTCACGCGACAAGACCCCTCTCAAACGGAGGCTGTCTTTCGCCGCCGATTTCCACCGCAAGACCTCGGACCCCAGCGAGCGTCAGCAGCAACTCGCTTCCGCCGACTTTGGTCCGGTAGAACCTCACGTTGATACTCCCACTGCTCCGACGACGGAGAAGCCTGGAGAGAGCAACCGGCTCCCAGAGCAGAAAGAATCAATCCAGGAGTACCAACAGGCGCCCCAACCAGAATGTGAAACCACCCTGCCAGCTCAGTCTCCGGAGTGCGCGGCCAGCGGTGCGAATACACTCCAGACGCTGTCCGCGTCCTCGATCAAAGAGAGGGCCGAGGGCTCTCCGACGCTCTCTGAAGGACAGCCGGAGCCACAAGATGGACGCAAAGTCAGTCAGTCAAGTCGCCAAGCGAGCTTATCTCACCAGCACGCTTCGTTGTCCTCTGTCCTTCAAGAACTTTACACCATCAACAAAGAACACCTCGAAGCCCAGCGAATCAAGGCAGAAGCTCGGAGGACCTCGTACTATGATTCGGATCACGTGAGTTTCATACTACTTGTCACTTTTTCACTCTCCTACCCCCCTTCGTGCCGTTCCTCACAGTTATGTGTCCAACATTTCCGAAGACCATATTGTAGTGATAAAGAGACGAGAGCAGTTTTGCGTAAGCCTTCCCGGTTCAAATACTTGTGAATAAACGAAATATGTTTTCTCGTATTGGCAATGCGGTCGGCATAGTCGCCAACAGGCGAACAAAAACGCGCAGTGCGCCCCGAGAACAGACACGGACGCAGCGAGGAAGCAGGAATGAAGAATGACATTTAATGGAGTGTTTGCTTGCTGCATCAGATGCTAATCGCCTTTGTGGTATAGTCCTTCAATTAAGTGCCTTTCTAATGGTTAGGTAGTGCCCCCGGCGCCGGATACGCCTCCTGCGGAGAACGCTCTTTCGGGAACGTGGCATCTGTTTCAGCAGTAAATACGGTCTCCATAACGGTGGCCTCGTTATATCCGCGCGAACGCTTGCAGTTGTGCTGCTTCCAACTTCTATTAATGCCCAGTGGTTTCGCGTGCGGTTCATCGGCACTTTTTTCGAACAATTCCGTTTTGTCCTCGCTGACCAACGTTCGCAGACAGAGTTCGTCCATCCCGTCGTTTCCATCTGTTGGTCGGTGGCAATGTTATTTTAGAAGTTCACGTTGAGTCGTCGTCTTGCCGATCTTGTAATAGTACGTGCTTTCCGTTTCTCCCTCCTTCGCATTTGTAAAAATACGGCTCGTCATACCGTTTGGGCTTCCCCGTCGTTTGTGTGATGTCGTTCGTATCATTGTGAGGTCGTGTGTGCATCCTGGACTGCCCATGTATATCTTCACCTTAAGTTCACGGACAAAAACATTTGAAGGGCTAAGGATTGCGTTAGCAATCAGTATTTGCTACGGAAGGTACTTAGCTGATTCTTGTCTAGCCAGCTTTCTGGGCGGAGTCAGTTGTGTTCACATTGTTTATGATGTTCCACTTCTAACTAGCAGTCACAGCCTATCAAAATGGTGGTGTCGCTGTTGTCTTCGCCGCAACAGGTGCTATGAACGTTGATGGAATTACGTCGCATTGCATCAATAGTCACCTTGTTAGGACAGGGAATCGGCTAGCTGCAGATCAGACTAATTTCCTGGGCTGCTTATAGCATAGTTGTGGCATTATTTGTACCATTGAAGAGTTAGCTAAATCTACTCATAGCCTTATGCGTCTCCCTGCTTTCAGTTCTCTTGGCAGGCTGAACGCAGTTGGTCCCTTTGAGCGTGTATATATGTATATATATATATATATGTATATATATATATATATATATATATATATATATATATATATATATATATATATATATATATATATATATATATATATATATATATATCGGGAAACTGCCTTTCGTTGCCTTTCTTCTGTATAACGCTGGGCGCCTGATATTCCCGGTCACACAAACAGCACGTGTGTTATCAGCGTCGCATAGCGTTCTTCAAGAGAAAATAGCAAGCGCGCACTTTTCAAGATAAGACACGACAGCAAGACAGACACGATTCTTGTTTTTACAAAAATAGGCCCTTCGCCGATGTCGCCGATGAGTAATTGTTATGGTACTATGACTACACCTGACGACGTAAACAGTGGTTGCAAGCAGCAGGTCTCTTGCGCGCATTCCCCTGGTGCCCCGGTGACGAGCATCTTAGGCCTCGTCGCTCCGTCTGTTTAGCTTGACCCCCTTCAAATCGGTTCCATAAGACTGAGCCGACTATATCTGTCAACCGTAGGAAGCTCAAGCTGGGGCAACTTCGTTCGTGCTGCAAATGTTACACTAAAAAATTATGGGGTTTTTCGTGCCACAATACTTTCTGATTATGAGGCACGCCGTAGTGGAGGACTCCGGGAATATCCACCATCTGGGGGTTCTTTAACGTGCACTTAAAGCTAGATGGAGATGTATGGGAGAGGCCTTTGCCCTGCAATGGGCGTAGCCAGGATGATGATGATGATGATGATGATGATGATGATGATGATGACGACGACGACGACGACGAAGCTAAGTACCGCGGGTGTTCTCGCATTTCGCCCCCATCGAAATGCGGCCGCCGTGGCCGGGATTTGATACCGCGACCTCGTACTCAGCAACCCAACACCATAGCCACTGCGAAACCACGGCGCGTAACGTCGCACTAGTGGTAGGAGACGCTTCTGAATTTCACCGAGTCTCACCGCTTGGCGGTTCTCTAGAACGGTACTGAAGCTCTATCATAAGCTGGACCACCTTGTCGCCGAATGTCATCGCGTCCGATTAAGTTTCCTCTTCAATGAGGTCGTAGGGTGTGTCTGCACAGATCTTCTCGTCTAGTTCCTGGATTGGCTGAAAAGGCCACTCGATCCTCCTCAACGAAACCGCGCAGTAGATCACCAAATTCAAACTTCCGGACTTGCCCAGCAGTGCGCTCAACTTCGCATGTTGTGTCATTCGTTGTCGTAACTTCATTTCTAGGAAGGCGTTCTCGTAGCGAATTTGGCGTCGGCACGAACCGTCGGATTAATTTACATCGCGGTCATCGCTGTCGTTCTACTTCGTATTTCTCGGCACCAGGTGGGGTTCGTTTGACTTGTTAGAGATGTAAATGCCTTCATAACCTAAGAAAGGCGACCTTTAGGTCACATAGCTGTACACGACCGAGGAGCGAGGTCACGCAGCTTGAAGGACAACGCGGAGCGACGAATGCGATGCTGTTCGTGATGACAAAGTTCCTGCATTCGTACTCAGGAATTAGTAGTTTGGTGCGACGTAAACCTGTGTGTTAACGATGTATTCAGACTGTCCAACCAAGATGCGTCCTATCGGTAATGCGTGCTAGCGTAGTAAATGTGCGTTGCGTTGAAATTGCCGTGTCGTGGGGGGGGGATGGGGGGGACAGTGCATGTGCTCAGGTTGTAGCATCAATAACGATATTCAATATCTAAGCAGTCTGCGTCGCATACTGTCATGGTAAATGAATATTTTCTCTGTGCGCGTAGATGGTGGAAGCAATACCCACACGGTGTCCACTAATGATCCCACCAGATGCGAAGTAAATTCGACATCCCCCCCCCCCCCAAAGCAACCAAATTTCCAAAGAACAATATTCCGAAGGTTTTTATGAGCAGTAGAAGAAGTTTTAAAAACGTAGCTAGTTTGAAAGAAAAAAGAAACGGTCACAAAAGTGGTCGTTCCCTTGCATTCATGAAGCTCGCTGTTGCATTGTTGCAAGAATGACTCGCATGAACAGTTTCTTGGAGAGCGAGCAAATGTCCACCACAACAGGCGTGCTAATCAAAACAGTTACATTTTTCCTCATTGGTTATTGCAAACTTAAAATGAAATGTTAAGTGTCATGTGCCATCTTTGCAGCAACGCACTAGGCGTCATCTTGTCTAAGACGCGCAAAAACGAAACTGCTCGTTCGACAGCTTAATTTCGCGCATAGCTACTTCTTTTACGCTTGTTCTGTGGTGTCCTCACCCTGCCGTTCGCTATTGTGTGCGAAGCAAGAGGCTTTTGTTAACGCATGCAACAACCTAGGCTTGTTTTCTTTTTTTGTGGTTATTACTGACGGGAGGAGGGCAATTGCCATAATAAAATCATCGCAGAAAATATAATCCGCATGCTGATCAGTGGCCTACGCGCAAGGGATTTTCCATTTTGTTCCAGCGTGCCCACTTGTTTAATGCGACGTGTATAAGAGACAATTACAACACCCCCTCCGGACCCCCGCCCCCCCCCTCCTCACTGGAACAGTTTATTTATTAATCTGTGCGTTTCCTTTTAACCCCATGAGCTTCGTTTAAATTAACGCTCAAAGGCAACGCACCCTTCCGGGCAACTATTTTTGTAATTTTTATGCCAAACCGTGCTGTTCTACATACACGGCACGTAGTGATATTAAAGTGTTTGGAGCATTTTGGCTGTACGAAAAAAATTCTAAAAAACTGAAAAACTCCTCACGGGTTAGTGCGGCACATCTTGCTTTAAATATTTTCCACACGAAAGTAAAATCAAGGTAACTTCTGGGAAGAGAGCGTGTCTTTCGTGAAATTTGTAATTTTTACTCGTACCAAAAAGAAAAGAAGGAAATCGCATTGACAGATTAACACTTGTGCGCAGCTGGGTCATTTATAAAAGCCATTTATTCAGGGAGAAAATCTGGCCAGCTCAGCAAAGTCCATCAAAGCATGTTTGGTCACGCTAGAGACAAAAATGGAAGAGCGGGCATCATGTTCGGTGCACATGGCTTAACCCATCTTCCCAGCAGCTCACCGACGGCGTAGACAGAGAAGACTCCCGCGCTTTATTCTCAAGCCGTCGCTGCTTCACCACTCAGCACGCTGGTGCTTTTCCGTGCTTCATTTTGACATTTAAGTAGTGCGCGTCTCTTCGTTTTTCAGTTCTCGTACCGAGCCGCTGCTCTGCATAGTTTTGCTAACCGCGTGTTTCCAGGCTTGTTCGTGTTACTGCGCTGTGCTTGATGCCGGAGTGCCTGTAAGCAGCTAAATCTGCAATACTTGCGAACGCCTGCAGCACAAAAGCAGTGCGAAAAGCAGTGTTACGGAACGCGAGTGGGAGAGAACCCTAGCAAAGTCAATACTCCCGAAGCACTGACACATGAGAAAAAACAGCGCGCGGAACAAGTTAACCCTCGACGCTCAACTTGCTGATCCCACTTGTCCTGCATTTTCACGGCATCCTGCATGTACAACCTCACTCGCACAGTTTCGGGTCGCGCGCTCCAAGCGAGAATCCTAGCGCAAGCAGAACATCCACAGTTCATGCATGGAGCTTTGTGCATAGAGTTTTATAAGCTCCGAAGAACACCACTATACTGCCGCAGCTTCGATTTTTCACGCGGGACGCGTTTTCTTGCCGACGAAATGTGTATGGAGGGTTGGAATGCAATGCCATGTTATGACAGGCGCGACTGCGAGGAGGGGGAGGGGCTCCGGAGCCCGAGCCCTCTCCGAAGTTTCTCCGCGGGCGGGGGCCTAGAGACCCCCCCCACCCCTGCCCCCAGGCGATGCCGACACCCGCCCCACGCCCCCATGAAGTGTCATGATCAAGGGCTGTGTTACCCACATCATTTGACGTTTCTTTTGAGTTGCCTTTTGAGTTTTCACTTAAAGTTTTACTCCATTTAAAAACGTAGTGCATCATTGTCGGTGCGGACGTTCACAGGCTTTAAATCATATTTTCGCTTTATTTTTGCGAAACCTATCAATAAGATCACCAGCGTATTAGAAGCACCAGCGGCGGCTACCTCATCCGTGCTTTATAACTTCAAATAGTTTTTTTTCTTAATTGAGAGTGTGAACACCATGTACAAACACCATATCTTTAAATACGTAGAAAGGAAAAAGTTTGTTATATTAATTCAAGAAAAGCGGTCGCCATCTAACAATTATGTTTAATGGCATGGATAGTCTATGCATAGAGCACGAATATGTTGCCGTATGCTCACCTCGCTTCAAATTATTTTGCATGCTTTTTTTATCCTGAAAGAAACCTGCACACTTCAGTGACCCCTTCGCCAGAGCATTTTATCAATGCCGTGTGAAATGCACTTGAATGATACGTGCCTCAGTACTGGTTTTCCTTTCCATAGACAATGCTAATCACTCATTAAATAAGAACACTTCAAATAATTTACACTTATCAGTGATGGGAACATCGCCACTTTCATGAAAAGGTCATAAATACATATATAATTCCATCAGGAACCCAAATGAGGCCAAACCGGATTCACTCGAAATCAGATCCAGCAGCAGCCATGCGCAGCAGCGCTTATACTCGGACTCGCAGAAAAACAAAAGAAAAAGAGACTGCAATTTCGCCGCGAAGGCGACGCAGTATTAGTGATAGCGAAAGATAAAACAATTATATGCAGGAAAATTTTTACCCTGTGAATTCGTGTAAGGGCCGTAACCGTGTAAGAGCCTCACTACCAACTAGACCTTCAATATATATAAATATACTTTTATATATTAATTTACATATATCTTGCACGGTTGTATATATACACATATATATATATATATATACAATGTGTATAACAATTCGATCTTGAGCGTGATCGGAACCAGCGCACCGATGGCGATTGCGGCGCTTATAATATATATATATATATATATATATTATAAGAGCCGCAATCGCCATAGGTGCCCTGGTTCCGATCCCACTCAAGATCGAATTTTCGCACACAGTGTAATTTCAGGCGTCGCTACTAGATGGCGAGAGAAGGCGATCGCGGAAGTCCACAGCGAATTTCATGCGTGTAGTTAGAAAAATTAGGTCAAATGGTCCGGTCCCATGTAAGGCTCATCAAAATCGCGACACAATAGTGCGGTCCTTGCACGATACTGTCTATACGTTAATTCTTTCGGCCATATAGATTGTAGGTAACATTCAATTATTAATTAAAATAAAGCCTAGCGTAATGCACGGACCAAGTAAAGCTGTAAATGTCGCAGTCGACGACCACGTGCGCTGTCACAAAGCCGGAATTATGAAGATGGCCGCCAACGGGGGCGAAAGCGTCGTCCAGCCGCGCGATTCACCTCGCGACTCTGCAGATTACATTGGTCATCATCATCTGTCTATCTTTATGTCCGCTACAAGACGGTCTCTATGAACAAGATCTCCAATTACCACTTTCTCTTGGACTACGCAATCTGCAACACTAGGGGCGCAGAAAGACAGCCCGCCAAGGAAGAGAGCGCGCATGAAGTTGGCAGCCATCCCTGCTTGGCCTTAATCACCGAACCCGCCAGTGATTACCCACAAATAGATACGACACGCGGGCCGCGTAAGCGTTAGCCGCGCACAGTCATTCCCAGCTACGCCTCCCCTTCCCAAGGGCGGGTTCGATCACGTGACCTCCAACAAACACAAACATTGAGCGCGTGGGAAGATTAAGCCCATCAAGCCGCAATCCTTCTCGGCTCACTATTATGTGCTTTTTCTCGCTCCCACTGTCGCTCATTCAAATAGCTTTTGTACTTTACAAGGTACAGCGACGTCGAGAAATAAATGACAAATAGAAAACACGCGTCCAGCTCGCTTCTACCGGGGCTGCGGACGTCTCAGTATGCGGCGGCTACAAACACGCATGAGCGCCAACGACAGAGCCAACTGTGGGCATGTCGCTTGTCGGTACTTGACCATTACCCGTCTGACGCTGAGAAGGAAGCGTATTTGCCGCCGTATATCAACACCAACGGAAGCATAACACTAGGCACGCGGGGAGACAGCGCACGCGAAAGGACCACCCTTCTCGGATTGCAAATTCCAACGCGGCGCAGAAAATAAAGCGCGCCACCGGCGTATGTAGTACTCCCCAGCCGCACGGACAGCCAAGCGCGGTCTCTAGACACAAGAACAAGACGCCCGCTCTTACTTACTGATTGGGCATAACCGATTAATTTGTACAATCGTTCGCTGTCGTTTGAATGGAGCGATGCGGCTTCATGAATGTTGCGTCGCGATAAGCCTTGATAAAAGAAACAAGTCGGGAGCTATCGCATAAATCTGACGCGTTCTGTACCAGGGCTCCAGTTTTACAGAGTGCTTGTTCTACATAAAGACATTCATCAGCTATTCAGTTGCCAAAAATTATCAGGCGCTAATACGAGGCAATGACCCAGTGAGCGGAGCTTCAGGGAATAGAGGCAAGCTTCAAGAAAACCATGTCGCGTATAAAAGAACGTAAAAAGTTATACACAGGAACATAAATGGGGTACATAACAGCGAAAGCAAGGTGAGCCCTTTTGGGCATGAAAAAACGCTTTGTTGCGCTATTTAAAACTAGATATTCTATGGTGTACATTTCCCTTATTCATTTTTATTCGTCATATATGCTTTATCAGCTGCTCAATAAAGTAGTCCGCGCTGTTCCTACTTGCTCTCGTGTCGTTCCGCACTTTCTCGGATCTCGCTGTGTCATTATTTATTCATTGATGTATTAATATGCTTGTTTATTCGTGAGCCTGATAATCCAATCATCCTTTATTTCTCCACCGGGAAATAAATTAAGCCAATTGCATAAGGCATGCTGTAATTAACCTTTGCGTTGCGGAGTCACATTGATTTGTGCTAGTAATTGTAGTTATAAGTTGTGTTCAGAAATTCTTGTATATTGTGTAAGTTTTATAAATGGCGTAGTTTATCTGCTCATATGAACTTCCGACAGGAAAATGTTTCTTGATTACATCGATGTGTATTAACAATTTTAGAAGACGTTGCATGGCTTTTACCATTGATGTGTATTTGTGCAACCTAATAGGCACAAAACACAGATATACCCCATTAAGTGAATTCACTTGTCGTTTGCCTGATACGGGAGACTCAGGCTGTGAAATTAAACTGTCTCCTTCAATGAGGTCTCGTAACTACACAGTAAGGCTGGAACTTGAGTGACTAATTCTGTGAGGTCAACCGAACTTTCTTCAAGTGCGAACGTGATTAAAGGTTATACATATATATATATAAATAAATAAATAAATAAATATATATATATATATATATATATATATATATATATATATATATATATTGCTACGGCATGAGCCGGGCGAGAAGAAGAGGAAGAAGAAGTGAGCTGGTGCAGCCTCAGGACGCCATCTTGACTTTACCATCCATCTCGTCCCTTGAATAAAGCCGGTTTAACATTAACCGTAACAGTTTTGTGGTGGAGGGTGCGGGGGTACTTCGACCAAGACGACGGAGCTGCTGCAGCAAGTGCCACGCCGGAGCCGACGCCTCGCTCGACTGCCTCCAACACCGCTTGAGATCCCGATGTCCCACAGCAGCGACGAACAGCCTTCCTGGCAGCTCCAGTGCGAACAACCGGCGCCTGGATGCATCAGATGGAGCCCCGCCCTTTCTCTGGAAAATTCGGCGAAGACGTGGAGGAATGGCTCACCCACTACAAGCGTGTGAGCAAGTACAACGGCTGGAACTCCACGACTCAGCTCGACAATGTGGTTCTGTTCCTCACAGACACGGCGCTAGTGTGGTTCGAGAACCATGAAGATACGTTCACAACGTGGGACAGCTTCGTTACTCACCTCACAGAGTGCTTTGGCGATTCCACCACGAAACGGAAGCGGGCGGAGCAGACATTGCTTCAGCGCGCTCAAGTCCCAGGTGAGACCTGTACTACGTACATAGAGGCGATCCTGAAGCTTTGCAAGACTGTCAATCCTCGAATGTCCGAAGAGGACAAGGTTGGACACCTTCTCAAAGGCATAGCCGAGGATGTTTACAATTATTTAATCGGAAAGGAGAGTCTCGCCTCGGTCGCCGACCTCATCAAGCATTGCCGCACATTTGAGGCCTTGAAGCTGCGCCGTATCACGCCAAAGTTTGGCAGGCTAGCAAATGTCACAACGGTGGCAAGCGTTGACGAAAACGACAACTACAGCTTTCAATTTGACCTTGCGGCAACTATAAGGCAAATTGTCCGCGAAGAACTTGAACGACACACCAAAGGGGCGGATGTCGAACAGCTTGGTTGCGCTTCCAACCAACCTCAAGAACATGCATCTGCTGTGTCAGCATTGACTGTCATGCCAGGCGTTGCAGGCTGTCGAGGTGATCAGCTGCGACAGCACCGACGTACCTTTCCCGACGACATGACGCACGATCAACGAACTCGTCGAGCTACCACCACGAATCGGAATTCGGAAGATCGCGTTTATTATTCGCAGCGTCCCAGGGTTGACTCCGAGGCATACAACGTCGGCCGCGCATCTCCTGTATGTTACAGCTGTGGCGCCTCAGGACACATTGCTCGTTTTTGTCGCCGGCGCCGACAGACAACAACATATGGCCCACCACCAACTTGGCCTAATTTTGGACGTGATAGTTATGACGAGCGTTGGCCGATAGACCCTGCAAACACCACAGGCGCGCCACCTCGGAATACCTTCCGTCAGTATAGTAGAAGGAGTGGCTCGCCAGCTTCTGACCGCAGCCTGACGCCCCCAACCAGTCGCCAACGCCGTTCACCGTCACCACGGCGACGTGCTACGTCTCCACCGCCGTCGGGAAACTAGCCGGCGCGGCCGATGGAGGTAAGGTCGCCGGACAGTCTGTGTATCTGCGAAATACTCCTCTGCCTATTATGATGATGAAGAACAAAGTGCGTGTGTTAATTGATAGTATACCTGCAACAGCATTAGTGGATACTGGTGCTACCGTTTCCGTCATGAGTGTGACTTTCAAAGAGAGGCTGGGTAGGAAAGTTATGTTCCCGTGGAATGATGGTGTGACGTTTCGTGGTGTCAGCGGAGAGTGCCTAGTTCCCCTTGGTATTTGTGTTGCAAGTGTTTTATTCGGAGGAGAAGATCTTAAAACAGAATTTCTCGTACTACCGCGATGCACTCATGATGTGATTCTCGGGATTGACTTTCTTCAGGATTGTGGTGCATCCGTTAACTGTGGCACAGGCGAAATTACTTTGAATAGCGCGCTTCTCGCCACCCTTGCCGACACATCCTTACCAGTGAAAAACTATTGTGTTGTTTCGAACGATTTGCTGCTACCGCCTTGGTCGCTGTCACGTATCCCTGTCAATTTCGCTGCTGCCGACCTTTCATCGTTTGACGCGCAAGTCCAGCCTTTTACGTCGAGCTGCGCAAAGAAAGATGTACTTGTACCACGCTCTGTTGTGAGAGTAGTGAATGGCGCCTCCAATTTATGGGCTTTCAATTGTTCTTGCGTCCCTGCCGTTCTCCCGCGTGATATGAAGCTTGCTGAATTTGACGAGATTACTTACAGCTCCATCACAGTTCTAAGCGAGGAGGAGCAGTCTCATACTAGCGATCCCCAAAGAAGCATTTCTGAAGAGCAGATCCTACGAATGATCAACAAGGCACTGCCCTCACATGAGCGCCGCGCTCTCGCACAAGTTTTGTGGGCACATCTTTCTGTGTTCGATTTCACACAAGGCGACAAGCAGGCTTCACTCCCGCGTTCTCGTGCTCGCCACAGAATTGACACCGGATCTGCGCACCCCATTCGGCAAAAGCCTTACCGCGTTTCTTCAGCAGAGAGGACAGTTATTGCTGAACAGGTGAAAGACATGCTGCGGAAAAGTGTTGTCCAAGAGTCTTCTAGTCCGTGGGCAGCACCAGTAATCTTAGTAAAGAAGAAGGATGGATCGTGGCGGTTTTGCGTTGATTACAGGAAACTGAATGCGGTCACCAAAAAGGATGTGTATCCGCTTCCTAGAATTGATGATGTCATCGACTGTCTACATTCCGCTGCCTACTTTTCATCACTGGATTTGCGATCGGGGTATTGGCAGATACCCATGCACCCAGACGATAAGGAGAAAACGGCCTTCGTGACACCAGACGGTCTTTATGAATTTAACGTTATGCCGTTCGGCCTTTGTAACGCGCCAGCAACATTCGAACGATTCATGGATACTATCCTCCGAGGACTTAAATGGGAAATTTGTTTGTGCTACCTCGATGATGTGGTGATTTTTGGCAGCACATTGAGTGAACATAACAGCCGTCTCAATCTTGTTCTGGATTGTGTCAAACAAGCCGGCTTGATCCTAAATTCCAAGAAATGTCGTTTTGGAGAAACCGAGACGTTAGTACTCGGGCATCTGGTCGACAAAAACGGTGTGAGGCCAGATCCACGGAAGATTGAGGCAGTCAGCTCCTTCGAAGCACCGAAGTCAGTGCGGGAGTTGAGGAGTTTCTTGGGCCTGTGCTCGTATTTTCGGCGCTTCGTCCCAAGATTCGCCGACGTGGTGTACCCCCTAACATGTCTTCTCCAAAAAGCCGTCCCTTTCAACTGGACATCGGCTTGCGACGACGCGTTCCGTCAGCTAAAATTTCTACTAACATCAGGGCCCATATTGCGTCACTTCGATGCATGCGCACCTACGGAAGTTCACGCTGATGCCAGTGGCATCGGCATCGGCGCCGTACTTGTGCAACGTCATCAAGGAGCTGAACACGTTGTGGCTTATGCTAGTCGCTCTTTGACTAAGGCGGAACGCAATTACACTGTGACCGAGCAAGAATGCTTGGCAGCTGTTTTCGCTGTCCACAAATTTCGACCTTATATCTACGGACGCCCGTTCACTATCATTACTGACCACCACGCGTTGTGCTGGTTGGTGAATCTCCGTGACCCGAGTGGACGACTGGCACGTTGGGCTCTTCGACTGCAGGAGTACGACTTCGTTATTTCCTACAAGTCCGGGCGTCGCCACGCAGATGCGGACTGTCTCTCCCGCCTTCCTCTGACGACGACGGAGTGTGACGAAGACAATTTTGATGACTGTTTTGCTCCCATTTCTTCTACATTCCCAGACTCGATGACTTTCCAAGCAGAGCAGGAAAATGATATTGGTTTGGAACCTCTATTTGTGGCCGCATCGCGTCCTGGAGCCACCGGTCGATTTTGTGTCCGTGACGGCCTGCTTTACAAGACCAATTATTCGGTTAAAGGCGCACGCTTCCTTCTGGTGGTGCCGCAGAGTCTGCGAACGGACATACTGAGAGCCATGCACAACGATGTGACCTCTGGCCATCTAGGATTCATAAGAACTTTGAACCGGACACAGGAGCGTTTTTACTGGCCCAGAATGCGGGACACGGTCAAGCACTACGTCGCCAGTTGCGAACAATGTCAACGCTACAAGCGCCCTACGACCGCTCCGCCAGGTCTTCTCCAACCTCTGCCGCCGCCTCGCCTGCCATTTGAACAAGTGGGTATCGATCTTCTGGGCCCATTTCCCCGATCATCTAACGACAACCGATGGGTGATCGTATGTGTTGACCATCTGACCCGTTACGCGGAAACGGCGGCCGTGCCATCTTCAACAGCTGCGTCCGTTGCAACGTTTTTGCTTCGATTCATTATTCTTCGACATGGTCCCCCCCGTGTGATCATTAGCGATCGCGGTCGTCAGTTCGTTGCGGACGCCGTAGAAGAACTGCTTCGTCTCTGCAGTTCGCAGTTCCGTCATTCAACGCCTTATCACCCTCAGACAAATGGGCTTGTCGAACGTACGAACAGAACTCTAACTAACATGCTGGCCATGTACGTATCTTCCGATCACAAGGACTGGGATGACGTACTCCCCTTCATCACCTATGCGTATAATACTGCAAAGCATGAGACGACCGATTACAGTCCTTTTTATCTCCTATACGCACGTTCACCGCTAAGCTGCATTGACACTATACTACCGTTTGACTTTCACAGCGAGTACTCTGTTGCCAAGACGCTTTGTCTTGCCGAAGAAGCCCGGCGTATCGCTCGTCTTCGTACTGTGGCATCGCAAGACCGATCGAAAGAGCGCTATGACAGCCGACACCAGTCTGTCTCGTACGCCAAAGGAGACTTTGTGTGGTTGTGGACTCCTCAACGTAAACGTGGCTTATGCGAAAAGTTTTTACCTCAGTACACGGGCCCATTCGTCATTGTAGATCGCTTGAGTGACTTGACGTACGTAGTGGCACGCTTGACGTCGACTGGTCGTCGGTCTAGCCGGACCCAGTTAGTACATGTTGCCCGTCTTAAGCGGTTTCACCCTACGCTTTCCGAGTGATTTGGACTTGCCCAGCGGGCTTCGTCTGGCAACCGGGGATTGCTACGGCATGAGCCGGGCGAGAAGAAGAGGAAGAAGAAGTGAGCTGGTGCAGCCTCAGGACGCCATCTTGACTTTACCATCCATCTCGTCCCTTGAATAAAGCCGGTTTAACATTAACCGTAACAATATATATATATATATATATATATATATATATATATATATATATATATATATATATATATATATATATATATATACGCAGGAAAGAGACGACGAACTTTTTCGGAGACTTCTTTTACTGAACGTTTTCGGCTGGTGGACCAGCCTTCGTCAGACTACACTGCTCTGACGAAGGCTGGTCCACCAGCCGGAAACGTTAAGTAAAAGAAGTCTCCCAAAAAGTTCGTCGTCTCTTTCCTGCGTTTATATATATATATATATACAACAAGGAGGAGCGGTGTGTCCGGAAAGCTGGTCGGGCTCCAGCTCCTACCCCCCCCACCCCCCCCCCATCCCCGGGAAAAATAGAAGCTTTCCGTCTATGGCTGTCACAACAGCATTAGTCAGAAATTGCTGAGCGCAGGGGAAATTCTTCCGAATAATTGGCTCAACGTTCACAGCACACGTCACCTTCAAAAGAGACTCGACGAAAGCTTAGGTTGCAAAGCACCACGCCACCCAAGGCCGTGTGGACGAATATCTAAGGCTGCAAGAACAGCGGCCATAGCTTCATAGATTGGTGGGGGCGCAGTGAAATTCCCTTGGCCCGATTCGCTGGACGATGAAGGTGAACAATACATTATAGAGTTCTGAATAGCCACACCGCGACGATCACCAATCCGCACAACATAAAGCCGATTCGCAACTCCGTCACAGAGAAGATGGTGGACGCGGCCACTGTAGACAGATCACTACGCATTTTGAATAACCTTTTAAGCAAAAATCAGCTTAAATGCCTCTTTATTTTTATATTTTCTTGCAGGCTCCACGCAGCTCTCAGGTTGTCCTAACTGCAACAGGTGTGTCAATCAAGGTGCAGCACGTCACCCTTATGATCATCCTCATGCTGATCGTGACGGCCGTGACAATCGTCATTGTGTTTCTGTTCGCACGAGACGGCAAATCACCACCATCGCCACCGTTCTGCAAGACTGACGACTGCCTCGCCCACTCGTGGCGCCTCTCTAATGGACTAAACCGCCACCTCGATCCATGCCACAACTTTAGCGCCTACGTCTGCTCCGCTTGGTCGCCTCCGAAAGGCTACCTAGAGTACTCCAACTCGGCCATGGATGACGTAAGGAAATCGTGGTTTCCGCATTTCTACAGCGTACTCAGCGAAGGGACGAAAACCATTAGTGTGGGCCGCAAACCAATGGCGATGTACGAGTCCTGTATGGGCAACCGATCAGAGTACGGCTCGAACTTGGACATCTTCTGGAAGTTCCTCAACGAATGTAGACTATCCTGGCCAGAGAAACCCGCACCAAATGACACCAGCGCCCTCGACGTACTGATGACGCTAGCATTCAAGTGGCAGGTCCCGTTATTCTTCCAAGTGCGCGCAATGCGCTTGTCCCCATCGAATTGGCGTTTCATATTAGAGCCCAGTTCCCTCATACCAGTTTTGTACCGGCAGCATCTCACAGTCAAAAGCACTGGCGGATACGCGAAATACTGGGCCACGTTTTTCTACATCCTTAACCGAAACTACAGTAACTATCGAGTCGACACGAAGTTTATCAACAGGGCTATGGTTATGGAAGGTGACGTCTTCAGAAAACTGCTGAACGCTAGGCGTCTTCCGGTAACCGAACCAGCTCTGATGCGAATCGCTCGAATCGGACTCCACACTCCGCCGCTGGCCTCCAAGCTGTGGTTGCGTGCCTTCAGGCAGACCGAGCTTGAGCCTGAAGTGAAGCCCAACGACCAGGTTTTCATAGGCGACCTAGAGTTCTTCCGGACTATGGCTACCGTGATGTCATCGTACAGAAAAACGGAGCTGCTGTCCCTGATCGCCTGGTCTTGCGTGCAGCTCTTGGCTCCGGCAGCGGATATCCAGCTGCTTGAGAATCGGTACGACCAGGGCATCACCATATATCGGCCGTACTTCTGCGAGCGATTCGTCGAGGCCGCCTATCGTCTCCTGGTGATTGCGCTCAGCTCCGTGTCGCGCTTCACGCCAGCACAGCGCGCTGACATCAAAGCAGGCTTCGACAGCTTGGTTTTGGCGGCTGCGGACGCGGCCAACGCAACGCAATGGCTGGACGTTGAGAGCCGGAAGCTAGCGGTCGAGAAGCTGCATTCGACTCGACTAAAGCTGTGGCCCCCCGAGCGTTACCTCGAAAACGACGTGCTCGAGCGCATGTACGGCGATTTTCCAAGCACTGAACTTTCATTTGCCGAGTACTGGGTGAAGACGAGCCGCTGCGCTGCTAAGACGCATGACCCGCACGCTGACATCGACGTCTTCAGCTTCGCGGTCAACTATGCATTGCCGTACGTGCTCTATGATGCCTCAAGCGGCGACGTCAAGGTGGCCGTGGGCGCGATTACTCCGCCCTTGTACTACCCTGGCGGGACCGAGGCCATGTTCTACGGGGGTCTGGGCTTTTCCATGGCACTCAATCTGGTCGCGTCCGTAGACAGACTGGGACTGCGGTGGCACCCGAACGGTACATTCGGCCACTTCATTTTGTCCAGGTAAGCTTTCCGTTATTGATGCGGAAATAGGTATTCTGTATTCCTTTTCTTTAATCGCGTTAGGCCTCAAGCATACCTTACATATTTAAGTATTGATGCGTTGAGTCATTAATTTCGTTAAAAACCCCATGGCAGCACTAGGAATATGAGAGACGCCGTTCAGGAGCGCTTCGGATATATCTTGAGCTCCTGGGGTTCTTTAAATGGGAGCTGAAGAGTCTGTAGAATTCAATAAGACGCTCATATACGGATGCGGCAACCTTATAAACTATGAAGTTAAAATTTTGGGGGAGGATTTTTCACTTAGGAGCGACGCAATCATCGGTTAGAATTGCGCTGTAGCTCCGCCCCCCGTCGAGCGCCGCGCGCTGCTGCTGACGCTGACGAGTAGTAGTAGTAGTAGAAACATTTATTTCGAAGGGAAAGAAGTAGTTGTCGAACACTTGAGTGGCGGATGGAGAACTCATTTCAGAGCCCCTGTGGCCTGTGCTGCTGCCCTTGCCTGCTGTACCAGGCTGCGCTGTGTTGTCAGGTCCGAGCTGGACAGAGAGGCCTCCCACTGCTCCTTCGTTTGAAGTGATCGTAAGTGTATGGGTTTGTCCCCCGTGCACCCCCACGTAACATGGAAGGCGGTGGGGTGACCGTCGCACCATGGGCAGGTAGGTCTGTAGCGTTCTGGAAACAGAATGTGATATATATACAGGTTGGGGAAAGTGTCCGTCTGGAGTTGTCTGCGGTCGCGGGCTTCCTGAGCAGTAAGTTGTCTATGTGGTGGTGGTAGGAACTGGCGCATGGTACGTTGGTGATGGAGCCTAATATTATAAACTGTTGACATTGGTTGAAGTAGTGAGTGGTCGGGGGAGATTGTGTTTTGATCCGCTCGGCTAGTGTGACCTCGAGCTAAACCGTCAGCTATCTCGTTCCCTTCCAGCCCAGAGTGTTGGACCGCCAAGTGATCTGGTGTTTAACGTGAGTGTTTGATCCTGGGCTGCTTTGAACAAGGTGGAGCAGTCTTTTATGGATTCTTCCTGCTAGGAGGAGCCGACAAGCCGCCTGCGAGTCGGTGATAATATGAAGGGATTGGTTGATAGCATTCCCGTGTTGTATGGCGAGTTCTATCGCAGCCACTTCTGCTTCCAGGACGGAGCAGTTTGATATGGTTAGACTTGTGATTTCTTGATGATTGGATCCCACCGCAGTTGCTACCGCTGCATGTCCATTGGGAGGTCCGTACAAGGCTCTATCTACGTAGACGGCCCTGCCGCTTCTTCCCATTGTCCGTCTTATGTAGTTGACTCTTGCTGTTCTTCTGCCTTCGCAGGAGTGGGACGACATGTTCTTTGGGATGGAAGCTACGTGCAGGCGTGCTCTGTCTTCTGTTGGAATTTTAGTGGTAGATTGTATGACGCGTAAGTCCGCTGGGTAGCCGACTCGCTGAAGTATTAGTCTACCCGTTTCCGTCTTGAGTAGGCGTTCCCGATGAGATAGGAGAAGTGCTTCTTGGATTTCGTCGAAAGTGTTATGCGCTCCCAGAGTTACAAGATTGTGGTTGGCGGTATATGGTGGGAGGCCTAGTGCATTTTTAACAGCTGTCCGAATGATGGCATCAATTGTGGTTCGTTCTGCTTTAAGGAGTGGGAGATATGGAACGCCGTAGGACAGTCGGCTGATGATAAGCGCTTGAACCAATTTCATGGTGTCTTGTTCCTGCATGCCTTTACGGGTTCTTGCCACATGCCGTATCATGCGCGATACTTGTGTGGCCGATATTTTGAGTAATTTGATGGCGTGTTGTGGCCTTGCGGTCAGATTGTAGCCAAATGCCGAATATGCGGATGAGTGATACTTCTTGGATGAGTTCTCCTTGAAGTTTAATGTGGATGGGGTTTTGGGTCTTGTAATTGTACCCCTTCATACGAATTACTTGGGATTTCTCGAGAGAGCATTTCAAGCCACACTGGTGTGCTGTTGTTTCAACACAAGTGCCGGCTTGTTGGAGATAGTGCTCCTGCTCCGCGAGGGAGCCTTTCCTTGTCCACACCGTGATGTCGTCGGCATATAAGGTGAACCCTATGTTGGGTATGGCCTGTAATGCCCTAGCGACTCTGGTCATGGCGATGTTAAATAGGAGGGGTGATATAATTGACCCCTGCGGTGTGCCTTTGTTAGGCATAGCCTGTGGGTCAGATCGTGTTTCTCCCATGCCTATGGTGGCCGTTCAGTTTGTCAGGAACGTTCGGACGTATTCATATATGCGCTCGCCGCAGTTGATGTTAGATAGCTCCTCGAGTACGGCTTGGTGCGATATGTTATCAAAGGCACCTTTGAGGTCGAGTGCCATGATTAGATGTTCCCCGCCTCTTGGTATGTTGGTCAAGACCTCCTCTCGGATAAGTAGGAAGGCGTCTTGTGTGGATAACCCCGATCTGAAGTCGATCATGGATGGGTGAAAGAGGTTGTTGTCTTCAATTTAATTTTGGAGGCGTTTCTGTATTACTCTTTCATAGAGTTTGCCCATACATGATGTTAATGAGATGCGTCGCAGGGCATCGATTGTTGGTCGCTTCCCTGGTTTGCGTATGACTATGATCTCGGCATGTTTCCACCCTGGTGGTAAGATGTTCTTTTGCGACAGAGAGTCGTTGATAAATTGGGTTAGCTTTTCGATTTGCTCCTGGCTGAGGTTGCGAATCATGGCGTTGGTAATTTTGTCAGCGCCGGCTGCGGTGTTCTTGGTGCAGGCTCGTGCGGCTGCGTATACTTCGGATTCGGTTATGGGGGCGTCCAGCTCTTTGTTGGCGCGTCCTGCGTATCGCTGTGTGCATGGAGGAATAGTCGTCCCAGTTGCACCAATGTATTTGTCTTGTAATGCTTTTAATAAAACTCCATCGTCGCCTGGCAAGGTGTGAGCGATGCGTTTGAGAGTTCTGTTTGCTTCGGATTTCGATTTTGCGTGATCAATTAGGTTCCTTAAGACGGTCCATGTTTTTGAGGTTCCTAATGTCCCTTTGAGAGATTCACAGAACTGGTGCCAATTTTGGTGTGCCAATTCAGTGGCGTAGTTTTGCGCCTCTTCCGTGATGTTTGCGATTCGTAGGCGTAGCTGCCTGTTTAGTTTTTGTCGTTTCCACCTTCGTACCAACCGGCGACGTTGCTGCCATAGCTGAATGAGGTGTGTGTCGACTTCTGGAGTTTCTGGCGTACGTTGTATAGTCTCCGTGGTCTCTTCATGTGCCTTACAGATACCGTCAGTCGATTCTGTGATAGATGTGATCTTTTGACACTTGTCTGTGGTGATTGCACGGAATTGGGTCCAATCAGTGATTCTTCCTATGCCAAAATTTCTTCTAATTTTTCTAGTTGAGATAGAGGTGCTTATGATGCAATGGTCGCTCTCAAGGGTCTCCCCCAGGTTGGACCACGTGGCTTCTTTGACATTTTTGACTATGGTGAGGTCGGGGCATGTGTCGCGGGTGACGCTGTTTCCCTCCCTTGTTGGGTATAGCGGATTGGTGAGGAGTTGCATGTCCAGCACAGTGAGTGCAACGCTGACGATGCGAGCGGAGACCGGAAACCGCGGCTTAGTGACGTCAACAGTGGCGTTCCGCTCCATCGCAGTCTCCGCGACCGTGCCTGACCGGGCTTATTTCTGCGTGCGTGCCGTCCTAATCTGCTTCGCTCGACCCTACATTCTTTATTTCTGTGTATATAGGAGTGGTAGTTGACGTGCGTAGCATCAATTGAACTTGTAGGCCAATCATGCCGGCGTTCTGTGCAGCCTACGCTTGCACGAACACCAGCGGCCGCGACGAGGTTTCGATGTTCCATTAGTTCCTGCAAGACAAGAAGCTTTCAGCTAAGTGGGAGGCTGCTGTGAAGCGAAACAACTTCAAGCGCTCAAGAACAACAGTGTTGTGCTCTAACCACTTCCGTGACGATTACTACCGGAGTTTATCAATAATGCGTGCTTTCGGTTCTCCTGAAAAAACAAATTGGCACGCTGAACGGAAGGTGCATGTTTATCTCCCACCCTTGACGCAGGTTTCATCCCCAAGCGCCGCGATTTTTTTATTCGCACGTGTGTTGTGAAAACGCCTGCATGCAGCTACCATAACGCAGTGCAAGCGTGAAGTTTGCATGTGTTGGAAAGCCTGCTCACGCCAGGACGCTGCGCTCCCCCTTCTCTCGCACACATAGAGAAACCGACCATCTCACGTAGCTGACGGAATTCGCCGCTTACAAGTAGCGTGCGGATGGCGCGCTGATGAAGGTTCTATACTACACGTGCTACAACAGCTGGTAAATTTTCCCGTGTTTAAACCGTCTATGTAGGTTTCTGACAGCTTTAGGGCAGCGCACAAACGCCGAAGATCGCATCACCGCTTATTTTCTACGAGGAGGCATGCAGGAACATAACACTACAGTTGTTTGCCCGGAAACGTACTCACTGGAACGCTGAATGCAGCTTAGCAAAAAACATACTCGCCAAAGAACATTTCCAACACAAGGGCATGCTAACACTTCGCCTTCGTTCACGTGGAAAGCAGTGCTTGCACCAGCATTTTTTGCTTCTTGGAGAGGCCCGCTCTTCGCACTCGGCTCGTACATGTAGGGAGTAAAGTATAAACCCCTTACAAGTGATCTTGCACGCGACAGCGACAGCGCGACAAGCGAGGCGATGTCTGTCGCGTTCACTCGTCGCCTGCAAGCCGAACTCCACGCGAGCGACGGCTTTGAGCGACGACTTCCCGGTATGAAGGCAGCAATATACGCGCCGAAACTAGCGTGACGCATGCTTTATCAATTTGAGTTGATGTATTTTACTGAAGAAGGAACATAAAATATTTCTGAAGGTCTTGCACTAGGTTCTTATTTTTTCACGTATAAAATTCGATAGTTTACTCGTTCCGTGCGACAAACAGCAGTATTTGAGTTATGTACATCCAGTTCCGGCTTCGCACTATTGGCTAGTCGCTCATAGCATTTCCGGACAACGAGCGACGAGTTCTAGATTACTAGAAACGAGCGATCGAGCGACAACACCGAGCGATCTGTTCAAGCGACGGCCCGTTTTGTGGCTCGAAGCCGTCATCCGTCACCGTCGCGCGCAAAATCGATCTCGTGGAGTTTGGGCTTAACGCTGAACTCCCCAGAGAAACGCAAGCTCTCGAAATTTTCCATGACCGTCTCAGCAAAACACCACCAAACTACTTTGAACCGTGCTTCGTGTGTAGAGGCAGCAGATGGTCCGGATGAACGCCATTGTTGACTTCACGAGGCGCCCGACCAATCACAGGCGAAAATGAGGCGCGCGAGCTGCGCGTGTCTGCTGCAAAGAAAGCCCGCGAAATATGGAAAAAGCTGCGTGACGGAGCGGTTGCACAGTGGTATCGTGCTGCTCTCAAGCGTGCGTTCCGTGCACAAGATCGGCGCCCGTCGGATGACGGCGAAAATGCATGCTGCTGGCCGAGCGCTGCCGACGATATAAAGGAACGCCCAGCCGCTTCCTCGTCGTCAGTCACGATGCAGCTGACCTTGTTCACCGATCGCAGGCTCTAGAGCAGCACAATACCACTGAGAAAACGCTCCGTCACGTGCTTTTTATTATATCTCGCGGGCTTCCCTTGCAACCCGGAAAAAAAGGACTTCGTGAGACGAATCGTAAAGGACACAACTCCATCGGCGGTTTCTAAAGGTGCTCTGCGAATCTGCCTATCATACTTAGGGTCCTCGGCCAATAATTAATATCTTGGCTAATTAAACTTGATCAATTAGTGATTTATGGGGAAAACAAAGAAATGTCTGAGTAACTATGGTCTATGACGAATAGTATGCGTTCGGTGACATGCGCTTCCGACACGCCTTTCATTTTAAATTCTTGGCTCAAATTACGTGGGACACCCTTTATACACTGACTAGCTACAACTCGTAGATTTAAATATGTGCCACCAAGAAATTAATCAATACGGTAGTTAGCGAAATTACGCTAATTCTTCTATTAATCTTTTTCATTTCTCGTAGGAGTAATGGACCGCCTCATCTTGTGATTTAGGACAAAGGTTATTATAAAGTCATGTTTTGGGAGGTTTTAAATACCAAAACCAGCATCTGAATATAAGGCACGCCATAGTGTGGGACTCTGCAATAATTTTGACCACCTGCGGTTTACTAAAGTGCGCCCAACGCTGGGTACACGGGTATTTTGGCATTTCTCCCCCATCAATATGTGGCAGCCACGGCTGGGATTTCATCCTGATGCTTAGCAGCGTAACGCAAAAGCTGGTAAGCTACTACGGCAGGTGCTAATGATTAGAATTGTCCTGTCTGCCACAGGCAGCATTTCAAAATTGGCTGCAGCTACAAGAAAAAGCGCCTTGTATATGTGGCGTTCTTGTTTGTTTTTGTTTTTTACACCATATCGTTATTTTTTTTTTGTTCACCCGTGAGAGATAGCGAAATTGTAGTCCTTGAGCTGGATTACTCCAAGCGTCACACTTTACTCGCACGAGAAATTGAAGTGCATAAAAGTTTAATTGACAGAAAATAAATACGTAACTTTTAGAATATTTAATTTACTACAGATATTGCCAATTAGGAGGTAGTGAAAAGTAGCGAAATTCACAAGTTGTAGTCGGTGGGTTTGCAAATCACATCCACACTGCTAGCAAATGCTTACGATGGCGTCGTAATATGCGTCGCCACACTTGAGATAAAATGTATTGTTCCGCTTCTATATTTATTAAAACGACATTTTATACATTGAACTACAAACGTAACTGTGACGTCAATGTATTTTATCGCCAACTTCGGGATTTAAGTACTCAAAACTCGTATCACCCTGAAAATTCAGACCAAGATGCTACGTCTTGCCATTTAACTGGCTACATATTAAATGGCAAGACGAACCATCTTGGTCTAAATTTTCAGGGTGACACGAGTTTTGAGTACCGGCTACAGTTCGTAAATTTCAGCAAGTGTTGTAAAACCTAAGTATTTAGTGAGAAACCCGATTAGTCAAAGTTTGTTAACTAGTCGATTGTCCAATGCGATTTCTCGTGTACGCAATCTCCACTTCTTTGAGTAATCCAACTCAATGACTACAATTATGCTTTCTAGCCCAGGTGTATTTTTAAAAAATAATTCTGCATAATCTAAAGAAAAACATACCGGATATGAATTTGCGAGAGCGTTTTTGCATTTCGTCTGCATCAAAATGCCGCAGCCGTGCCCGATAATCATACACGTGACCTCCTCCTCAGCAGCAGAACGCCCTATAACCCCTGCAACACATGCCATTAACGCCAAACTATTTTTTTTCTGCGATCATGTATTGTTTCAATATCTTCAACCATCTGCAGCTCTTCCGCGAAGGCCTTCGAGGAGAGAGACGGCTGCCTAGAGGCGCTTGACGGGCACGCCACCAGTGGCGGAGACAACACCCAGAGCATAACCGGCGCGAGGGCCAGCATCTTTCCCGAGATCCCCGCTCTCGAGGTTGCCTACGCGGCGTACCGCCGCGCAGTCAGCGACAGGGGAGACGAAGCTCTTCAGGGAATTGTGGGGGGCTTCTCGGGAGACCAAGTGTTCTTTATGACACTATGCTACATGACCTGTACGCGACCCGATGCCGTGGGTCCGCACACAGTGGACTGCAACAAGGCGGTGCGCAGTTCGGAGGCCTTCGCCCGTGCATTTCATTGCCCGCCCGAGTCCCAGATGAACCCCAAGATGAAGTGCAAATTCTTTGGGTGAGAGTGGGACACTTCCCAAGGACTGCGACACGACGTTCACGTGGCGTTGAACGACACACCTTCATGTGGCGTGTACACATACAGTTTTCTGTGCAACATCGAAAGCGATGTCGTCGCCAGCCATGTACTACACACGCACTGTTTTATTTCGTGTATCGACAGACGTTAAAAATCACGGGCTCTCTCTCTCTCTCGCGCTCTCTCTCTCTGAGGATTTAAAAGTAAATACCTATGATATATTCGTTGTAAGGCTTCGTTGCGCTATAAATTCAGTCTGAAGATCTTAATGAATTAACTTCAGGCAAGACGGGTACCACCTGACCGTAGCTTTCATTTTCTATATGCAAGTCGCGAGATGGAACGCTGACGCACTTTTTGAATACTTAAGATATGTATAGCGCGATGTGGTTGCCATTTCTCGGAATTTACAACGTCGCCACCTCCTTTACCCTTCTTCGCCTTTTTTTTTTCTTTGTAAAATTTAACTGCTCTTTTCTGTTCATTTTTACTGTACAATATAAATCGCTGATGACACGGCTTCTCATATGGCGCAAATTTAGTAATGATGCACATGTTGCTGCTTCATAGCTAAAGCTTCCCGAGGACTGCATACCTGCCCATGCAGAAACGAACTTTGCGGTGAAAGCGTTCATAAAGGAAAGGAATAGGTGTGGAATGTGCTCTGTACTTATTATCCTCTTGGCTTAGTTATTCTATTGCTGCCAATACAGAAAATAGAACAAAGTGCTCCTTGCAAGTTACCGCAACTTGTGCATTTCGCAGAGCTTCCATTCGAGAGTTAACACATTCTGATTCACTCAATCACTGGCTACTATAACACATTTTTTTTTTACATTTACCCCATTGATTTGTGGTTGATGTGGTTTGACCTACCAAGTTAACACGGGCCCGCCGAATGGAAACGTCGAGCTATTCATGTTGCTTGACTATGGGTGTGACGCTGTTGAATTGACGCCACGTAATGGCTCCGAATTTCTCGGCGCTAAACATGAGCCCATGGTTTGTCGCTGCATTGCCACAGATATTCGAAAGTGTCTGTAAGTATGTCGTGCGGCTGCGCAATGACGTAAGCGCCCCCTACCGTAAACAATCGCGAGTGGGCAACACCCTCTACAGAACTTAAGGCCTTCTCGCTGTACCCTCTCCCCATGAGTTACGTCAAGCAAAAAACGCCCACATTGAAGTTCCGTGCAGCGTGCTACGAAGCTACGAGCGGCGCAGCTGTGTTGAAAATGAGACGCGAAAGACCAAGTGGGCGACGACGGCCATAACAATTCGATTAGTACCGGGAACCCTGCTGCTCCTTGGATAGCTTCGGGGTTAAAAAAGTCCTGGCATGTTGCGACATGCTTGCGAGCGATTTTCTTTTTTTTGTGGACGTTAACCGTGCACGCATTCTCTGCGCTTGTGCTGCTATTGCGGTTGTGTCTCCTGCACGCCCTCATTGCCGCGGAATGTGGATAATGTTCATGCAAGGATATGCCTAATAAGTGTTGCGTGCCCAATTGCTGGAGCAATTAGAAATAGGGACCGAAAAATCAGGCGTTCATGTTTCTGCAAGATCATTGACAGACTATTGGGTGCCAATGCTAAGGCAATGAAGAGAAAAGCTGGAATTCAGTGGAATAAAGCAGCAGTTTCTTTGTAAATAGTTGCACGAACGCTTTATGTCTCCACTGCTAAACTCATTTGAGGTGTTAATTTGTGCACTCCAAAGCGAAATTATTCGTTTAGAGCGTAATGTAGACTAGAATAAGTACATGTGTCCCGAATGTGAAGAAGGGAACACCAGTAAAGTTGTCATGAGATATGTGTTATGGTGCAGTGCAAACATTTTGTTGAACTTTTGTGGTCACATGAACGGCAAACTCTTTGACGCCGACGATAAATCAAGGCAGAGAAGCTCCCCTGAAGAAAAGGGCAGCACTGTGACTTTTCAGTATAAGCCATGCTCCCTGTCATCATTTACCCGAAATTCGTTCTCAGTCCTAAGGTTGAACCATTTCATTATTTATGGATGGGCTTTTTAATAATGCAGCGCATAAATAGTTTTGCATAAATAAAATAATATTGGAACTCCCTCTGTTCTCTGCGGGCTATCTGCTCAACTATGCCTAAAGAAATAGTAACTGCGCTCTGGTTAAGGTTGCCAGTAAGGGCGCGATCCCTTCTTCAAGCCGTATCCCCGTGAAAGCAGCCATGACGTCACTCGCCGAGCGCTCAGGCTTTCTCTTGTCTAGGCGTTGGAGTCAGGCGCTACCGCCGATAACCGTTGCGAATGGAAAGGGGGAGGCGCATAGGAACCAGTAGGAAGGACAGAACATGTGAATGCACGCGAAATGGCGCCGGCGCTTACGTCCATCCCCACACACTTGTCTGTTCACTGTTTTCATTGAATAACATGAAACCTGAGTTTCAACGCTAAATCTTAATTCTAAATTTTCACCTTCTTTTTCAGAGATATCAGCCAGACGGTTCATACCACTTTGCTTGTTAGCAAAGTTTCTACTACGGTGCCCGCCTGCTTGTGTGAGAGGCTAAACCCAATATCACTTCTTTCTAGCGCCCTTTCCATCAATATCACGTACACCATGAAGGGCGGCTGGGAAACTGGTCAACCCTGTCTGAGTCTCTTCGTGATATTAACTTTCTCTTCGCTTATCACCCGTTCCCATTCAACGCAAACGGTACTTGACCCGCCAATGATCCGCGCCATATGCCGAGAGACACGTAACCCACGACAGAAAAAATCATGGGCACGGCAGCCTCATTCAGACGCACTATCTGTTCTTCTACCGAGGTACCGGCCCCACTTCGGCTCTTCCGCAGGCTCCATATGTCGGACATGTGGCGTCGAGGAGGATTACTTGGAACACGTAGTCCTCCAGGGCGCCAGTTTTTCCCCGCGACAAACCGAGGGCACCACACTTCCGCCAGCATTTCGGTTTCGAAGCGAACACGGAGTGCGGGAACCGGGTGTGGTGGTGTCTAACGCAATGCGCGTATCGAATGCCAGGCTGGCACAGTGGTGGCGTATGACTTGGCAACGGCACACATCGGCCAACTATGTGGGGCAGAGATGAAATTCAGTGTCTAAAAGTCAATGTCTGTGCACCAGGTCGGGCTGTGTGTGCAAAGGAGCGGGGGTGGGGACTCCTCCCCACTTCCCCATTTTCCCCATTTTTTATCGCCATGTATATATTTATCCGGCAAGGGCGCTTTAAAGCAGCCCGCCCGTTATAAAGGGATCAGCCACAAATCATTTCCTTCATCACCACTGCTAACAGATAGCACTACTATCACTACGGCAACAAAAAACTCATTGCCCTTCCATTCTGTGAAAAAGAATGCCGAGCGAAGCTTTGTATGTGGACCCCTTAATGGCGAACTGCATCTCCGCCACGCGTCGGGCCGGTACTGCACTATCTTCGGGATCGGCCCATGTATGGGGAGTGCGTAACGCATGCTTCACCTCTGCCGTGGGTCGGGCCGGTACTGCACTATCTTCTGGATCGGTCCAAGTATGGGGAGTGCACTATTGCACTATCATCGAGATCGGCTCACGTATGGGCAGCGCTTAACGCCTGCTTCGTCTCCTCCGCGGCTCGGGCCGGCATTGCACTTTCTTCGGGATCGGTGCACCTATGGGGAGATCTTAACGCCACCGTCAACTCCGCCTCGGGTCGGGCCAGTATTACCTTATCTTCGGTATAGGCCCACGCATGGGGAGTGCTTGACGCCTGCTGCGCCTCCGCCGCGGGTCGGGCCGATATATCACTAGCTCCGTGATCGGCCCACATAAGAGGAGCTTTTCGCTTACGACACGAAAAGTTCCTTGGGCGGTAGAGGTATACAGATTCGCGGTAATAAAACCATGGATATTTACAATGGGAAGAAAGAAATGAGCAGGAAAAATCTGTAAAACACAAAGGCAGTGCCTTGCTGTGTGAGCCTCGAGCTGGTTGCCTAAGGATAAAAACATACTGTAGCAAATATTCGCGAGATGAGACAAGCCCGCTGTAGCGGCAGCATACATATGCAAAATTCCCGATACCACTGAGCATATCCCAATTGAATCTGAAGGAATTCACCGAGTGAGACCCGTAGGTAATGAACGTTTTCCAGAAGCGCTTGGACTCAAAGTGGACGGAAGTATCAAGCCGTCAGTAATCGAGATAAGTACGTTACCTGTACATTATTGGTGAAAAAAAAGCAGGGATGAGATTGATACGAAGGGATCCGCTTGTGAGCCATTACACTCTGTGAAGGTGGATTACCAACGAAGCTGATTAGCACACGACACAGAGGTGGCACGGAATATTGAACAAAGGTATGAATTCATTACTCTTATTTTTGTGCACATTGGCATGGACGACGGGACCGCCGTCCAGAGTAGCTGGAGGAAACTAGACACGCGCGACGTTTCGACGGGACCGCCACTACGGGAGAGCGGAAGGAAAGTAGATACGCAAGCGCTTGGAACGCCGACAAAGAGAGGATGAAGCGAACGTAGACATTGCCGACGCGTGTCACATTGTAGTATCTGTTCTTACCATATTAATATCTGATACGGGTTCTAGTGGGACCCAAGATATTTATTGGGACCCAAGAACTTATTTGTGCAATTTGTGAAGCTTGTTTCACATCATCCGCTGTCCGCCAGTTATTTCACTACCTCAGAGATGGGCCCGCGTTTTTTGCCCACGCAGAACAAAACTGCAGGGAAGCCTAACCATCAACAGCTTGGCTGCAAAAATGCTACAATGAAAAACATGTCCAGCACACCTCAATAATTCAAGTAGGCTAGGTGGATATTTGTCATTGGCCCGCTTCAAAGGCGAAGCCAATAAATCATTATCATCATCAGCATCACTGGGATTTCAAACAGTCATAGATGCATCAACTTTTTACTGCAGCAGCCTTTTATGTTCAGAAGTGGCTCAAAAGGTCAAATTATCGATCGTTAACGAAAGTTGCACTCACTCCTGTGAAACCCACCCATCGCTCTGCTTTGCAAGGGGAGAAGCTGTTTTCACAACTCACTCGTGTAGGGAGGCGCTTGTGCGCCGCCAACTTCCGCAACGTCACACTTCACATGCGTGGCAGCTTTTTTTTTTCTTTTCGTCTATTTGGCTTCAGATCAGTGTTTCCCGGGCGCGTGTTCCCACGCTTGCTCGTTTGCTTTCCTCCATGCGCGTTCTGTTTTTTTATTAACTTAGTGCAAATGACACTGGCGTGTCAAGAATGAGCTATACTTTTGATCTTCAGGCACCCATCCTTGCACGACTAATAACATGACGATGACATTTGGTTTGGCTGCTTAAAATCGGAAGACGAGCTGAAATAGGTAGAACGATCACTGGCTGTGGCCAACGTGCAATTCGCGCTTCGTTCGTCACCAAGGCAGGCGAGTGCACTATTCGGTGGAGGCGATTCATACCGCTGTCAACGGGGCACTTTAGTCCGCGGATTACATTGATCTAAATAGGAATAAGATCTGAACGAGTGCTACTAAATGGCAATTCTTGAATCGCAATTGATTTTGTCTGTCCTTAACCCAGATAGGCTATAAATGTTTGATTCGGATTAACCTCAATCGCTAATGAAAGTAGAGTAGATTGAAGGCCCTGAACACTGGTGTTTAAAGCTTGAACGTTCCACTACTTGCACATGGCTAGCTGTGCCGGTTTGTGTGGGCGGTGAAAATAATTTATGCATAGGTAGTGCTAATGATACCGCATCGAGCGGTTTAAAATTGTTCCCTTGTCGCTTATAATTTTGGTGCTGCAAAAACGAAAAAATCAGGTTCTTATCTAAATGACATTAAGGTGCGCTTCTCTCTTGACGGGTAAGTCAACGACATAATCATTTATTTAACTTTTTGTAACGATGCAGCTGGGTCAACTTTGAAAAATCACTTACCGGAACAGAGATAAGCCGACTCTGAAAGAACAAGAACCAGTCCTTGCATGGCTCATTGAGTATCCTTAACAACGCACAGAATAACTATATTTGCACGCGTAATGCGAAGGTTGTGGGATCGTTCCCCACCTGTGGCAAATTGTTTTTTCATCTACTTTCATTTCCATGAATTTATCGTTTCGTTATTTCATTCATTGAGCACAAGTAATTTCCCCTATGTTGCCCTTGGTGTCAGTGTTTCTTGGCTTCTTGTGATACGACTAATTTCGCAATTATAACTTACAGCTAGCATTACGCTAGCACAAAGTGGATCTGTCAGTTGTCTTTTGATATACGTGCCTGCGTAAATGGCTTTAGCTTTCTTTAAATCCGCTCGGGTCAATGCGTGAGGGGTTGGGTCAGAGCAGCGTTGCACTGTTTGCCTTAGGCTGACCTAGGTTTGCATAAGCAACTGAGTACAGCTAATTGAGCCTCAAGGTCAACTGCAGAGCAGCTTTCAGCTTGTGTCAAAGAATCAGGGGCACACCTGGAAGGTTAGTGGGGGATACATATTTCACGCAACCTGAAATGTTTGTTGTAAAGCTGGTTTGTCACGCCATCTCCTATAGCGTCTTGGCTTGCTGTATTTCTCACTCAGAGTTCCTAGCTGCCTCCTTGCCCAGCCACTTATCTGCAGTATGGCAAGCCATCCAAAGTCCTCCTAGATCTGCTAGCCACAAGGTTCTGCGTGGATCTGTAGAATCGTGGAACTAGAGTGTGAGCTGCAAAGCCAGAACCGAAGACTGTCTATTTGTCAGCGACAGAAGAATGCTGCAGTCCAAGAAAAAAAACTTCCTGAAGAGATGGAGTCACCACTTTTAGGAACTCACCAGCTGCAATGCCTAGGAAGGGCTACGATGCTTGGTACACCATTTTCAACTGCTACTATCGAGAAGCGGTTGAAGATCAGGCTCACATATGGACCTAGCGGTTACAACGCCGTTCGAGGGATTGGGACACCACTGCCATCTGAATGCTTCAGAGACACCTAGAAAACTTCCAGTTTTTGCCTGGTGTACACCATGGAATCTTACCGTCTCTTTCTGTCAAAGTGAGTATGCTTGGTAGGGAAGGGCTTCTCTCTTTCCTTAGTAATTTAACCTGCTTCAGTAGTAAGGCTCACAGCCAGTAGGAAAAGTAACTTCAAGCACTATTACTTGTTTCGAGGAATGAGGGAATATATGCAATGGTAGCTGTTTCCTCATAGGCTACTGCGTTTTTTTTTACTGGGTACGTTTTTGTTTTAATGCTTGCATAGTATTCCTCACTCACTGACCTGGAGAGGCAAAGGAGAAGTGTTGGCCTACAAATTAATCTGCAGAAAACTAAAGTAATGTTTAACAGTCTCGGAAGAGAACAGCTATTTGCAATAGGGAGCGAGGCCCAGCAAGTGGTAAGGGAGTACATATACTTCGGGCTGGTAGTGACGGCGTATCCGGATCATGAGACGGAAATGATCAGGAGAATAAGACTGGACTGGGGTGCGTTTGGCAGGGTCTCTCAGATCATGAACAGCAGGTTTCCATTATCCCTCAAGGGAAAAGTGTATGACAGCTGTGTCTTATCAGTACTCACGTATGGGGCAGAAACATGGAGGCTTACGAAAAAGGTTCTACGTAAATTGAGAACGACGCAACGAGCTATGGAAAGAAGAATGATGGGTGTTACGGTAAGGGATATGAAAAGAGCAGATTGGGTGAGGGAACAAACGCGAGTTAATAACATCTTAGTTGAAATCAAGAAAAAGAAATGTGGCATGGGCAGGACATGTAATGAGGAGGGAAGATAACCGATGGTCATTAAGGGTTACGGACTGGATTCCAAGGGAAGGGAAGCGTAGCAGTGGGCGGCAGAAAGTTAGCTGGGCGGATGAGATGAAGAAGTTTGCAGGGACAACATGGCCACAATTAGAACATGACCGGGGTTGTTGGAGAAGTATAGGAGAGGCCTTTGCTCTGCAGCGGGCGTAACCAGGCTGATGATGATGATGATTATAGTATTCCTTACCATGTGACGTACAAAGTTTAGATGTTTTCTTATATGTGGCTGTTAAACCTCAAGGAGGGCTACGAGCGGCATGCAGTCCTGATATTGGACGAAATGCAACTTGCGTCGGGACTGGATTGAGACCTAGGAAATGGAACAGTGATTAGGAAACCAACTATTCCCTTGGATGAAGTTGAGAGTATGACGGAAGCCCGTCTGGTCGGGATGATGCATAGTTAAAAGGAAGAGGTCCGGACACTGACCAAAAATGGTTTAAAATAGTTATTCACGTTTCGTCTCCCCCACGGGAGCCCTGTTCACAATGAAAGAAGCGGCAGAGCTGGCGCCCCTTTTTATGTGCGTCTCAAAACATGATTAAAGCACCTGGCATACATTGGCGGCAGATTGCCTTCGTTGCGATTAAGAGTGTGCGCCGTGGTTTGGATGATTAGGGACTCAAGATAAAGACGCGAAGAATGATTTTGTTCCTTGGCAATCACACGAGATTTCTCACAGTTAATCTTATGTGATGCGGCTGCGCAGTGTTCGGCCAAGGCATTCGATGCAACGTGTCGTTTCTGGACGTCATTCATGTGTTGCTTAAGTCTTGTTTTGAAGTTGCCGGTTTCACCGACGTAGACATACCGACGGTCCGCACACGGAATGACATACACCACGCCTGGGAACTTGTCCTTTTCCAAAGGGTCTTTCACATGCACGAGCTCGTGTCTAAGTTTCCGGGAGGGCACGTGCGCAGCCTGCACGTCATACGACCGCAGGACGCGTGCAAGAGTCTCGCTTATGCCGGGGACGTACGGAATTGAAGCCCGTCTTTTGGGGGGTCCAGGCTGGGTGGGTGCTGTGCGAGCCAGCTGGCGCCCTACTGAGTCAATGACGTACTCAGGGTATCCACAAGCCATTAATTCCCTCCGCACAAGTGCATTGTCCACCATGTGGTCTTCCGCTGTTGTGCACACGTTTTTTGCCCGACGAAGAAGAGAGCCGACAACAGACCTCTTTTGCGAAGCAGGGTGCACCGATCTGTAGTTTAGGTAGCGCCCGTGTGAGTGTGCTTCCTAAACACCTTGAATAACAGGTTTGGCCCTTCTCGCGGCACAAGGGTGTCCAGGAACAGCAGTTGCCGTTCAGATTCCACTTCAACGGTGAACTTGATTGCTGCTTGTATATTGTTTAGGCGAGCCGTGAAAGGGTCAAGGTTTTTCCTTTGCAAAATACTGAAACAGTTGTCGACATATCTGAGGAAGACTTTAGGTGCCGGTGTAAACGAGGACAACGCTTGAGCTTCGATAGCCTCCATTGTTAGGTTAGCTACTGTGACGGTAATCGACGCACCCATTGCTGCTCCGTGTACTTGCCGATAAAATTTCTTCTATATTTAAACATTCTATATTTATATTCTACATTTAAGCCGATAAATTAAACACAATGATCAGACGAAGCACAAAGGCAGCCTTGGGCCTTCCGGACCACGCGGCCACCGCAACGCTAGACGCCTTAGGCATGCATAACACGATCGAGGAGCTCTAAAACGCTCACCACACAGCCCAATTCCGTCGTCTCTCGCCAACCCCGGCTGGCCGCACAGTCCTCCGGAAACTCAGTCTCGAGGTTATCCGCGAGGTTACAGAGTAGATGACGATTCCGCGAAAGGTCAGGGGGCATATTAATACCCCACCTCTACCCTGCAACATGGACCCCGAATTCCCTCAGGGCAGTCGGCAGGCCCGTAGTGAAGCCATTTGGCGACGCTACGGCTCGCAAGATGGAGTGGTCTACACAGACGCAGCCAGACACCCTCGCGGCGACCTCATGACCGCGGTGGTAGCGGATCACAACGGAGGATTGACTGAACATAGAACAATCACGGCTGGCCGAGTTGTGGAAGCGGAGGAAACCGCGATTACCATGGCCATGCGAATACCGTCATCAGTGACAGCAAGCAGGCCATCGGCGATTTCGTCCGTGGTAGAATTTCCAAACAGGCGTACCATATCGTCCCACGACGCCCCCTAAGCTGCTTGAAAACCCTCGTGTGGACCCCCGCTCACGCGGCTGTGCCCGGCAACGCATCGGCTCACAGTTTGGCTCGAGATCTCGCGCGCCGAGCCTCGTCCGCGGATGCGGACGGCGTGAATAAGGAGGCGAGACATGAGGAACCCTGCGAGACTTGTTATCAAATAGCCCGTCGGTATCGCTTGAGGCGTCATGCGCTCCCACCTCCGGCCAAGCAACTCGACAAAATGCAAGCGGTCGCGTTTCGGCGCATTCAGACAAACACATACCCACACCCAAAATACATTAACAAAATCGCAGGTGGCAAGGAAAGAAACCAATGTAGGCTGTGTTCAGAAACAGAAACACTTACACACATAATGTGGGAATGCGCCTCGCTCCCGTTCGCTCATCCCCCCGTCAGCAGCGAGACTGACTGGACAGCCTGGCTCTGTTCCGGGGACGTTGACCGACAGCTTGAACTGGTGGACTGGGCGGAAAAGGCCAAGCAGGCCCAGGGCCTTACTTGAGCCCAAACCCTCAGCCACGTACCGCCATTACACTGCCCCCTTTCAATAAAGTTTATCACCCCCACCACCATACGAAGTAAGCCTAAGCAATGTAAAAACGTTTCTCGAGCTCGACTCTAAGATGGAGCTCAACATTGCGCCTTACCTTAAGTTTCCTTCTCTTGACCCCAGCCATTACGAAAAAATGAAAGTTGGTTTTCGTTATCGCTGTTTAACCATGACACAACAGCTGCATTACGCCTTCTAGTTCAAAAGTAGGCCGTGCGAGAGGGCGCCCAGACTACAACTTGGTTTTTTCAAAGCGTTTTTAAATGGTTTAGAATACTGGCATCCGGAATTGCAAAGCTGGCTATCAGAAAATTTGATGAAGCAAAGTACGCATGCAAGGCAAAATACGAACTCTCTCAAGCGTGTGTTCGGTGAACAAGGTCGGCTGCATCGTGTTTGGCGACGAGAGAGCGGCACAGCGTTCTTTATCTCATATGTGGCGCTCGGCCAGCAGCATGCATTTTCGCCGTCAACCGACAGGAGCCGACATTGTTCAGCGAACGCACGCTTGAGAGCAGCAAGATAGCTACTCGGAAGCGCTCCATCATGTGGCTTTTTTTCATATTTCGCGGGCTCTTTTTCCAACCCGAAAAAAAAGTCCTACGTGATACATATCGTAAAGGAAACAACTCGATCGGTGGTTTCTGATGGCGGTCTACAAATCTGCGTATCATACTTGGAGTCCTCAGCCAATAATTAGAAAGTTTAATAATTTAACTTAGTCATTTATGGGGAAAAACATGTCTGAGTTAGTATAGGCTAATGCGAATTGAATGCGTTCGGTTCAATTCGCTTCCGACGCGCCTATAAATTTTAAATTGTTGGCTCAAGTTATGTGGGATACGTCGTATAGAGTGTATTTGTTTTATCTCGGGCACCTGCAGTCGGGTTGAACTGAAGTGTGCACTGCCAAATGCCTCACGGTGCCCCTTCGACAAATGATGTCGACCAACCCGGTTAATTTGCGCTTAATCCCTTTGCCGCTATCAACTACCTGCGATGTCGCATTAGCAGGTGCAACGGGATTAAGCGCGACGTCATGAAATGCCGACAAAGGAATCCATTGGCCTCCTTTGAGGGGCTTCTGTTGCAGTTTTTATTTGTATATCACTGTAAGTGTAGAAGACCCGTAGGAAAAGTGGTGTGCATGACGCAAGTACGTCTGAGTGAGGTCACGACTTCCATGAAACGCTCATGCGCATGGATGAACAAGAAAAATTTGGCTGCGGTTTAGCTTAGCTAGCCTTGCATATGTAAAGCGAAATCTTGGTTTAGCCCTGACAAGTCTTGGTTTCACTTGGCTAACCTTTGATTTAGCTGTAAGTATTATACTTAGGTATGCAATCACCGTTAAGCCAGATATGACGGCCGTGCCTAGGTCGGTGGCTAGGTTAGGCATGGGTAGACCCGCATCGTTCGACGGTGCGACTCCTGTTGTACCACAGGTTAAAGTGCAAGTGCTTGACATGCGAAAAGGCGACCGTCGAAGCACAACGGGGCAGTGCGCGAACGCGGTCGCTACACTGATCTCGACGGTGCGACGCCTGTTGCATTGAGGACTTTCTCCAGTGAAGCAGCTCGCTGGGCGACAACCGCGGGCTCGTCAGACGCCGCTAGGTGACGACGGCTCAAGGCCTCCCCATCACGCGCAACGTTCAGAGAAGACGGCGCGGCCTCGCTCTCATCCACAGCCAAGCTCACACTTACTAGGCGAGCTCGGCGCTGGTCTTAAGGCAGGGACACATGGGCGGAGAGCGCTGCGAAGTTCGCAACGTCGCGCCGGTGCCTGACAGTTCGCAACGGCAGACCATCGGCCGCCGCATGGGTCTAGCGGAGTACATATTACTGGCATGCCGCAGTCGAAGCTTCGCACCGGCGAGCGGCAGCAGCCCATGAGAGCGGCGAGAGCGCAACGTCACGGTGACGTTGACATCTAGTAACATTGATAATAGGCGATGCTTCACCGACCCGGTTCCACCGGCGCGCCGCTGCGGCGATCGCTCCCAGATGCGTTTCCCGCTTCATGGCACGTTCACACTGTGGAAAGCGGCGTCTACAGCGAATGGAATAATCTTGCCGCCGAAAATGGCGTCGTTCACAGCGCTTGTCACCGCACTGCCGGAACGAGATACAGTGCCATCTGCTCCATAAGTGCTAACCTCGAAACAAGCGCGGAATATCCCGGATGTTCGCGCGGCTCGAAATTGTGCAGTTATCTCCGCTCGCGTCAAGTTAGTGTGTTAATTTTGCGCGTCTTCACCACTGCTTGGAAAGGCAATGGTGAATCCTGCACAAGAAGAGGCAGTACTGCTAGGCCTGTTGGCAAGTATCTTTCTGGCGATGCATGACGCGCAGGAGCAGTCGCCGAAGAGACGGCGGCAGCCGAGTTGGTGGGTTCGTCCAGCTCTGGAATAGCGGGAGCAGCTTGGTCACGGCACGAAACTGCAACCGATCCTGCGAGAGCGCGACGTGGAGTACTACAGAGAGTAAGTTGAGATTATTCTTATTCGTGACAACATTCAATCACGAGCAGTTGAATGCTTCGATGTCGTGTAGTGCTGTGAGCAATGTCTTTTTGTATTCCTAGGTACCTAAGGATGCCTCCAAGTACTTTCGACACGCTCGCGCACCTGGTCGGACCCCAAATTCGGAAGAAAGATACGAATTTCCGAAAAGCAATCAGTCCCGATCACCGGCTTGCACAAAATGTCAGGTAAGATGTCGAAACCACATGTACATGCTACTGTTGAGGACGTTTTGGTACTCTGTGAAATGAGAAACAGAAAGCATGCATTCTAGATTTTTCGAGCGTGTTCAGTGAACCTGGCTCAGTGTCTGTTTGGAATTGCGTAAATAAATAAGATTCAGTTGGTGCAGTGAACGGCTTTTAGGTATGTGAATATTTTGAGCAGATATTGCTAAAAGCACGATTGCCATAAGCAGCGTTTCTTCAGCATAGGCGCCATGTTTGCTGTTTCACGGCGTCTCAGAATAAATGATTATCTCGCCAGAGTAGTTCTGATTGTAACGTTGAAAAGTGGTCCTAAATATCGCAATAAATTACATTCGTTAGTCCAAGCGCATCTCATTTACTTTATGTGGATTTGAAAAACAATCAACCGTTGTCGTAGCCATAGAACAAGCTTGTTTCAGTTTCCTAACGGACACTTTACACCCGTGTCGTCGGTGTGCCAGGTGCTGTGGGAAGTCCTTGGACCGCTATACGTTGCCTGTCCATCAAGTGCAGATTAGTGGCTACGTGTAAACCCCACGTTATTGCATGGTCTTCTATTCATGTACTTTAATTGTAATAGAACGTACATAACTGATATGTCATCTCACCAATGGCTGCTTTCATTGATGTTGCTCTTGCTCGCAGGACAGGGTTATGTATTCTCAATTCGTGTACCCTCATCCTTCACTTTGCAAGTGATTTCGAGGAGTGGTGGAAGATGCCCCACTGTGTGGGAGCAATTGATGGAAAACATGATGCCATCGAATGTCCCTCCAAATCAGGAAGTGAGAGCCAGAACTACAAACATTTTTTTTCAGTAAACCATTGCTTCCCATCAGCGACGCCTGTTAGAGGTACTTGCGCATGATTGATACTTTACTGGCAGTGACATTATTCATGGTGAGCACCACCTGGTACTATTGTGCTCAGTGTGACTTACAATTCAACAGCATACTGAGGGTTGCTTTTGAGTAAAAGGCGTGTGCTTAGGTTTAGGTGGACACTAAAGAGCTCAAAGCTAATCCGCAGTCGCTGACTACGGCGGCCTTCTAATGACATTCAAGTGTTTGCACATAAAACCCCAGCTATTATGTTTGAGTATAAGGTAGTAAGTTTTCGTACATGTGTATGCGCAATTATTGCAAAATTTGTGCATCGCTAAAAAGAAAAAGAAAAGGACTGCTTACCTTAAACGGCCCCTCACCAGTTCTGGCTATATTGAGCTGACAAGCGCAGAGCATAAATTGCGTGATAACGATCATGTCTGCAAAGTGTTACATCGCAACGTGCCGGGGAAAGATCTGAAATTTCAAACCGAACGCCGTATTTCCTTCTCCTCGCGGCCGCCGCGCTCCAAGGCGGAGTATGACGTGCTCGCGTCCCTGCGCATATATATGTACTTGAGTGCGCAGTGTGACGTCGTTCCTGGTGACACGCGACTTGGATAATTATTCAAGGCACCATCTGTTATTTGTGTCATCTGTTGCTTGAATTGACGAATTGTACTTTAGAGAAATAATAAAAAACACAAAGGTTAAGTCTGCATGTTTTTGCTTTACTTCGCAGCGAAGCAAGAGAGATGTACTTCCACATCGTCTGGTTGTTCCCACGGTCGTGCGGTCACGTGCGCAGGTACCGAAACTATGCCATTGTCTACCGTGTTCCAGCGCCCGTGATCATGCTCTGCGATCCGCTTGTTCTGCCTCAGTATTCGTGTAGCACTGATTTATACCGCTAGTCATATGTCCTTGTGCATAGCGATTGAAATCGTGCGCTGCGCGAAACCTTAACCGCTCGCACGCAACGCCGCCGGCGGAAGTGCGCATTGCCCAAAAAAAGAAAAGAAAGCGAGACGAAAAAAAGAAGTGAAGCCGGGGCCCGTGACGTATGGGTCACGCGATCCTCGAGGCCTGGCATGGGAGAATGCAGGGAAGGAATTTCGCTTGCGAAGGCTGTTATCTCGCTATGCAGTGGAGCCCGCCTTCCGAAATCATGGGTTCGCTGAACTGAAATATTTCTATTTCAGCTAATTATGAGCCGATTTGAAAACTTTTTGCGGCAGAACGCTCCTTAGAGGACACGTAACAACTTCCAGCCTATAAACAAAATTGGTTATGGGGCCTGGTGAGGGGCCCTTTAATGTAGCCTGCGAAGTTGTATCCTTGGTTTGTGTTACATAGCTTCTTTCCTTTAGCCACTACTTTGTAGCCAACCTAACAGGTACAAAAATTAGCGTTTGCAGAGAAGTATTTCCGTTATCTTCTTAAGATTTCTGTACGTAGAAATAGGCCACCACGGGATTGACTCAGATGGTGGTGTGTTCAGCCGAAGTAGGCTACAAGAGGCCAGACTTTCAAACAATCAAGGATTCCACCATGATGCACCACTGAGCTACTTTGGCTATATTCCTATCTACCTGGTAAAAGAAGAAGCGTTTCCGCTGAAGACATACATGACGCGGCTGTATCGCAGGAAAAGCAAGTTCAACCTTTTGATCTCTTTGCAGGGTGGGCAGCATTTTGTATGATCCGTATTGCAAATTGTTTATTGACATAATTTACCCAAGAATGAACTTCTCACAACACATTGTGATTGCATTGCATGCCGAACACCTGAATGAATATGTCCATTAACAGTGCTTCATGAATGTGGATGCTTCAATGAAGGAATTGAGCTCCAGATGATCACATAGTCCTTGAAGATGCAATTTCCTCAGTATATTTGTCTTGCTGCAACGGCGTTACCCCTTAATGGATATGGTTTACACTGGACGTGTGCATATTGGGTTATAAATCTGCAACATGCAAAGGTGTGAGTTAGAATTATTGTAATTTCTTTCCAAAAGAGGCGCCTGAAGCACTTCGGTCACATATTTCTACACTTTTGTTTCGAAGCCATTTCTTTGGTCTTTCCTCCTTTCCTGAGGAGGCATTTTCTTGACATATTACCAATACAGAAGTACAAACGGAAGTAACGATGCACATACTATTCTTGCATCTTATCTTCTTGCTTGGACATTGTCACAGCTGTTACAGAAAAATTTGTCTTTGCAGCTCAATATGTGCATAACTTATCATGCAGGTATTGATCGATTTATGCCTGCTAGCATAGAGGAGCAGCCATTATAAGGTGATTCTGCAAGAAGCTACTTTGCCAAGACCCACAAAAACGGATCTTTAAACAGACCCTAAAGACAAATACTAAGTCAAGCTGCAGTGATATGATAGCGCTCGAGAATCTCTAAAGTGTCAATATTATCGCGAACAAAGCCTTAATAGTCGAGAAATATGGGTAAATGCAGGGCATAACTAGAGACTCTTCCGGCGCATTGAAGCACTTGTACGATGAAAACAGCCCTCCTCAGTTAAAATCTAACACAAGTGCTCAACTACTCGGTGCATAAAAAGAACATCCTTTTGTTGTATTAAAAAATGAAATAAAATGCTACTTGCGCAGTGCTATTTCATTTTTAGAAAAAAAGGAACATTGAAATTGCCGTTGACAACGATGCGGATGGTTGAAAGGTTTCATTTGCACTCGACTCTCCGCCGCCAACGCTTTCGCGTTTCAGCACTTTCGTGAACGCGTAGTGCTGCGCTGGTTTCACTGTCTCGCGAAACTCGCAGGAACTGCAAGTAGCCGAAAATTCAACTTCCATGATATGTCGCGATATGCCCGAAAGATCCTCGCCACTTGACCAAAAAGCAGCTGCAGCGGCGAATCAAGCGCTCCGTCTTGACTCGGTACCGCTGTCTGTCGGGCGTCGTTTCACTCACCGACGACAGCCAGCAAGAGGTGGTGATGGCGTATGCATTCGCACCGCTCCCCCCGTTGGCAGGAGATCTGAATGTTGCAAAAGGCATACGGGCACTTCAGATGGAATTTTCTCGTAAACTAAGTACTTTCTTGACACGAAACAAGCCTTGCGAGGTTTCTGGGATAATATATAAACAGTTCACCTCGACGGAGTACTTGCCCTTAACGCCCCTTTAACTACTGTGTTAGTAGAACCCGTCGGTTCATAGTGTATGCCTTCGGCACAATTGCACAGAACTAGCGCATCCCTGCGCCGCCCATTCAAAGCTAAGGACGACAACGTGAGATGCGTTATCCCTGCTTGCGTAGGTCTGCACAACTTCCTGCTCAAGGAGTCCCCGACTTTGCGATCTGCATTCTGCCCTTCTGGAACAACTGGTCATGCAGACTCGCAGGGAGACATCAGGGGAGGCAGCTGGAGGGTCGAGGACAGCAGCAACAACGCACTGCCACCTCTGCGTAGCACACGCTGTCACGCAACCAGGTAGAGAAGTTTTCATGTAGTTTCATGTGAATGGATTTAAGTACCCTTGAAATATAAAATTGGTGTTTGCACTACTCAAAAGTAATTTAATTAAAGCGACACACACATCCCTTGTTGGTGATTACCAAAGCAAATGCAAATAATTAATGTTCTTGTGATAAGGATGCATGTGTGCACCTCTTTTAGATGCTGATATGACCTTAATTTTGTTACATGTAATCTGCTTATATAATCTGTGGTCATCATCTATGAGGCTTCTCTGAGCACATCATCAGACACACGTAGTGAAATGCTCGCTACAGCCAACACTGCCAAATTGCATCAATACATAGTTTGTCTCGTAATCACCGCACACATGTTGCAAATCAATAGAAACTTTCGCTATCTCTATTGTCATGCCTGCAAGTTCTTTACAATGGCTACCAAGAAGCTGCGCTTCACGTGGAGGTATACAGAACATTTATGATACAATGTGGGCATTCAAAGTTCACACTCAACGGTTTTCTTCAAGGGTCCATATCAACAGCATTATTTTCACATAGGCAACCTATTTAAAAGTGCATCAGCAAAATACTTGATTATGAAGAACTTCCCAGGAAGCATGCAAAATCATGCATTTGGGTAGTCTGCTGCTTGCTACTGCTACTCCTGCATATGCATATTTGTGTGAGTTTCTTTTCTTAAAGCTGCCTTCAAAATGCGGCACGACCTTGCCAAGTACTTTGTCACTGATGGCCAGAGCCCTTGGCAAGAGTCCATGATGATGTGCAGAACGCTGTACAGGGTAAACGGCTGAAACATCGCGGAGCACAAGCACACAGCTATCGAGAACCATGAAACTGGCGAAACTCCCCACGCCGGTCAACGCACAGCAACGCACGCTTCCCGATAACAGCAGACAAAACGTGAAACGTCATGCAGCAGGCTAAGCTAGCCCCGCGGCACGTATTTCCAATTGCTAGTAGGTAGAGCGGGGCGCGGCACTTGCGGAGACGACGGACGTTTGCGCGCATGCGCGAGTAAAAGCGAGAGCAAGATAGGAAAAGTTTAAAATTCTGCTCCTCGAATATATGACTCTGCCTAGGCATTGCGGAGGAGTTTCTTGGCGCGCGTTATATGCGTTTTTCTTAGGCGTGGCGCCAGATATCGTGGGGCGCGGTAGAGCTGAACTTAGCATCGCAAGTTAGCGGCTTGACGCAATTATATTTATTCAATCGTGTTTCTAAATAATTAAAACACCGTGTCATTATTCCCCGATGTTGGCGGCTCCTCCAGGACACCAAAGCGGCAACGGGGACATCAAAGCTAGAACCCGGACTGGTCCGTGGGTTGGGGCTCGTCGAAGCCTGTGTGTGCCAGGGGAGTAAAAGATCGGCTGTCCGCTATCGCCGGCAGCCCAACTTTTATGCGAAGACCCCCTGGCACGCTTCGGCCTCCGCGGCCCAAACCCACGGGCTGCTCTGCTTGGAGCTTTGATTCGCCCGGAGGCCGCAAGGGGGCGCCGAGCAGCGCAGTACTGCTTGCATCGCGCTCTGCGTTTCGATGTGTTTTTGGTAGACTAGTGCTTCCGCCCACGGTACCGAGATACCAGTCGACTCGTGAGGATACAAGGAACAGGGGTGTGCTACCCACTTTGCCCTCGGTGACGCTCGTGAAGCCCAGCGATCCTACAAAGCCGGACTACGGGGCAGCGTCGATAACCCCGACGCCAGCTCAGCGCAGCAGCCGGTGCTGCTCCGACGCGTGAGGAACGCGAACGGCAGCAACCGTTCTGCCTGGGCATGGCCACGGGAACGCTTAGCGAACTTCAAACGACGACGAGAATGCAAGGTGAGACAACACCAGCAGAGAACATGGATGTAACAAATGTAGACAGAACAGAAGACGGCATAACAGGCTCTGCTCGCCACAACGCCGGGGAACGCCAGCGGACGGACGACGACTGGCAGACAGTCCTGACACTACGGCAAAAGAAGCAGCAGGCTCGAGAGCGCAAGCGACAAACGGACTCAACGGGCAGCACTAACCCGGCGAAACTAAGGAAACGACGAAGAGGTATACCCAAACTTCCTCCTCTTCCTAAGGATGACTTCAAGATAGTTATCCGACCACACCAGGGACTGCCTTTGAAGACTATCAGCACGCCGGCCCTCGCCGAAGCGATCGTCATGGCCTGCGACTACCAAATAAGAGGTGAGCAATTTTTGCTCCGTATAAAGCCCGGCTCCAATATCGCCATACTTTCGACATCGAGTCAGGAGGTCGCGGAGCAGGCACGCCGAGTCCACTCCCTCACTATCAACGGACGTTCGCATGACGTTAACGTATACGCTGCCACCGGAGAGGAAGCTATCCGAGGAGTTATACACGGACTTCCACCCCGAACGCCACCGGAGACCATCATAGCAAACATACGTATACGGACTCAAGGCGTCGAACTTATCCAAGCAAGAATGATCGGAGAAACAAAGAGTGCCGCCCTTACTTTCTGTGGCCCGTCACTACCTCGGGTGGTGTACTACAACGGAGGCGAACTCCTGTGTCATCCTTACCGTGCTACTGTTCAGGTGTGCAAAACGTGCCATGGAAAAGGTCATCGGACAGACGTCTGTCCACAGCCTGACCTGCGAGTGTGCCGAATTTGTGGACTCAGAAACCCAGTGGACGGACACCCGTGTGAACCAAAGTGTGCCTCGTGTGAGGGTGCCCACGTCACCGGGGACCGCAGCTGCCAACGACGCCTCAAGCAACCGAAAAAACCTCAAGTCACAAAGAGCACTGACAAGTGCAATGAAGGGCAGAAAAAACCTCGCTGGTTCGTCTCAGAGGATGAGGAATCGGACTACACAAACGGCCATAGGAGCGACCAACGCGACCGACAGGGAAGGACGAGATCGCCATCTCCACACCGACTGGACGCTCGGTCCAGATCAGCGTCACCTCACCGGAGCAGATCCCGCTCTCGAGCACGAGAGCGCGTCCAGGGAGAAGCAAGACAGACGCAACGATCATCCAGAGAAGCACCGAAGGCGGCCTGCGTTCTGACAAATCCACAGGTAAGCTGGGCAGCGGTCGCGTCCTCAACAACCAAACCTATCACACAAAACGAAGAATACAAGAAAATAGTTGCCGAAAACAGGCAACTTAAGGCAAGCTTGGATAGCATGAAAAATCAACTTGAAACACTTAAACGACAAATGGCAAGCATGATGACGCACGGAGGAACCCATAAGACAAACGCACCCGCACAACTGTCCAACACACAGACGAATCCAACACAGACCAAACCACTATCACAAACGCAGCCTATAGCACAGATGCCTACACCCATCACTCATCTGGAAGGGAAACTAGATAATATGTGCGCACAAATGCAATTATTTTTTGCAGAGCTTCACAATCTTAAGCGGTATGTCGACGACTCGCTCAAAGGAGCCAAAAAAACGCGAAAACGTCGTAGCAGCCTTAGCCCGGAGAACCGAGATCCAAAGGTCACCGTAACCACAGACACAGAACATTTCGAGAGCCCATACTCTGGCTAACTCCACACCTACACGCCAAGAGAATCTCGTAATTTGGCAGTGGAACTGCCGATCACTACATAACAAACATGCTGCACTTACACAATATATCAAGGCGGCGCTCGTCCCACCTGACATTATTTGTCTTCAGGAAGTGGGGAAAATGCGGATACCTATTGGGGGCTACCGTTTTTACAGCGATTCGAACTACCCTGAAGTGGCAGCATTGGCCCGCAAGGACCTCACAATCACTGTCGCCATAGCACCTGGCGTAGAAATCCACCACCAAATACTCACCATTTGGCCAGTTAAGAAGGGTCGTCCAAAGTGCCTGATAACCAACGTATATAGCCCACCTAGGGATGAGAAGGCTGATTCTTCATTAATTTTAAGTCACGTATCTACCTTGCTCTCAACGAAAGACCGACTAATCTTTCTCGGAGACTTTAACGCTTGGCACTCCGCATGGGGTTATCAACGTGACACCGCCAAGGGCTTCAATCTACTCCGAGAAACTCAGTCCCACGAACTTGTACTGATTACGCAGCCAGGCACTCCTACAAGGATAGGAAACAGCGTTGCCCGGGACACCACGCCAGACCTTACGTTTGTCAACAACGAGACGGGGGTCACCTGGTGTAACCTGGACGAAACGCTAGGTAGTGATCACTATCTATTGTGTGTCAATGTTAACAGAGCTAAAGTTCGACAGCCCCTAGGGGTGGCCAGGCTCACTGATTGGAAAAGGTACAGAGAACGACACCAGGCTGCTTCCTCATTTCCAGCCACGGCCGCAGGTTGGACAGCTTTCCTCAAGGAGGCCCATGCTGCCACCACGAGAGAGATCAAGACCACAACGGAAGCACCGGCAGTAGACAGCCATCTCGCCCACCTCTGGGAGGCCCACAGAAGCCTCACGAAACGCTGGAAGCGGCAGCGGCGTAATCGCAAACTTCGGCGCCGAATAGCCCTGCTGGCAAACGAAGCTAACACCTATGCGAAGGATCTGAATAATCAAAATTGGCGCAGCTTCTGCGACTCTCTCAGAGGCACCCTCAGCACCAAGAAGACCTGGGCCATTCTTCGGTGCATGTTAGACCCAACTAGCACGCGCACCGAGACGTCTAACATCATGCGGCGGCTGCTAGGAGAATACAAGGGCTCAGAACAAGAACTACTCGAGCACCTAAAACGCACCTACACCGGCGCTGCCCAGACATCTTCAAGCGTTATGAGAGAATACAAAGGACAGGATAACTTGAGCTTGGACGCCCCCATCACCTTCTCGGAGCTGTACGCAGCAGCACAAACCTTCAAGAAGAACACGGCTCCTGGACCCGACCAAATCACCAACGCAATGCTGCGCAACCTTAGTGACGTAGCCCTACAGCACTTAGTCGACTTCTTCAATGAACAGGTCTGGCGACCGGATGGAAGACTACCGCGAGAATGGAAGCAGGCAGACATCGTGCTTATACCAAAACCGGGCAAGCCGCGCGAGCTCAACCATCTCAGGCCCATATCGCTCACGTCTTGCATGGGCAAGCTCTTTGAACGAGTAATTCTAACCCGACTCGAAGCCCACATCGAACGAAACTCACTCTTCCCTGAATCCATGTTCGGTTTCCGCAGGCGAATCTGTGCACAGGACGTCTTTCTTCTATTAAGAGATGAGGTGCTCGATCCTCCTCCGGGCAGCATGGACAGAATCCTGCTAGCACTCGACGTCCATAAGGCATTTGATAACATCTCACACACTGCAATACTAGACGGACTACGAGATGTCGGGTGTGGAGAAAGAGTATTTCATTACGTTCAAGACTTCCTGAGCAGCCGCTCCGCGAAAATAGGACTAGGTTCAGCACGTTCTGTTCTGTATCGCTTACCAGATAAGGGCACTCCTCAAGGATCCATATTGCCACCACTTCTTTTTAACGTCGGCTTACGTAGAATGGCCCTGGACTTACAGAAGAACCGGGACCTTGGCTGCGCCATATATGCAGACGACATTACACTCTGGGCCTGCAAAGGGTCCTACGGAAACCGACAAGACACGCTTCAACAGGCCATCAGCACCATTGAAAACTATATGAGGCGAGCAGGCATGAGGTGCGCTCCAGCGAAATCGGAGTATACTCATATTAGACCTAGACATACCCAAGCGACGAGGGCTCCGGATCTGCAGCTCACCTTAGAGGGAGAGCCCATCAAGAGGGCATCCCACCTGCGCGTACTGGGAATGTGCATTCAAGAAACGGGCAGCGTTAGCATAGCGCTCTCCAATCTCAGACGCTCTGTTCGGAGCGTAACTGGGCTTATTAGCAGAGTTGCACGCAGCCGAGAAGGCATGAGCAGAGCAGACACCATGCAACTAGTAAACGCCTTCGTCATTAGTCGTCTAACGTACGCCCTGCCTTTCCAAACCACGCGGCGTCACGACATCGAACATGCGGATAAGCTCATAAGAATTGCCTGTAAAGCAGCACTCGGCCTGCCTGAAAGCACAAGCACGATCCGACTGACCGAATTAGGAATGATGAACACTTTCGAGGAATATGCAGCGGCCACTCTAATGGCGCAGCGTGAACGGCTAAACACGACACCTCAGGGGCGCTCGGTTTTACAAAGACTTAACTATCCACTGACACCACAATATTGTGGCGATGAAACAATCCTACTGCCATCTGAAATCCGAGAGCGGATCCACGTGGCGCCGATCCCCCGTCACATGCACCCAGTCCATCATGCGGCACGGAGACGCGCGCGGGCAGCCACCTTACTAAGGCGGCGAAGCGACCCGGATACTTACTTTACAGACGCGAGTTCGTATCACAAGAATCCAGGCACCCTCAATACATTTGCAGCAGTCGTGACTAGCCAAGGACGAACAACCGTAGCAGCATCTATACACACGAAATCGGTTGCAACGGCCGAAGCTGTGGCCATAGCCCTTGCTATACGCGCCGCGGAAGCTAAGGGCCAATCGGCCTACGTGCTGACAGACTCGCAGGACGCCTGCCGCCTCTTCCTTGGGGGGGCTTTACCGGGCTGCGTCTTCCGCATCCTAGGAACGAACCTCACCATGGATCATTGCGTGACCTGGTGCCCGGCGCACACAGGGATAGCGGGGAACGAACGGGCGGACCGCTTGGCTCGAGGCATGACAGGCCGAGCCGCGGGCCACACCGCCCGGGAGAACACCTCGACACCCGGTGCGCCAAGAGAAATCCTCGAGTTACAACGGCTCAGTAGGCGAACCAAAGCCCTTCCTCACCCAGACCTAGACAGGAGGCAAGCACGGGACTGGCGCCGCCTGCAAACAAACACTTTCCCACATTTATACAGGCTACACAAAATGTACCCAGACAAATACAGCAACACATGCCCGTGGTGCGAAGGAACACCGACATTGGAACACATAACATACCAGTGCGCGTCACGTCCGGCGGCTGCCACCTCGCCGCTGCTAGACACCACTCCACATAACTGGTCGTGGGAGGCGCGACTCGCGGAAGTGGAATTGGGAAGCCAACTGGCGACCCTTGACCAGGCCCGGCGAGCCGCTGTAACCAGTGGGGCCCTGGAGGAGGGGCTCCACCCACTATAACCAAACAGTCTCTTTTAAAATAAACGTTTACTCTCTCTCTCTCTCTCTTGATTCGCCCGCTACCACTTGGGTGCACTGGAGAACCTGCGCTGGCTGCTTTGATATAACCTCAAGTGCTCTCCTGAGGCCTTCGTTGGCCGGTTACATGTGCTCTCTTCGAGCTGTGTTTGTAAAAAATGCAATCTATCGTCGCAACTAAAAAAGCGACCCGCAACTTCTAGAATACTAGTCAGAACCTTGCCCCATCAGACACAGCGATCACCAAATGGGGTGTCCGCGCCCACTGCCTCTCCGCGCGAGCAGCCACGTGCGGAGCGTAAACAAACTGGATCGCACCTCCGCAATGCCGGCATGCTAGTAGGTACAGCGGGGCGTGGAGTTTCTCACGGCGCTCGACGTTTCTGCGCAGGCGCGAGTAAAAACGGGTGCGAAAGCGAAAATCTGGGGCCCTTCGCTCCTTGAATATGTGAGTCTGCCTAGGCACTACGGAAGAGGTTTCTTAGCGTGGGTTGTATGCCGGCATTGCGGAGTGCGGTCCAGTTAGTTTACGCTCCGCCACTGGCTGCCGGCGCGGTGAGGCAGGGGGCACGGACGCCCCATGTGGCGATCGCTGTGTCTGAAGGGGCAAGTTTCTGACTGGTCTTGTATGAGTAGCGGGGCGCTTTTTGTCGCGGCGAAAGATTGCATTTTTTACAAGCACTGCTCCAGGAGGGCACATGTAACCGGCAAACGGGGGCCTCAGGATAGCATCAGAGGTTATAATAATGGCAGGTGGCGCAGGTCTCTAGGGCCACCAAGGGGTAGCGGGGGGATCAAAGCTGGAAGCAGGGCGTACCAGGGGCGTATAAGGTCGGCGTCAACGAACACCCCCTGGCACGCTTCGGCCTCCACGGCCACGACCCACGGACCAGTCCGAGTTCCAGCTTTGATGTTCCCGTTGCCGCTTTGGTGTCTCGGAGGCACCGTCTATAATGCGAAATAATGACAAGTTGTTTCAATTGGCAGAAAAGATGATTTAATATATATATAGTTACGTCCAGCCGCCAACTTGCGACGCTAAGCTCAGCACTACCGCGCCGCGCGACTTCTGCCGGCACACCTAGGGACAAGCGTAGGGACTAGGCAGAGTCGTATATTCAATGAGCAAAAGTCCCAACATTTCCTCTCTCGCACCCGCGTTTAATCGCGAATGCGCATAAACGCCCGTCGAATGCGCTAGGGCGACGCCCTGCTGTACCTAGTAGCGATTGTAATTACGCCACAGGGGCGGCGGGCGCTCGCAGTGACAGTCGAAGGTGAGGGAGTTGCGAGAGAGGGCAAAGGGAGAGGGGTTTACTGGAGGGGCGAGACGACGTGGCTTCCTGGGTCGGCGTCTTCACGAAGGCAGGCGAGTGCCGTAATCGGTGAAGGCGATTCATACCGCTACCAAAGGGGCTCTTTACTTCACAAATTGCATCGATCTAAATAGAAATAAATTTGGAACGAGCGCTACTACACGGCAATTTTTCAGTCGCAATTGATTTTGTCTGTCCTTAACCCAAATAGGATATAAATGTTTGATTCTGATTAATATCAATCGCTAATGAAAGCAGACTAGCCTGAAAGCCGTGAACACTGGTGTTTAAAGGTTGAACGTTGGCACTACTTGCGCATGGCTGGCTGTGCCGGCTTGTTTGGGTGGTGGAAAAAATTTAGGCGTAGTTATTGCTAATGATACCGCGCCGAGCGGTTTAAATTTCTTCGTTTATCACTTATAATGTTCGTGCTACAAAAACGAAAAAAATCACATTCTTATCTAAATCAAATGAATGTGTGCTTCTCTCTTGACGGGTAAGTCAACGACATAATATTTATTTAACTTTTCCTAACGCCGCAGCTGGGTCAACATTGGAAAATCAATTACCGGAACAGAGACATGCCGACTCCGAAAGAACAAGAACCAGTCCTTGCATGGCACATTGAGTACACTTTACAACGCGCAGAATAATTAAACATCGCACGCGTAATGCGAAGGTTGTGGGATCGTTCCCCACCTGCGCCAAGTTGTTTTTTCATCTACTTTCAATTCCATGAGTTTATCGTTTCTTTATTTCATTTATTAAGCACAAGTAATTTCCCCTATGTTGCCCTTGGTGTCAGTGTTTGTTGGCTTCTTATGGCATGACTAATTTCGCAATTATATCCTACAGCTAGTATTACGCTAGCACAAACTGTATCGGTCAGTTGTCTTTTGCCTCCGTAGATGGCTTTCGCTTTCTTTAAATGCGCTCGCGTCAATGCGTGAGGGGTGGGGTCAGAGGAGAGTTACGCTGTTTGCTTTAGGCAGACCTAAGTTTGTATAAGCAGCTGAGTACAGCTAATGAAGCCTCAAGATCAACTGCAGAGCAGCTCTCAGCTTGTGTCAAAGAATCAGGGGCGCAGATATAAGGTTAGTGGGGGATGCATTTTTCATGCAACTACAAATGTTTATATTAAAGCTTGTTTGTCACTCCATCTCCTAAGCCGTATTGTCTTGCTATATTTTTCACTCAGGATTCCTAGCTGCCTCCTTGCCGAGCCACACATCTGCAGTATGGTCAGCCATCCAAAGTCGTGCTAGATCGGCTAGCCACAACCTTCTCCCAGGATGTGCAGCTCAAGTTGACTGCGAGCTTTTCTTGTTTGAATTGAAAGCTGATTGCCAAAAGTGAACATAAAAGATTTCCATTGCTTAAAAAATTACACATTATGTTACTGCTCATGTCTTGCGATTCGTTATTTACCTTTGTTTCTGCTACGTAGTTCATCAAACGAGCTTCTTTCGACAACAAATGTGGCTGCTGTGCGCATGAGTACCGTGGAACTACAGGGTGAGCTGCAAAGCCAGAAGCGAAGAGTGTCTATTTGTCAGCAAGATAAGAAGCGACACTTTAAAGATTGCATGCATTCGAACGAACTTTGTTTAGTTGTGCTGCCGTGCCCTGGGCTGCTGTGTGGACTAATCTTTGACATAGTCATCATCATCATCATCATCAGCCTGGTTACGCCCACTGCAGGGCAAAGGCCTCTCCCATACTTCTCCAACAACCCCGGTCATGTACTAATTGTGGCCATGCCGTCCCTGCAAACTTCTTAATCTCATCCGCCCACCTAACTTTCTGCCGTCCCCTGCTACGCTTCCCTTCCCTTGGGATCCAGTCCGTAACCCTTAATAACCATCGGTTATCTTCTCTCCTCATTACATGTCCTGCCCATGCCCATTTCTTTTTCTTGATTTCAACTAAGATGTCTTTAACTCGCGTTTGTTCCCTCACCCAATCTGCTCCTTTCTTGTCCCTTAACGTTACACCTATCATTCTTCTTTCCATAGCTCGTTGTGTCGTCCTCAATTTGAGTAGAACCCTTTTCGTAAGCCTCCAGGTTTCTGCCCCGTAGGTGAGTACTGGTAAGACACAGCTATTATATACTTTTCTCTTGAGGGATAACGGCAACCTGCTGTTCATGATTTGGGAATGCCTGCCAAACGCACTCCAGCCCATTCTTATTCTTCTGATTATTTCCGTCTCATGATCCGGATCCGCCGTCTCTACCTGCCCTAAGTAGATGTATTCCCTTACGACTTCCAGTGCCTCGCTGCCTATTGTAAACTGCTGTTCTCTCCCGAGACTGTTAAGCATTACTTTAGTTTTCTGCATATTAATTTTTAGACCCACTCTTCTGCTTTGCCTCTCCGGGTCAGTGAGCATGCATTGCAATTGGTCCCCTGAGTTACTAAGCAAGGCAATATCATCAGCGAATCGCAAGTTACTAAGGTATTCTCCATTAACTTTTATCCCCAATTCTTCCCAATCCAGGTCTCTGAATACCTCCTGTAAACACGCTGTGAATAGCATTGGAGATATCGTATCTCCCTGCCTGACGCCTTTCTTTATTGAGATTTTGTTGCTTGCTTTATGGAGGACTACGGTGGCTGTGGAGCCGCTATATATATCTTCCAGTATTTTTACATATGGCTCATCTACGCCCTGATTCCGTAATGCGTCCATGACTGCTGAGGTTTCGACTGAATCAAACGCTTTCTCGTAATCAATGAAAGCTATATATAAGGGTTGGTTATATTCTGCACATTTCTCTATCACTTGATTGATAGTGTGAATATGGTCTATTGTTGAGTAGCCTTTACGGAATCCTGCCTGGTCCTTTGGTTGACAGAAGTCTAAGGTGTTCCTGATTCTATTTGCAATTACCTTAGAAAATAATTTGTAGGCAACGGACAGTAAGCTGATCGGTCTATAATTTTTCAAGTCTTTGGCGTCCCCTTTCTTATGGATTAGGATTATGTTAGCGTTCTTCCAAGATTCCGGTACGCTCGAGGTCATGAGGCATTGCGTATACAGGGTGGCCAGTTTCTCTAGAACAATCTGTCCACCATCCTTCAACAAATCTGCTGTTACCTGATCCTCCCCAGCTGCCTTCCCCCTTTGCATATCTCCTAAGGCTTTCTTTACTTCTTCCGGCGTTACCTTCGGGATTTCGAATTCCTCTAGACTATTTTCTCTTCCATTATCGTCGTGGGTGCCACTGGTACTGTATAAATCTCTGTAGAACTCCTCAGCCACTTGAACTATCTCATCCATATTAGTAATGATATTGCCGGCTTTGTCTCTTAACGCATACATCTGATTCTTGCCAATTCCTAGTTTCTTCTTCACTGTTTTTAGGCTTCCTCCGCTCCTGAGAGCATGTTCAATTCTATCCATATTATACTTCCTTATGTCAGCTGTCTTACGCTTGTTGATTAACTTCGAAAGTTCTGCCAGTTCTATTCTAGCTGTAGGGTTAGATGCTTTCATACATTGGCGTTTCTTGATCAGATCTTTCGTCTCCAGCGATAGTTTGCTGGTATCCTGCCTAACGGAGTTACCACCGACTTCCATTGCACATTCCTTAATGATGCCCACAAGATTGTCGTTCATTGCTTCAACACTAAGGTCCTCTTCCTGAGTTAAAGCTGAATACCTGTTCTGTAGCTTGATCTGGAATTCCTCTATTTTCCCTCTTACCGCTAACTCATTGATCGGCTTCTTATGTACCAGTTTCTTCCGTTCCCTCTTCAGGTCTAGGCTAATTCGAGTTCTTACCATCCTGTGGTCACTGCAGCGCACCTTGCCGAGCACGTCCACATCTTGTATGATGCCAGGCTTAGCGCAGAGTATGAAGTCTACTTCATTTCTAGTCTCGCCGTTCGGGCTCCTCCACGTCCACTTTCGGCTATCCCGCTTGCGGAAGAAGGTATTCATTATCCTCATATTATTCTGTTCCGCAAACTCTACTAATAACTCTCCCCTGCTATTCCTAGTGCCTATGCCATATTCCCCCACTGCCTTGTCTCCAGCCTGCTTCTTGCCTACCTTGGCATTAAAGTCGCCCATTAGTATAGTGTATTTAGTTTTCACTCTCCCCACCGCCGATTCCACGTCTTCATAGAAGCTTTCGACTTCCTGGTCATCATGACTGGATGTAGGGGCGTAGACCTGTACAATGGATCTGCATAGTGGATCTCGTCAAATTATTGCTACTAGCTGGAGATATCGAAACAAACCCGGGTCCTGATACACCCGATATTGTGCGGCAACTACAACAAATCCTGAAGGATTTAAAAGAAATGAAGGAACAGCGTTTAACCGCAATAGGCAAGAAACTAGAGCAACTGAAAACCCTAGACAAAAAGATTTCGTCTTGCGCGGAGAAGGTAAATAAACTTGAGAAAGTCGTTTCAACGCTGGAAGTAAGACTAGACGATCTTCAAAACCGCTCCATACGATCCAATCAAATTGTGTATGGTGTGCCAGAAGAGGAAAAGGAAAACGAAGACACATTACAACTTACAGTAAATGCAAAACTTGTCAAAAATGTCCTGAAACTCGAAGCTGTAAGTATCGAACGTTTACATAGGCCGGATACCACTAAAGCAAGACCAATAATTTTTAAACTTCTCGACTTTAGAGACAAAGCTAAAATCTTGAGAAACTGTTTCAAGCTAATGGGGTCAAGTTTTTCGATCTCCGAAGATTTTTCGCCTCGCGTACGAGACTTAAGAAGGAAGTTATGGAATTATGCCAAACCACGGAAAGAATCCGGAGATAAAATTGATCTAATTTATGACAAACTACGAATCAATGGCGAAATGTTTTACTGGGACGAAGAAAATAATAATGTAGCTCCTTTAAAACCAGGTTCCGTCAATCCTGACCCAAAAAACCAGCAACACGGCCCCCGAAGCCTACGTTCACGCCGAACATGATATCCGACTTATCCTTCTTGCCCGCTAATATGCCCGTAGCATATTAAAAAAACAAATTCCCTTGAAGCCTTGATTCTTGCATATGAACCTTACTTTCTAACACTAACAGAAACCTGGCTAACAGCTGATATTAAAGATGTTCAGATAGCCCCTGCCAACTACGCTATCATCCGGGAAGACCGGACAACACGAGACGGTGGCGTGGCCATTCTAGTAAAGAAAGAAATCCCGTTTTTAATGTTACCGGATGTTGCGGGCGTTGAGGCTATCTTTTGTAAACTGCGCTTCCCATCTTATACTGTTTTCGTAGGCTGCGTCTATCGCAGTCCTTCTTCCGGCCTCGACAATGTGCGCCGATTGCATGAATAAACTGAGCAATATGCATCAGGGTCCAGATTAATAATCGCAGGTGATTTTAACGTTCCTGTAGTGAATTGGCAAACAATGCAGCATCATTCACGCTGTGCGGATGTGTTACTTGACTTTATGTTATCGTTCAACATTACACAAATTGTAACTGAACCTACACGTGTACAGGGACCCAGCTGTTCCATACTAGATCAAATATTCCTCAGCAATCACTTCATAAATGACGAAACAAGATTAAGCTTACTAGATGGTATTTCGGATCACAAAATTACCCATTGCACTATACCCCTTCGTGATAGCGTTACCCCTCAGCAAATCATCGCTTACCCCGACTATAGTAAAGCTAACGACACTAGTATACTTGATTACCGGATTAATGAATACCCTGGTTCGATTCCCACCCAGCCCTTCTTTGCCTACTCACTGCGTGTGGGTCGGCAGCCGCCTGAAGCCGTTGTGTCGCTGCCCCCTGACGCGTCACACCGGCAAAGGTGTTCTTGGGCAGACATCAAACCCGCTTGCGTGCCTCCTTGAATGATATATTGGCTTTTACTCTGATTGTTACTTTCTTCCAAGACGGACATGACCGCGAGTATGCAGCGTGCTCCCCACCACAGTCGCACAGTGGAGAAAGCTTTCGCATGATTCAGAGAGGTGCTCGTTAGTGCTGCATTTCGCACAAGTCTAATGCCCTCGGCACTTCTGCGAACTGTGGCCGAATCGCTGGCACTTGAACCGTCAAAAAGGATGTGGGATGTACAGTCTCACTCTTATTTTGACAAACCCTGTCTCGATAGTGTCGGGTAGGTTGATTGAGCCAAATGTAAATATTAGGCGCTTGGTATCTATTTCTTGACCGTCACGCCTTATCCAAATTATTTTGACATTGATCCCGTTCTAATCATTCCAACCCTATAGAAGTTCGCCTTCAGACAATTCTAACAGATCAGCATCGGAGGCAACGCCGTGGGTAGTATTCATTGTGCGGTGGGGAGTCACTGTTAGTGGAACACCCCCAAAAGGTACAAGATTGGACATTTTTTCATGTTGTTTCAAATCGCGGAGCTCTAGGAGAAGATCACCATTAGCAATTTTGATGCTTTGTATCCCGGACCGGAAACTTCTGTCGGAGATTTGAAGACTACGAAGTGTGAGATCATTCTTACCGTCTTCTCAGGCTTATCAAAGTGGATTACATGAAAGCGGGGAAGTTCAGTGTACGATTGCCAAAAAAGCTTTGACATCTTTGGTGCGCCCTCATTTCTAAAGGCGATCATGAAGTAGGGGAGAAAGAAGTTTTCATGAAAACACATAAATATCTGGCAGCAGCGCCGACCGCCCTCCACGGAACCCAACGGGGAGATGCGGCAGAGCTCCCATGCAAGTCTGCATAACGCCAGAGGTACGCTGTCGCTATAACCAAATACGGTGTACCCTAGGCAGCATTGCCAACAAGGTTAAGCCTTACCGCCAAGGAGAAAGGAAGTAAATGGAAAACAGAAAACACGTAAGGCCAGAAAGTGGGATAGAGACACGAAGACTGGAGGTGCCATCTATGTAAAGCAGAGGCCAAAGAGGTTTATTACCTCTGCCGGGGCCCTTAAAGGTCCAAACGCCGAGGATCGGCTCAACCTCCAGGATCCCCCTTTCCTCAGACACGGTTAAGCTGCGCACGGCTACACGCGGGCGGGTCCAACCCTCATGTGTTCTGGTGCGTGATGTCGCAGCACACCAAGCGCATGCTTGCGCAAACGCCCCTGCGGTGTTTGGGCTCTCTGAAAAATCATGGACACTTGGTGAGGTACGCGACAAATACTTGGCCATATACATTTGCATGGTTCCAAAAGAAATTATAAAATAATGCCAGAGCCACCGTCCTGTCCACAGTAACCGCTCAAGAGAGAAACAGGAGGCGCTGCGAACTCTGAGTGAGGATAAAACAATTGTCATTAAGCCAGCGAACAAAGGTGGTGCAATGGTGCTACTTGACCGGAGTCTTTACATAGCCGAAAGTTTCCGTTAGTTGGCCAACACCAATTTTCACACAGAACTCCCAAGTAACCCTGCAAAGTAACTTGAAAGAGACATAAAGGACGCCCTCACCACTCTGCTCAAGGCAGAGAAGATAACCGAAGGGACGTTCAGAGCCTTGATACCGCGAAACTCAGGCCCCGGCCGTTAACACTTACTACCCCGAATACCCAATACAAACAATCGCGGCCGCCCTGTCGTATCCAACAATGGAACAGCGACCGAGAAAATATCCCCTTTTATTGACATTCTCATCAAGGACATTCCATGCTCATTCTCCTCGTACGTCAAAGAAACAAATCACTTCCTTCGGGAGGTTTCAAACCTTGCAGTACCGGCGAGGAGTTACACATTGGCCGAAACATACGCACGCGCTCTTTCTCTATCTTTCTCCCTCGCACGCACACAGATACAGTGCGTAAGTACAGAAATCCATGCGCACACAAACAAGCATCGGTTTGATCGCACGCATGCATGCTGAAGCACGAACAAACACGTTCGCACATTTACACATTGACACGCGTCCACGCATGCACCTCAAGCACGCAAGAGCACGGGCACGCGCAATAATGCGCCTGTACACGCACACGCGCATTCACGCATGCACACACGCATATCGTGGTACGCGCACATGGAAATACAAAATACCGAGGCACTCGCGCACGCGCACATACACACAACGCATACACACTCATATACACAACCATACACATGCACACATCAGACGTGCGCACGCATAATATATATACATATATATATCTGTCCTGGCTGCCTCTCAAACACCGGCGCGTGCAGACTGACTACATACACTCCCCCTACCATTGCTGTTCCAACGGCATCTGTAATGAATCGCTCTACGACTTAAATTTAGCGCTTCTTGAAATCTATGTGCCCTCTTCCGGGAGGGTGCGAAAATCTTTCCCCCGGTCCTGGTACTTCACCCCCCATCCTTGACTAAAACACTGCTTGAACACACCACAGGTGCTAGAAGGAACTACCCTCTTGAAATAGTAGGCTGAAGCTTTTTGATCGTCGGCCGATATTTTTAAATATAAATTTTCTTATAATTTTCCCCATTCAGTTACACATGCTCATTGCGCGAAGTTGCGAAGAGAAATGTCCAGAATTCCTGGACATTGTTCGCGACTACGAAACTTGGAGCACTCACTTTTTTAACGGGTTAATTGTGCAATATATTCCTCGTTCCTGCTTCTTTTCGGTTGCACATTTCTTTTGACAATTTTCAATAATTATTCAGTTTACGCGCCTTTCCGTCACCACATTCTAAGGACATAGGGGTATGTGCCACAACAGCGCAACATAATCATCACAATAATTCTGTTCAGGCCATGCGTCATTCATGCAACGAGCAAGCCCGTGGCATGTGGTGTGTTTCGCGTCCAAGCATTGGCGTGGCGCCACCATGGAAACACGCATTTCACTTTTTAAACAATTAAAATATTCACACGTCACCTTACGTTTCTAAATTTAGACAATAAGTGAATAATATTGAAATGATCATCTAATATTAGTAAGTGAACATTTTCGTTTATCAATGGAGTTAAAATTAGAATCCAGGCGGCGCTAGCGTCGCCTGAGCGAACCGGCCCCATTGGTTCTTTGCGTATGTCACGAGCTTATTGCAAACAATACGAGAAGAAGAAGAAGCAGGGTAAAGGCCTTTCGGATTGCTAATCTTGGGCTCTGCGATTTGCGACCACAGCAAGCAAATAAGAGATGCTTCCGAGCTCTCAGCATCAAGCCAATAAGAGCAACAGGCGACCTCGTGCTCGAAGAAACTCCGCGAGCTCCTATGGACGCGCATCTTCTCGGAGCTCCATTTCCTCTGGCAAGCTTGAAGGGACCCACCACTGTACGGGCTATCCCAATCAAAGAGCTACCGCAGAAACCCCGTTGGATTCAGCTCTACTGAGAGGCACGACCAGCGCCACTGGATCGGTCACTCAAATTCCCAAAAACGATCCTCCTAAAAGTAAGCGAAGACTGTCGTTTGACGACGCCATCCAGCCCACTACACCCAACATCACGGCACCTCAGGAACAACAGGACGGTGGCACCGAACTTTGCACGCGCAAACGGGGCATCGCTTCTACGACGGAAGCTCCTTTTTCGGTAGAACCAGGAGCCACCGATGGGCGTCCAACAATAGCTCGAGGAGTCGCCGAAGCCGAAGGCCAGCCTCCTCCAAGAGAACGCTACACATCGCAGCCGACACAGGCACTAGAGTCTGTTGCCGGTGCTCGGTCAATCACAGCCGCTGCGACATCTTCCACATCGAACACGGAAGCAGCCGAGAGAACCCTGACGGCCGAAGTCCGCAGTGCAAAGCTACCGCCTGGTACGGTTAAGGCGAGGACACGCTCCGGCTCTACCGTCACTCTGGCGGTTCCCATCGACGCCGTCTCGAGAAGCGGGCACTCAGGAAAGTCGTCGACGCAAGACTCGGGGTCCCAGCGCGAACCTTCGTTCTCGCCCTGCATTAGAGGTCTCGAGACGTTGAACAGAGCCCGCATTGCAGAGCAGCGGGCCAAGCGACGAGGAATCAAGTCTTCGGTCTGGGACTCGGAACACGTGAGCGAGCTGTTTCTTTTCCGCGTTCACGCCGTAGTGCACAGGCTCAGCTGTCAGTGTGCGACCTCTGGCAATCGAAAAGGTGTCACATATAGTTGTTGCAATGCGCGACATATCGCTGAGTTGCGAATCCTGGGCTGTATTTTTCAAAGCGAAGCTTATTATGTGCCTCTTCTTACGAGTTTTCGGGCGCTGCTGCAGCGATCGTCTTGCCGCGCTTGCCACTGGGATTCATGCAACGCTACCAGGTGGCACTAGCCTCCGCGCATGCCAACAGAACCTACATGCAAGCTCTGTTTCAGGGTGGTGACAGCCTTTGTAAAGGTACTTACCGCCACCAGCTAGATTAGGGAGTTAAGCTAACCGCCAACTTATAATATGTGGGAAGTAAAATCCCGAAAAAGAGGCCCAACTGATGACGTTTTCTGAAACCTTTGGGGACGTGAATTAATTAACCTTTACAGCGAAGCTGTGAAGGGCTACTTTCCCCACTACCGTGTCCGCGCGTAGAAAAAAAAAGGCCCACAATATGGCAATCCCGGGCCGACCCGCGGCGCAGGTGACGCAGAGGTCGAGAATCAACGAAGTATGTCAGTGTTGCTACAGCTCCCTACATCACCCGATGCCTTGTCTCACCGTCACGTTTTTTTTTCTTTGTAAAGCGAAGATTTCTTTCCCTCTTCTCACGATTTTCCGGGCGTTGCTGTGATGGTCGTGCCGTCCGTGCCGCTGGGTTTCTTGCAACACTACCAGATGGCGCTCCCATCCGCGAATCCCGACTGGCACCGCTGTGACAGGGTTGAACATTTTGCGCGTATGGCAGATGCTACGCTTGCTTTCCTATCCGACAGAAATGCAGGTGCAGAGCAGTGGAGGTCACGAGCCGTGCTCTGATAGTGTAAACATTACAACCGTCCATAGCCTGAAGAGAGCCCTCGGAGCTGGCGTCTTAAGCGTCTCGACAGCATGCTCGCCAGGAATGCAGAAGGAGCAGGTAAACACGCGCCAGCAAAATGGCTGCAATGCATGCACCAAGCTTCGAGGACACCCAGGCCCGAAGGAATGGTCGCGCGTATCTGGAGCATCTTCGCTACGCAGTGAAACTGCAGTGAAATTGCATGTATGCTACGCAGTGAAATTGCATGTATGCCATGCATACATGCAATTATATTATTTGAATTACGCGCAGCTCTATAACGCCATTTAACACTTCTGCCACGATGCGATGTGCCATGCGAAGCAATGATAATGATCAGTCCTCTCAGGCATTATGTACAATGACGCGCAACAACGTATCAAGCAAACACGTCTCCCTGTGTGTTCTGTGGAATACGTAGAGAAATTGCAGCGGCGCACGCCGGGTAACATGCAACATCAACTCTCCACTCTGGTATTGGTCTAAACACTGAAGAACTTACGCACTCGCCGCCAACATCACCGCTAAATATCGTGAATCAAAGCAATGCCGTGTAATGCCCTCGGGCCCTGAGGGTAATGAAATAAATAAATAAACAATTAATTAATAATAAAACCACATAAAAAGCTTGCTTATATCGATTACCACAGTGCACGGGATCCGTCGATGTTTTTTTCTTTGAGGCACATATGTACGGAAGGACAAGAGAAAATGTTTCGAGCATGGAAATCGCGAGACAGCCTAACTTTATTCCGAATTCGCTCCACACTGTGGAACTTCAGCGACCGGTGTCATAATTGCGAGGACTAGAATACCGACTGCTCCTTTCAGTTGGAGGGCAGTGGCGCTCGCAGTAACAAAATGTCGTGTTTTTTTTTCTCAATCCTGTGCCTCAAAAATACCTCCGATCGAAGATGCTTGTGTGAAAAGCACCACAGCGTGTGCGACGCACTACCTGGAAGTGCTCGAAGTTGGGAGTGCATAATCAAGCACGTCGTGCCAAACCATAACGGCTGAAACCACAGCGTAGGTGCTACTGCACCTAAATCTCGACCCTAGTCTCCATTATGTCACCGCGAACAGCACAGCTACTGTTGGTTTGCTGACGCGACAGCTGAGTCGAGCAAACACTGGCTGTAAGCACACGACAAGCAGAAGCTCAGCGCTATGGTTACGTTCGCTGGCTCGTTCCAGAAATCACTGGCAAGATACCGCTGCCGCATGCAAGCTCTGAAATTGTGACCTATCGATCCTTGCACGACAAGCCTCTTCACCATAGCGGCACGCAATTCTGTCACAGGGGAGCCGAATAGCGAGCTATAAATACCAAGTAGTGTCAACGCATAAGCCCGGTTTTCCTGGGTAACCTCCACAGCGAACTTTACAATATAACACATGCTATGGTTCCTCAGCAAAATCAGGCAAATCTGCATAATGAAAGGTCAGAACAACCACTGCCCTGCGTCATTATCAATGTTTCTCGGATTTCCTTCATGCCCGAACGGCAGGTGTCGGAATATTCACTTAAAGAAAGCAAAAAATAAATTGAAAAGCGCATGTGCCTTCTTTCTGGTAACATACACGCGCCCTCACTTTTTCTCAGCACGCAATTTGGTTATCACGAATAAGTGAGGTATTTCTTTCGTGCTTCATTTTACAGGGGCAGCGCGGTTCACGGATAGTGGTCAGAGTAGCAGGGGTACCTATCACAAAGGAGCACATCCTCCTCACGGCCATCTTCGTTTTCATAGTCACAACCGTAACAGCCGCCGTGGTCATCCTGTTCAGAAGAGAGCAAGAAACTGCTCCGACAAAGCCGTACTGCAAGACCAAAGATTGCGTCGATCACGCCTGGCGCCTTTCGTATAAACTAAACAGCAGCCTCGATCCCTGCCGAAACTTCAGGGCTTACGTCTGTTCCGCTTGGTCCCCACCAAAGGGGTACCTTGAGCACTCTAACTCAGCCATGGATGACGTACGGAAATCTTGGTTCCCACTGTTCAAAAATATTCTTACAGAAGGCGCCAAGATAATTCGGTTTGGCCGCAAGCCGCTAGTCATGTACGCCACATGCATGGGCGACAGTAAACAGTACGGCTCGAACGTGGCGATTTTCTGGAAGTTCCTAAAGGAGTGTAGACTGTCGTGGCCGGAAGAGCCAGAGTCAAGTGACACCAGCGCCCTCGATGTACTGATAACGCTCGCGTTCAAGTGGCAGGTTTCACTATTCTTTCAATTGAGACTACTGCGCTTGGGACCCGCACCGAATTGGCGTTTGACTTTAGATCCAGGCCCACTTGTACCGCTAATGTACCAGCATCATCTCACGATCAAAAATACCGGTGGATACGCGAAGTACTGGGCTGCGTTCTTCCACATCCTCAAGGGAAGCTCTGACAAGGACGTGACGATAAACCAGACGCTCATTGAGACAACCATGGTGTTGGAAGGGGACGTCTTTAGAAGACTCCTATTCGCCATGCGTCCACTTGGAGTCCAACAACTACTGGTGCCAATCGCCAAGATTAGAGTCTACACTCCTCCTCTGGACTCGAAGCAGTGGCTACGGGCATTGAGGCAATTAGAGCTTCAGCCTGATATGGAATCCAACGACCAGGTTCTCATAGCCGACAAAAACTTCTTCCAGACCATGGCGGCCGTGATGGCCTCGTACACGGACACCCAGCTGCTGTCCCTGATTGCTTGGTCTTGCGTGCAGCTCCTGGCACCCGCAGTAGATTTGCAGCTGCTGAAGTACCGGTACGACCAAGGCGTCATACTTTACCGGCCATACTTCTGCGAACGTTTTGTCGAGACCGCCTACCGACTCCTGGTAGTTGCTCTCACCTCTGTGTCGCGTTTCTCAAGACAGGAACGCTCCGTCATCTCTGCAAACTTCGACCACCTGGTTGCAACCGCCATCGCTTTGGTCAACACCACAGACTGGCTGGATGCCGAGAACCGACAACTTGCCGCCGTGAAGCTGGCTTCGACACGCCTGCAGCTGTGGCCCCCAGAGCATTTCCTGGAGAACGAGGCACTCGACCGCATGTACGCGACTTTTCCGAGCGCCGGATTGCCGTTTGCAGAATATTGGATCCAATCGAGTCGGTCTGCCGCTAATACGTACCATACGAGTGCCAATATCGACGTCTTGAGCTACCCGGTCAACTACGAACTGCCGTACCTCTTATACGATGCTGCAAGTGGCGCAGTGAAGGTAGCTGTGGGTGCCGTTACTCCGCCCCTTTACTACGCTGACGGGACCAAAGCTATGTTCTACGGAGGACTCGGATTCTCCATGGCGGTGAATCTCGTCGCATCCATGGACAAACAGGGACAGCAGTGGTATCCAAACGGCACTTTCGGCGACTCCTTTTTGTCCCCGTAAGCTTCTTTAGCCTAATTTTACGAATGTGATGATTTTCACTTTTACATGGCAGGTTATTCCAGAACAACGCAGATAGACTACTTTCCTAATATTATGGGCATAATCAAACCATTATTTTTGCTACTTCGCCAAGTTACAGCTTATGGCGATGCGCCATCGTTGGCCATGACACGGTTGTTTGAACTAAGCTAGCCTTTGTATTTAACTGTGCGAAGAAATTTCTAGAATGGGTCAGGAGATCCTTTTACCTGTAACGATACACGGATGTTCGCGTATATTGACAATCGAACTGGAAGAGCTTGTTTCTGAACTGATTTATGACTGAAGAACTTTGATATCGCGATATGCTCTCAAGTACGGCCGACTGCATTTTGAAATAGCTGGGAAATGTTTACAGAGTGAAGCCACCCAAACACTATACGAAATTCACATTGTAGAAGTTATCTAAAAGCGCATTGCTCCGTCCACAATATTCAGAACTGGATGTTTTCTACCAGAATTTTTTCCGATTTTTCCGCTTTTCCGAAAGTGCTTACTTAATAATTCCAACGACAATCTAAAATGTCCTGTCTTACTTAGTGCGCTATTGACGCGGCACCTCCGTTTTGTTATAACTATCAAATATTACACTACTCATCTTTACAGCGCCGCTTCTCGAGCCTTCGAAGACCGGGATGGCTGCCTGGCGACTGCAGAGGAGGCTCCCGTCGTCGACTCCCCCACCTATCCGACCCGACCCGGCTCCAGGACCAGCGTCTTTCCCGAGATTCCCGCCCTCGAAGTGGCCTACGCAGCGTACAGGCGTTCCATCAGCGAAAGCGACGACGACAGTCCGCAGGGTATTTCCCGGAATCTCTCGGGCGATCAGGTGTTCTTCATGACTTTGTGCTACATGACGTGCAGCCTTCCCGGAGCCGTGGGTCAGTACACGGTGGACTGCAACAAGGCTGTGAGCAATTCGGAGGCATTTGCGCGGGCTTTTCAATGCCCGTACGGATCAAAAATGAATCCCAAGAAGAAGTGCACATTCTTCACCCGATGAGTGGGGGCTGGGAAGGACCGAAATCAGGTGCGATGTTTACCACGCCACAAGTGTGAACGTACACAATATGTTTATCAGTGTCAGCCAATATTCCTCTTGCCTGGAGCTTTCAATGCCTTGAAATGTGCTCGCCGTCTTTTGCAAAGCGATGACGCTCTTTGTATGAGGGCGTCAGCAGTGCAACTGGCACTTCGTCTACGTGCCTTGTTCTTGCGTACGACGCACTCTAAAATACTGACGCTTGTTGTTTGGACGTTTCATGGCGGGTGCGCTGTAGAAGACGCCTCTTTTTTACGTTCTTGGCGCTTTTTTGTTTTTGCTTTCTTCTTATGACCCGTTCTTCAGCTCTGTGACTTCTTTTGTATTTAAAGCGTTTACCTTTAGTTAGCAACAATGTGCCCATCTGGCTGTCTCAGACGTCGAAAAGCATTGACGTCATCTACCGCGTTTGCGGGCTGTTTGCACTTTTGTTTAATTTTTGCTTGCGAAGCCGGAGTCATGAACGTGTTTTCGAAGACAATGTCCAATGTATTTCTTGGCTGTGCTTAAAACGTCTTTTTTTATTTTATCAAGATTTTCTTGGCAATTGGCGGCTCCGTAGCGTGTGTTTTCTATGCCCGTCTGCCCTGCACCATTGAATATTCTGCAGTTTGCTGAAGGGCACCTGGTGCACACTTACGGAAGGCCTGAAACAAGCTAATATTTGACAGGTTTGAACTGCTTGCCGAGTCAAATAATTCGTATCATTTCTCTAGTAACTGCCCCACACAGAGTTCAGTAAATAAAACCTTGTTTTTGTCGAATTCTCTGGCAGCTCTACTGCGGTTTTCGCAGCGCTCGTTTGCGATTCTCGAGATAAATGAAAGCAAACTGCACAGAAAGGGTAGCGTTCTGTTGCCCTGCCAAATTCTCCAATGTATTAAATGATCGATTGTTAGCACGCTGCACATTCATGTAGAGTTCGCGCCCGAGCGATGAATAAATTTCAAAGCTGAGGATTATTTCTTGCATTCACGCCAGTTACTGCCCGTGTTGATGGTAAGCATGGTGGAAAGTGAGTGAAACCACGTGAAAAGCGCACCGTTTACCGCACGTTATATTAATAATCTGATTGGCTTTCTTTGCCTCCTTTGGTCGTGTTAGCCTATCTATCTATCTATCTATCTATCTATCTATCTATCTATCTATCTATCTATCTATCTATCTATCTATCTATCTATCTATCTATCTATCTATCTATCTATCTATCTATCTATCTATCTATCTATCTATCTATCTATCTATCTATCTATCTATCTATCTATCTATCTATCTATCTATCTATCTATCTATCTATCTATCTATCTATCTATCTATCTATCTATCTATCTATCTATCTATCTATCTATCTATCTATCTATCTATCTATCTATCTATCTATCCTCTTTCGTCGACCCAGTGCCCTATGTTGCCTACCAGCTTGAACCGCTAGATAAATGCTCGTGGTTAATGCCATCGTGGTCGGTCAATCGTCTTCATTCAAGCTTCGTGGCCTTACTCTTCTCATACCGTCGTCGTCACACCTTCTACGCCGAGTTATCGCGTTTAACATTAAACTGGATTTCATGCCCGAGTGAAGACCAAATTTCAAAGCATAGTATAATTTGATGCCTTCATGCCATTTACTGATGGTGTTGATCGTAAATAAGGTGGAAAGGGAGTAAAACCAATTGAAAAGCCCAACGTTTGGCGCACCTTATTATACTTATTATTGTGATTAGCTTTCGTTGCATAATTCAATCGTTTTCAGCCTATCTATATATCCATCTATTTCCGTCGTGGTCGGCCTATCATCGTCATTCCCCATTCGTGATCTGACTCTCGTCATGCCGCCGTCGTCACAACTTTTATGTCTAAGTATGTGCACGTGGTTGTGATGCCGTCGAGGTCGTTACAGTGCGGTCAGTCCTGCTTTGTCAGCCGGCCCCTGTCATGCCGTCGTTTTCACGCCATCGCCGTCATACAGTCGGCTGCATTCGCAGTCACAGCGCCGCCGTGATGCCGTAAAGGTCGTTCCATTGTCGTCATTGCAGCTTATTCATCTAACTCTCATCATGCAGGCACCACGATGTCGTCGTCACGTCATCGCCGTCACGCGGTCGCTTTGCCATCGTAATCGCTTTAGTGAAGTCCTCCCATTGTCATCATGCCGTCTTCGTCATAACGCCTCCGTCGTTCCACTGACGTCGATCTTTCTTTGTCATTCCGTTGTAATCATACTGTCGTGAATCAATCGCGACTACGCCGCCATTGCCACGCAGTCATCTTCAGACAGTCACTCAGGCATCCCTCGTAAGGCAGTCGCTATCCCGCGTCCGTTATCAGATCGTCGTCACGTCATCATCGTGGCGTCTACGTCGTTATACAGGTTTCATACAGTTTGTTGTCGCGCCGTCATCAGCATAGGCCCGTCGTCATCTCATTTTTCTCAAATTTTTATCATGTCAACGTCGTCAGTGCGCCGTTGTTATACAGTCGTGATCGTTTCACCATGGTAATTCTAACTTTCACATCCCAGTTTGGTCATGTCGTCGTTATTAGCCATCGCCGTCAAACAGTCATCGTCACGCAGCCTTTTACCATCGCCATTGCTTCAGTAACCATTTTACTGTGGTCATGCCGAAGTTGTCAAATCGCCTTCGTTGATCCATCGACGTCAGTTCTTTCTTGTCATTCTGCAGCAATCATCCATTCCCCCGAAGAAAGTATACCGGGTGTGCTTTTTTTTTCTTTTGGTGTCTATTGGCTCTCTATCGAAGCGAAGGAGCCGGGCCGAGAGCTGTGTCGGAAACATGGAAACACGAAGACGAGCGCCACTGGCGACTGGAGCCTTTGCGTGCGAATGACCGCGATGGCACCTCGGGCATGTGCTCTGGGCCTGCCGAAGCAGTCCTAACGGACAGTCGCTATGAGTGAGCGACGTCCAGGGAATTGTTATGCCTGCAGCAAACTTCAGGGATCCGGAAAGTTGTGGGGACGAGCGCGTGTACGTGTGGCGATTGGTTCGCGATCGATTCTATCCATCAGTCATACTAGTTCTGATTGATTTAGTTTTGATTGATTAGTTCACTGCGTCTTTTCGAGACCATGTCCGGGCGCTTAAACTCTGGCGCTTATTGGATCACGTCGGCTTGCCTGATTGTTCAGAGTAGTCGAATAATGAAGAGGCCTGTTTCGCCCAGCGGTCCGGGTGTCCTTTGGATGCTGCACAAAGCAATTTAAGGAGAAGGTCCCACTCTTTTCGGGGTGAGCAAGGAGACAGCAGCCATCGGTGCCACCTCACCATAGTAAACCAGGCCATTCAGGCAGGCCGCCGATCAGGGTGCGAACTCGTTTTGTATGTAAATACAAGTGTCAGAAAAAGTTAAAAGGACCTCAGGGAGCTTTCGGCTATTCGATGTTTTGCACAGGAGGGCGAAAGGCTTTCCGGAAGGTTGTAGGGAACTCGTTGTCCGGAAGTGTTTGAAGTCGGAGCTTTTAAGTAGTGTGAGGTCGACACTACGGCGGGCAACCTCGACGTCAAGCCCACATGGGGGACAGTTCGCCGCCGTTGTCTTTGGCCAAAGAAATTCTCGCATGAAAAAAAGTGCTTACTCTCCTGCTCTGACTGCCACGATTGAGAGCTTCCAACTGGTAAGCTATAGCTAGCGTCGCCCGCTTTGTGGCATTCTTGATTGAGCCAATACTTCATGGAAATAAAGGCTTAGGCGCGCAGCAGGGAATCAAAGACGTCTGGAATGTAACCCACCGACTCCAACCTGATCCCAATCTAGTGGACCAAACCGAAAAAAAATGTGACACTTAGACGCACGACGAGTCTGTTGACGAATATCAAAAAAAGAAAGAGCGCGATAGTTATCGTGATGTGCGCAAGTGCGGTTCGCGTGCTGACGGGAGGCTTGCCACGATTGATCGTGTCTGTGAGATTGAGACGGGTAATTCAGTGCGCCAAGCCCAAAGCTCGGACGAGACCAACGTTTGCTTCGACTGCAGGTCATTTCCCAGCGAGTACTTTCTCAGTAGCGTCGCTTCTTACGGCAGAGAGAGAGAGAGAGAGAGAGACAACTTCATGTAGTCGCCTGCAGAACAACACCATGACTAAATGGCGCCGTGACGCGGGCCCTGACGTCTTCTCAGCGGGTGGTCTCTATTCAACTCCAGCGCGTGTTACTCCCGCGGTTGGTCGCCCTGTGTGGCAACGTTCCGTCGGTTTCGCTCGGCCTTTGTCTTTCAAGAGCCGCCGAGACCTGCTGGACGGCCCAGGTTTGGCTTTCGTGGTCGTAGCATTCCGCCGCTGCCGCGAGTCGTGGAGGAATCGTTGTACTTGTCGAAACCTCATTGGGGAACTTGGTGCAATCCCATAGGATTTGCGTCAGGGTGGCCCTCTCCCGCTGGCACACGCGGCACACATCACTCACATATAATTTAGGGTATAGATGAGTCATTAATACTGGGGTGGGTAAAGAACCAGTTTGCAATTGTCTGAACAGCACCGTTTTATAGCGCAAGTGAATTATGTTCACTGTTTAATTTGTATATGTGGTTGGTGATTGCTCTGAATCTTTTTGTTTTGTTTAAACATGTTTATACTATTATATTTTTATTTTATATAACATTTTTTTCTTACCCCTGCCTTATTTTTCTTACATGAACTCCTCACACACCCATTTTTATGAGTGCTCTCTTGTTCTAACATTCGAAGTCGTTTGTAAACACGAGTGGGATCCTTCTTCATGGGGAGAGGTGGGGAGGAGGTTCACGAAGAAAGCTTGCTGTGGTTCTCTCGTTTGTTTTTGTGACCGTTGGATCTTGGATGCGGATGAGCCGGGCAAGGAGGGCTGTCCGAGAAGTGCAAATACAAGAACGAGCGCCCGGGCCGACTGAACTGATTGCGTGGCAATGACGCCGACTGCACATCGGGAATGTAGTCTCGCCCGGCCGACGCAGTGTTAACTGACAGTCACTTTGCGTGCGCACCGTACCAGCAATTCTTCCGCATGCAGCAGACCTTGAGCAGATCCAAAAACGGGTGCGGACTAGTGTGTGTGCGTCTCGTGGTCGGTTCACGTTGGGCTCTGCCCATCAGTCACGAATAATTTCGTTTGCGCATTTTCCCCTGCGTATTTTCGAGGCCATGTCTGGACGCTTAAACTCTGGCCCTTATTGGTTCATGTTCTCATGCCTGAATGGTATGAGCGGGCGATGGATGGAAAGGCTTGTGTCTTTCAATGGTCCGCTTGCCTTGGACACTGCAAAAACCGATTTCAGCTGAGGTCTCAGCATTTACGGGGTGAGCAAGAAGAAAGTGGAGCACGGCGCTACTTTACCACGGGAGACCAGGCCGGTAAGGCAGGCCGCCGACGACCGGTATGACATTATTTGTCTGCAATATGCATACAGTATAACATTAAATGATTACCGAGTTAATAATCCTAGTTTTTCCGAATACCACATTGCGTCGTCGTCATGCCTGCCGATCTGCACTTGCCTCTGCAGCAGCTCGCCCCCCTTTCGTCGTGGTTTGCCTGCTGAGCTGATGCGTCCGAATGTTAGCAGCTGCCTCCCTTCCCTACACTGCCGTCAGTGAATCATGATTATGCCGCCGTTGTCATGACATCTTTTTCATTGCGTCATCGTCGGACAGACGCTCCTCCATGTGTTGTCATACCGTTTTCGTCACGCTGTCGTCGTTCTACAAGCTTCATGATTTAAGAATCGACACCTCTCTGTTGTCATGCCATGGTCTTTATACCGCTTTTGTCGTTCCGTCGACGTCAGTCTTTCATCGTCATTTCATCATCTTCACTGCGACTGCGTGATAGAGTCGTCGTCACGCCACCATGCTAATGGCCGACCTAGGTGCCCGAGCGCATGGCGGAATATGTCGAGTATAGCTGAACTAACGAAACTCTGAGCATGACCTTGACACATATTAAATAAAAGTGACCAGACGAATACTTTGCCGCTACTTTGCTCGAATGCTAGTCGCATAAGCGTCGACAGTAATCGTAAGATGGGCTCTGCCGTAGTTTTTGTCATTCTTAGTCCTCTTCTTGCTTACTACGTGATCAGGAAGGGAGCATGAAAAGGTCAATTAAGGAGGGCGAGTTCAGATTGAGCAGAGAGACATGTTTTCCAATGGTTCTTAAAAAGAGTTGAGTAATATGTTTCTTGCAGCTGTTCCTCTATTACTTTGTGCATTGCTCGAAACTAGTTGAACGCCGAGCTGCAGGTATCCTATTTATAAACTTCTGCTCGGGCTCTGTAAAAGCAGTGTGGATTTGTAAGCGAGGCGGAAGAAGTTATCACATTTTCTAATGTAGCACCTCAAACAGCGATCTGTAGAAATATAACGTTAACTAGTAGCACAACTGCTGTCTTTGAAAAACATAGCGACACTCTCTCGTATCCGTCGTGCCTGCCCTAACTCTTAAGCACGCTTTATCGCTCGTTTTGCCCGCGCGCGCGCGTGCGCGCACACACACACACACACACACACACACACGCACACACACACGCACACACACACACACACACACACACACACACACACACACACACACACACACACACACACACACACACACACACACACACACACACACACACACACACACACACACACACACACACACACACACACACACACACACACACATACACACACACAACACACACACACTCACACGCACACACAGGAGGCTGGTGTTCCACAAGGAGGTGTGCTGAGCTGCACTCTCTTTATTGTCAAAATGAACTCCATCCAGACTGCCATACCACGTAGTATGTTTTATTCTGTATATGTAGATGATATCCAGATAGGTTTTAAATCATGTAATCTAAGTATCTGTGAGCGACATGTACAGCTTTGCATAAATAAATTGTCTAAGTGGGCGGACGAAAATGGTTTTAGGCTAAATCCGAGAAAAAGTACGTGTGTCCTGTTCTCTAATAAAAGAGGGATACTGGCGGAACCCGTAATCAGTGTCAATGGAGAACGGTTATCTGTGAGCCATGGACACAAATTCTTAGGGATCGTTCTAGACAGTAAGCTAACTTTTGTGCCACACCTGAAGTATCTTAAGGCAAAGTGCCTCAAGACTATAAATCTTCTGAAGCTGTTGTCACGTACAGCTTGGGGAAGCGACAGGAGGTGCCT